>NC_088715.1:38424116-38765366 GCF_963576615.1 Watersipora subatra
TGAACGTCAGGCTCATCAAGGCGCTCTGGACACCCGGCGCAGAAAAACATGGTGAACTGATCAAAGGGAAAAGGTGACGTAGCCAATATATATATATAGAAAAGAGACTTCTGGGATAGTGGTTGACCTAGAAAAGATAACAGACGCCATTTATTAAGGATTTTACGCAGTTAACAATCTTCTATAATTTATTTCTTACCGTTCACTCATTGGAAGACATTTTTTATGTTCATGGTTACATGTCAAAATATTCTAAGCTTCTGTTAATATTAATTGTTAGTGGTTTAAGATTACTTAAACAATATTGTTTCCGTTTTTGTTCTACGTTTTCTCGAGATAAGATTTTGTAATTAGCCCTTTTCGTTATCGAAATATGTCTTAATGTTTTTTTACACTTACTGTTCGCTACCCAGTATATGTAGAATTTCCTGGGCTTTTTGTTAGTGTTTAGATTGTTATGCTATAATGGCTCATTGTCTAGCAATAATTTTTTATTGTTCTGTATGGGAAAATTCTTAGAAACTCGGCAGTCAGCAAGACTATATGATTGGTCGGTTTGAACGATAACCGTCAATCTCTAGGCCGATCGCTTATGTAATATAATTACTGCCACTAATTTTTAGGCAGTTCAGCTTGGATGTGACTCTTGAATTGGATGCATGATTAGTATTACTATAATAAAGTCGTTATTGTTGGAGAAATATCTTTTATAATCGTCACTAACAGCAAGCTCACACAAAATGACTACAAATAAATAGGATAATTAAATAATTATCCTTACAAGAGTTGTGTTCTCTCCTGTTGGTTTCAGCAGGTTACAGCGTTGGTTTCGGCGCACTCTGTTGTTTTCAGCAGAACGGAAGTGAGTTGGGTTCAGCTCCCTCCTGTTGGGTTCAGCAGGTTGTAGCGTTGGCTAAGCGCAGAGAACTAGAGCTAGGGGTTGTCTCCACCCTACTCATGCGAGTTTTCTTCACTCTTACTCGTGACGTCACATCCGGTAAAATTGAAAACGGAAATGACGTCACTAGTACTCTTACTCGTGACGTCACATCCGGTAAAATTGAAAACGGAAATGACGTCACTAGTACTCTTATTCGTGACGTCACATCCGGTAAAATTGAAAACGGAAATGACGTCACTAGTACTCTAATTCGTGACGTCACATCCGGTAAATTTGAAAACGGAAATGACGTCACTAGTACTCTTATTCGTGACGTCACATCCGGTAAAATTGAAAACGGAAATGACGTCATTAGTACTCTTATTCGTGACGTCATATCCGGTAAATTTGAAAACGGAAATGACGTCACTAGTACTCTTACTCGTGACGTCATATCCGGCAAATTTGAAAACGGAAATGACGTCACTAGTACTCTTATTCGTGACGTCACATCCGGTAAAATTGAAAACGGAAATGACGTCACTAGTACTCTTATTCGTGACGTCATATCCGGTAAAATTGAAAACGGAAATGACGTCACTAGTACTCTTATTCGTGACGTCATATCCGGCAAAATTGAAACCGGAAATGACGTCACTAGTACTCTTATTCGTGACGTCACATCCGGTAAATTTGAAAACGGAAATGACGTCACTAGTACTCTTATTCGTGACGTCACATCCGGTAAAATTGAAAACGGAAATGACGTCACTAGTACTCTTATTCGTGACGTCACATCCGGCAAAATTTGAAAACGGAAATGACGTCACTAGTACTCTTATTCGTGAGGTCACATCCGGCAAAATTGAAAACGGAAATGACGTCATTAGTACTCTTATTCGTGACGTCACATCCGGTAAAATTGAAAACGGAAATGACGTCACTAGTACTCTTATTCGTGACGTCACATCTCGTAAATTCGAAAACGGAAATGACGTCACTAGTACTCTTATTCGTGACGTCACATCCGGTAAATTTGAAAACGGAAATGACGTCACTAGTACTCTTATTCGTGACGTCACATCCGGTAAAATTGAAAACGGAAATGACGTCACTAGTACTCTTATTCGTGACGTCACATCCGGCAAAATTTGAAAACGGAAATGACGTCACTAGTACTCTTATTCGTGAGGTCACATCCGGCAAAATTGAAAACGGAAATGACGTCATTAGTACTCTTATTCGTGACGTCACATCCGGTAAAATTGAAAACGGAAATGACGTCACTAGTACTCTTATTCGTGACGTCACATCCGGTAAATTCGAAAACGGAAATGACGTCACTAGTACTCTTATTCGTGACGTCACATCCGGCAAAATTGAAAACGGAAATGACGTCATTAGTACTCTTATTCGTGACGTCATATCCGGTAAAATTGAAAACGGAAATGACGTCACTAGTACTCTTACTCGTGACGTCACATCCGGTATATTTGAAAACGGAAATGACGTCACTAGTACTCTTACTCGTGACGTCACATCCGGTAAAATTGAAAACGGAAATGACGTCACTAGTGCTCTTATTCGTGACGTCATATCCGGTAAATTTGAAAACGGAAATGACGTCACTAGTACTCTTATTCGTGACGCCATATTCGGTAAATTTGAAAATGGAAATGACGTCACTAGTACTCTTACTCGTGATGTCACATCCGGTAAATTTGAAAACGGAAATGACGTCACTAGTACTCTTATTCGTGACGTCATATCCGGTAAATTTGAAAACGGAAATGACATCACTAGTACTCTTATTCGTGACGTCACATCCGGTAAAATTGAAAACGGAAATGACGTCACTAGTACTCTTGTTGTAAACGTAAAAATAAAGCGAGATATTCTAAAGAACAAACTTTATGAAAGGAGTGGTAGCCATGAAAAAGACCGTGGAGGAATAACTCCGAAGAGTTGTCTTATTTGGATGCTATCGGTCCCATGAACGTCAGGCTCATCAAGGCGCTCTGGACACCCGGCGCAGAAAAACATGGTGAACTGATCAAAGGGAAAAGGTGACGTAGCCAATATATATATATAGAAAAGAGACTTCTGGGATAGTGGTTGACCTAGAAAAGATAACAGACGCCATTTATTAAGGATTTTACGCAGTTAACAATCTTCTATAATTTATTTCTTACCGTTCACTCATTGGAAGACATTTTTTATGTTCATGGTTACATGTCAAAATATTCTAAGCTTCTGTTAATATTAATTGTTAGTGGTTTAAGATTACTTAAACAATATTGTTTCCGTTTTTGTTCTACGTTTTCTCGAGATAAGATTTTGTAATTAGCCCTTTTCGTTATCGAAATATGTCTTAATGTTTTTTTACACTTACTGTTCGCTACCACGTATATGTAGAATTTCCTGGGCTTTTTGTTAGTGTTTAGATTGTTATGCTATAATGGCTCATTGTCTAGCAATAATTTTTTATTGTTCTGTATGGGAAAATTCTTAGAAACTCGGCAGTCAGCAAGACTATATGATTGGTCGGTTTGAACGATAACCGTCAATCTCTAGGCCGATCGCTTATGTAATATAATTACTGCCACTAATTTTTAGGCAGTTCAGCTTGGATGTGACTCTTGAATTGGATGCATGATTAGTATTACTATAATAAAGTCGTTATTGTTGGAGAAATATCTTTTATAATCGTCACTAACAGCAAGCTCACACAAAATGACTACAAATAAATAGGATAATTAAATAATTATCCTTACAAGAGTTGTGTTCTCTCCTGTTGGTTTCAGCAGGTTACAGCGTTGGTTTCGGCGCACTCTGTTGTTTTCAGCAGAACGGAAGTGAGTTGGGTTCAGCTCCCTCCTGTTGGGTTCAGCAGGTTGTAGCGTTGGCTAAGCGCAGAGAACTAGAGCTAGGGGTTGTCTCCACCCTACTCATGCGAGTTTTCTTCACTCTTACTCGTGACGTCACATCCGGTAAAATTGAAAACGGAAATGACGTCACTAGTACTCTTACTCGTGACGTCACATCCGGTAAAATTGAAAACGGAAATGACGTCACTAGTACTCTTATTCGTGACGTCACATCCGGTAAAATTGAAAACGGAAATGACGTCACTAGTACTCTTATTCGTGACGTCACATCCGGTAAATTTGAAAACGGAAATGACGTCACTAGTACTCTTATTCGTGACGTCACATCCGGTAAAATTGAAAACGGAAATGACGTCATTAGTACTCTTATTCGTGACGTCATATCCGGTAAATTTGAAAACGGAAATGACGTCACTAGTACTCTTACTCGTGACGTCATATCCGGCAAATTTGAAAACGGAAATGACGTCACTAGTACTCTTATTCGTGACGTCACATCCGGTAAAATTGAAAACGGAAATGACGTCACTAGTACTTTTATTCGTGACGTCATATCCGGTAAAATTGAAAACGGAAATGACGTCACTAGTATTCTTATTCGTGACGTCATATCCGGCAAAATTGAAACCGGAAATGACGTCACTAGTACTCTTATTCGTGACGTCACATCAGGTAAATTTGAAAACGGAAATGACGTCACTAGTACTCTTACTCGTGACGTCACATCCGGTATATTTGAAAACGGAAATGACGTCACTAGTACTCTTACTCGTGACGTCACATCCGGTAAAATTGAAAACGGAAATGACGTCACTAGTATTCTTATTCGTGACGTCATATCCGGCAAAATTGAAACCGGAAATGACGTAACTAGTACTCTTCTTCGTGACGTCACATCAGGTAAATTTGAAAACGGAAATGACGTCACTAGTACTCTTACTCGTGACGTCACATCCGGTATATTTGAAAACGGAAATGACGTCACTAGTACTCTTATTCGTGACGTCACATCCGGTAAATTCGAAAACGGAAATGACGTCACTAGTACTCTTACTCGTGACGTCACATCCGGTAAAATTGAAAACGGAAATGACGTCACTAGTACTCTTATTCGTGACGTCACATCCGGTAAATTCGAAAACGGAAATGACGTCACTAGTACTCTTATTCGTGACGTCACATCCGGTAAATTTGAAAACGGAAATGACGTCACTAGTACTCTTATTCGTGACGTCACCTCCGGTAAAATTGAAAACGGAAATGACGTCACTAGTACTCTTATTCGTGACGTCACATCCGGCAAAATTTGAAAACGGAAATGACGTCACTAGTACTCTTATTCGTGAGGTCACATCCGGCAAAATTGAAAACGGAAATGACGTCATTAGTACTCTTATTCGTGACGTCACATCCGGTAAAATTGAAAACGGAAATGACGTCACTAGTACTCTTATTCGTGACGTCACATCCGGTAAATTCAAAAACGGAAATGACGTCACTAGTACTCTTATTCGTGACGTCACATCCGGCAAAATTGAAAACGGAAATGACGTCATTAGTACTCTTATTCGTGACGTCATATCCGGTAAAATTGAAAACGGAAATGACGTCACTAGTACTCTTACTCGTGACGTCACATCCGGTATATTTGAAAACGGAAATGACGTCACTAGTACTCTTACTCGTGACGTCACATCCGGTAAAATTGAAAACGGAAATGACGTCACTAGTGCTCTTATTCGTGACGTCATATCCGGTAAATTTGAAAACGGAAATGACGTCACTAGTACTCTTATTCGTGACGCCATATTCGGTAAATTTGAAAATGGAAATGACGTCACTAGTACTCTTACTCGTGATGTCACATCCGGTAAATTTGAAAACGGAAATGACGTCACTAGTACTCTTATTCGTGACGTCGTATCCGATAAATTTGAAAACGGAAATGACATCACTAGTACTCTTATTCGTGACGTCACATCCGGTAAAATTGAAAACGGAAATGACGTCACTAGTACTCTTGTTGTAAACGTAAAAATAAAGCGAGATATTCTAAAGAACAAACTTTATGAAAGGAGTGGTAGCCATGAAAAAGACCGTGGAGGAATAACTCCGAAGAGTTGTCTTATTTGGATGCTATCGGTCCCATGAACGTCAGGCTCATCAAGGCGCTCTGGACACCCGGCGCAGAAAAACATGGTGAACTGATCAAAGGGAAAAGGTGACGTAGCCAATATATATATATAGAAAAGAGACTTCTGGGATAGTGGTTGACCTAGAAAAGATAACAGACGCCATTTATTAAGGATTTTACGCAGTTAACAATCTTCTATAATTTATTTCTTACCGTTCACTCATTGGAAGACATTTTTTATGTTCATGGTTACATGTCAAAATATTCTAAGCTTCTGTTAATATTAATTGTTAGTGGTTTAAGATTACTTAAACAATATTGTTTCCGTTTTTGTTCTACGTTTTCTCGAGATAAGATTTTGTAATTAGCCCTTTTCGTTATCGAAATATGTCTTAATGTTTTTTTACACTTACTGTTCGCTACCCAGTATATGTAGAATTTCCTGGGCTTTTTGTTAGTGTTTAGATTGTTATGCTATAATGGCTCATTGTCTAGCAATAATTTTTTATTGTTCTGTATGGGAAAATTCTTAGAAACTCGGCAGTCAGCAAGACTATATGATTGGTCGGTTTGAACGATAACCGTCAATCTCTAGGCCGATCGCTTATGTAATATAATTACTGCCACTAATTTTTAGGCAGTTCAGCTTGGATGTGACTCTTGAATTGGATGCATGATTAGTATTACTATAATAAAGTCGTTATTGTTGGAGAAATATCTTTTATAATCGTCACTAACAGCAAGCTCACACAAAATGACTACAAATAAATAGGATAATTAAATAATTATCCTTACAAGAGTTGTGTTCTCTCCTGTTGGTTTCAGCAGGTTACAGCGTTGGTTTCGGCGCACTCTGTTGTTTTCAGCAGAACGGAAGTGAGTTGGGTTCAGCTCCCTCCTGTTGGGTTCAGCAGGTTGTAGCGTTGGCTAAGCGCAGAGAACTAGAGCTAGGGGTTGTCTCCACCCTACTCATGCGAGTTTTCTTCACTCTTACTCGTGACGTCACATCCGGTAAAATTGAAAACGGAAATGACGTCACTAGTACTCTTACTCGTGACGTCACATCCGGTAAAATTGAAAACGGAAATGACGTCACTAGTACTCTTATTCGTGACGTCACATCCGGTAAAATTGAAAACGGAAATGACGTCACTAGTACTCTAATTCGTGACGTCACATCCGGTAAATTTGAAAACGGAAATGACGTCACTAGTACTCTTATTCGTGACGTCACATCCGGTAAAATTGAAAACGGAAATGACGTCATTAGTACTCTTATTCGTGACGTCATATCCGGTAAATTTGAAAACGGAAATGACGTCACTAGTACTCTTACTCGTGACGTCATATCCGGCAAATTTGAAAACGGAAATGACGTCACTAGTACTCTTATTCGTGACGTCACATCCGGTAAAATTGAAAACGGAAATGACGTCACTAGTACTCTTATTCGTGACGTCATATCCGGTAAAATTGAAAACGGAAATGACGTCACTAGTACTCTTATTCGTGACGTCATATCCGGCAAAATTGAAACCGGAAATGACGTCACTAGTACTCTTATTCGTGACGTCACATCCGGTAAATTTGAAAACGGAAATGACGTCACTAGTACTCTTATTCGTGACGTCACATCCGGTAAAATTGAAAACGGAAATGACGTCACTAGTACTCTTATTCGTGACGTCACATCCGGCAAAATTTGAAAACGGAAATGACGTCACTAGTACTCTTATTCGTGAGGTCACATCCGGCAAAATTGAAAACGGAAATGACGTCATTAGTACTCTTATTCGTGACGTCACATCCGGTAAAATTGAAAACGGAAATGACGTCACTAGTACTCTTATTCGTGACGTCACATCCGGTAAATTCGAAAACGGAAATGACGTCACTAGTACTCTTATTCGTGACGTCACATCCGGTAAATTTGAAAACGGAAATGACGTCACTAGTACTCTTATTCGTGACGTCACATCCGGTAAAATTGAAAACGGAAATGACGTCACTAGTACTCTTATTCGTGACGTCACATCCGGCAAAATTTGAAAACGGAAATGACGTCACTAGTACTCTTATTCGTGAGGTCACATCCGGCAAAATTGAAAACGGAAATGACGTCATTAGTACTCTTATTCGTGACGTCACATCCGGTAAAATTGAAAACGGAAATGACGTCACTAGTACTCTTATTCGTGACGTCACATCCGGTAAATTCGAAAACGGAAATGACGTCACGAGTACTCTTATTCGTGACGTCACATCCGGCAAAATTGAAAACGGAAATGACGTCATTAGTACTCTTATTCGTGACGTCATATCCGGTAAAATTGAAAACGGAAATGACGTCACTAGTACTCTTACTCGTGACGTCACATCCGGTATATTTGAAAACGGAAATGACGTCACTAGTACTCTTACTCGTGACGTCACATCCGGTAAAATTGAAAACGGAAATGACGTCACTAGTGCTCTTATTCGTGACGTCATATCCGGTAAATTTGAAAACGGAAATGACGTCACTAGTACTCTTATTCGTGACGCCATATTCGGTAAATTTGAAAATGGAAATGACGTCACTAGTACTCTTACTCGTGATGTCACATCCGGTAAATTTGAAAACGGAAATGACGTCACTAGTACTCTTATTCGTGATGTCATATCCGGTAAATTTGAAAACGGAAATGACATCACTAGTACTCTTATTCGTGACGTCACATCCGGTAAAATTGAAAACGGAAATGACGTCACTAGTACTCTTGTTGTAAACGTAAAAATAAAGCGAGATATTCTAAAGAACAAACTTTATGAAAGGAGTGGTAGCCATGAAAAAGACCGTGGAGGAATAACTCCGAAGAGTTGTCTTATTTGGATGCTATCGGTCCCATGAACGTCAGGCTCATCAAGGCGCTCTGGACACCCGGCGCAGAAAAACATGGTGAACTGATCAAAGGGAAAAGGTGACGTAGCCAATATATATATATAGAAAAGAGACTTCTGGGATAGTGGTTGACCTAGAAAAGATAACAGACGCCATTTATTAAGGATTTTACGCAGTTAACAATCTTCTATAATTTATTTCTTACCGTTCACTCATTGGAAGACATTTTTTATGTTCATGGTTACATGTCAAAATATTCTAAGCTTCTGTTAATATTAATTGTTAGTGGTTTAAGATTACTTAAACAATATTGTTTCCGTTTTTGTTCTACGTTTTCTCGAGATAAGATTTTGTAATTAGCCCTTTTCGTTATCGAAATATGTCTTAATGTTTTTTTACACTTACTGTTCGCTACCCAGTATATGTAGAATTTCCTGGGCTTTTTGTTAGTGTTTAGATTGTTATGCTATAATGGCTCATTGTCTAGCAATAATTTTTTATTGTTCTGTATGGGAAAATTCTTAGAAACTCGGCAGTCAGCAAGACTATATGATTGGTCGGTTTGAACGATGACCGTCAATCTCTAGGCCGATCGCTTATGTAATATAATTACTGCCACTAATTTTTAGGCAGTTCAGCTTGGATGTGACTCTTGAATTGGATGCATGATTAGTATTACTATAATAAAGTCGTTATTGTTGGAGAAATATCTTTTATAATCGTCACTAACAGCAAGCTCACACAAAATGACTACAAATAAATAGGATAATTAAATAATTATCCTTACAAGAGTTGTGTTCTCTCCTGTTGGTTTCAGCAGGTTACAGCGTTGGTTTCGGCGCACTCTGTTGTTTTCAGCAGAACGGAAGTGAGTTGGGTTCAGCTCCCTCCTGTTGGGTTCAGCAGGTTGTAGCGTTGGCTAAGCGCAGAGAACTAGAGCTAGGGGTTGTCTCCACCCTACTCATGCGAGTTTTCTTCACTCTTACTCGTGACGTCACATCCGGTAAAATTGAAAACGGAAATGACGTCACTAGTACTCTTACTCGTGACGTCACATCCGGTAAAATTGAAAACGGAAATGACGTCACTAGTACTCTTATTCGTGACGTCACATCCGGTAAAATTGAAAACGGAAATGACGTCACTAGTACTCTTATTCGTGACGTCACATCCGGTAAATTTGAAAACGGAAATGACGTCACTAGTACTCTTATTCGTGACGTCACATCCGGTAAAATTGAAAACGGAAATGACGTCATTAGTACTCTTATTCGTGACGTCATATCCGGTAAATTTGAAAACGGAAATGACGTCACTAGTACTCTTACTCGTGACGTCATATCCGGCAAATTTGAAAACGGAAATGACGTCACTAGTACTCTTATTCGTGACGTCACATCCGGTAAAATTGAAAACGGAAATGACGTCACTAGTACTTTTATTCGTGACGTCATATCCGGTAAAATTGAAAACGGAAATGACGTCACTAGTATTCTTATTCGTGACGTCATATCCGGCAAAATTGAAACCGGAAATGACGTCACTAGTACTCTTATTCGTGACGTCACATCAGGTAAATTTGAAAACGGAAATGACGTCACTAGTACTCTTACTCGTGACGTCACATCCGGTATATTTGAAAACGGAAATGACGTCACTAGTACTCTTACTCGTGACGTCACATCCGGTAAAATTGAAAACGGAAATGACGTCACTAGTATTCTTATTCGTGACGTCATATCCGGCAAAATTGAAACCGGAAATGACGTCACTAGTACTCTTCTTCGTGACGTCACATCAGGTAAATTTGAAAACGGAAATGACGTCACTAGTACTCTTACTCGTGACGTCACATCCGGTATATTTGAAAACGGAAATGACGTCACTAGTACTCTTATTCGTGACGTCACATCCGGTAAATTCGAAAACGGAAATGACGTCACTAGTATTCTTATTCGTGACGTCACATCCGGTAAAATTGAAAACGGAAATGACGTCACTAGTACTCTTATTCGTGACGTCACATCCGGTAAAATTGAAAACGGAAATGACGTCACTAGTACTCTTATTCGTGACGTCACATCCGGTAAATTCGAAAACGGAAATGACGTCACTAGTACTCTTATTCGTGACGTCACATCCGGTAAATTTGAAAACGGAAATGACGTCACTAGTACTCTTATTCGTGACGTCACATCCGGTAAAATTGAAAACGGAAATGACGTCACTAGTACTCTTATTCGTGACGTCACATCCGGCAAAATTTGAAAACGGAAATGACGTCACTAGTACTCTTATTCGTGAGGTCACATCCGGCAAAATTGAAAACGGAAATGACGTCATTAGTACTCTTATTCGTGACGTCACATCCGGTAAAATTGAAAACGGAAATGACGTCACTAGTACTCTTATTCGTGACGTCACATCCGGTAAATTCGAAAACGGAAATGACGTCACTAGTACTCTTATTCGTGACGTCACATCCGGTAAAATTGAAAACGGAAATGACGTCATTAGTACTCTTATTCGTGACGTCATATCCGGTAAACTTGAAAACGGAAATGACGTCACTAGTACTCTTATTCGTGACGTCACATCCGGTAAAATTGAAAACGGAAATGACGTCATTAGTACTCTTATTCGTGACGTCATATCCGGTAAATTTGAAAACGGAAATGACGTCACTAGTACTCTTACTCGTGACGTCATATCCGGCAAATTTGAAAACGGAAATGACGTCACTAGTACTCTTATTCGTGACGTCACATCCGGTAAAATTGAAAACGGAAATGACGTCACTAGTACTTTTATTCGTGACGTCATATCCGGTAAAATTGAAAACGGAAATGACGTCACTAGTATTCTTATTCGTGACGTCATATCCGGCAAAATTGAAACCGGAATTGACGTCACTAGTACTCTTATTCGTGACGTCACATCAGGTAAATTTGAAAACGGAAATGACGTCACTAGTACTCTTACTCGTGACGTCACATCCGGTATAATTGAAAACGGAAATGACGTCACTAGTACTCTTATTCGTGACGTCACATCCGGTAAATTCGAAAACGGAAATGACGTCACTAGTATTCTTATTCGTGACGTCACATCCGGTAAAATTGAAAACGGAAATGACGTCACTAGTACTCTTATTCGTGACGTCACATCCGGTAAAATTGAAAACGGAAATGACGTCACTAGTACTCTTATTCGTGACGTCACATCCGGTAAATTCGAAAACGGAAATGACGTCACTAGTACTCTTATTCGTGACGTCACATCCGGTAAATTTGAAAACGGAAATGACGTCACTAGTACTCTTATTCGTGACGTCACATCCGGTAAAATTGAAAACGGAAATGACGTCACTAGTACTCTTATTCGTGACGTCACATCCGGCAAAATTTGAAAACGGAAATGACGTCACTAGTACTCTTATTCGTGAGGTCACATCCGGCAAAATTGAAAACGGAAATGACGTCATTAGTACTCTTATTCGTGACGTCACATCCGGTAAAATTGAAAACGGAAATGACGTCACTAGTACTCTTATTCGTGACGTCACATCCGGTAAATTCAAAAACGGAAATGACGTCACTAGTACTCTTATTCGTGACGTCACATCCGGCAAAATTGAAAACGGAAATGACGTCATTAGTACTCTTATTCGTGACGTCATATCCGGTAAAATTGAAAACGGAAATGACGTCACTAGTACTCTTACTCGTGACGTCACATCCGGTATATTTGAAAACGGAAATGACGTCACTAGTACTCTTACTCGTGACGTCACATCCGGTAAAATTGAAAACGGAAATGACGTCACTAGTGCTCTTATTCGTGACGTCATATCCGGTAAATTTGAAAACGGAAATGACGTCACTAGTACTCTTATTCGTGACGCCATATTCGGTAAATTTGAAAATGGAAATGACGTCACTAGTACTCTTACTCGTGATGTCACATCCTGTAAATTTGAAAACGGAAATGACGTCACTAGTACTCTTATTCGTGACGTCATATCCGGTAAATTTGAAAACGGAAATGACATCACTAGTACTCTTATTCGTGACGTCACATCCGGTAAAATTGAAAACGGAAATGACGTCACTAGTACTCTTGTTGTAAACGTAAAAATAAAGCGAGATATTCTAAAGAACAAACTTTATGAAAGGAGTGGTAGCCATGAAAAAGACCGTGGAGGAATAACTCCGAAGAGTTGTCTTATTTGGATGCTATCGGTCCCATGAACGTCAGGCTCATCAAGGCGCTCTGGACACCCGGCGCAGAAAAACATGGTGAACTGATCAAAGGGAAAAGGTGACGTAGCCAATATATATATATAGAAAAGAGACTTCTGGGATAGTGGTTGACCTAGAAAAGATAACAGACGCCATTTATTAAGGATTTTACGCAGTTAACAATCTTCTATAATTTATTTCTTACCGTTCACTCATTGGAAGACATTTTTTATGTTCATGGTTACATGTCAAAATATTCTAAGCTTCTGTTAATATTAATTGTTAGTGGTTTAAGATTACTTAAACAATATTGTTTCCGTTTTTGTTCTACGTTTTCTCGAGATAAGATTTTGTAATTAGCCCTTTTCGTTATCGAAATATGTCTTAATGTTTTTTTACACTTACTGTTCGCTACCCAGTATATGTAGAATTTCCTGGGCTTTTTGTTAGTGTTTAGATTGTTATGCTATAATGGCTCATTGTCTAGCAATAATTTTTTATTGTTCTGTATGGGAAAATTCTTAGAAACTCGGCAGTCAGCAAGACTATATGATTGGTCGGTTTGAACGATAACCGTCAATCTCTAGGCCGATCGCTTATGTAATATAATTACTGCCACTAATTTTTAGGCAGTTCAGCTTGGATGTGACTCTTGAATTGGATGCATGATTAGTATTACTATAATAAAGTCGTTATTGTTGGAGAAATATCTTTTATAATCGTCACTAACAGCAAGCTCACACAAAATGACTACAAATAAATAGGATAATTAAATAATTATCCTTACAAGAGTTGTGTTCTCTCCTGTTGGTTTCAGCAGGTTACAGCGTTGGTTTCGGCGCACTCTGTTGTTTTCAGCAGAACGGAAGTGAGTTGGGTTCAGCTCCCTCCTGTTGGGTTCAGCAGGTTGTAGCGTTGGCTAAGCGCAGAGAACTAGAGCTAGGGGTTGTCTCCACCCTACTCATGCGAGTTTTCTTCACTCTTACTCGTGACGTCACATCCGGTAAAATTGAAAACGGAAATGACGTCACTAGTACTCTTACTCGTGACGTCACATCCGGTAAAATTGAAAACGGAAATGACGTCACTAGTACTCTTATTCGTGACGTCACATCCGGTAAAATTGAAAACGGAAATGACGTCACTAGTACTCTAATTCGTGACGTCACATCCGGTAAATTTGAAAACGGAAATGACGTCACTAGTACTCTTATTCGTGACGTCACATCCGGTAAAATTGAAAACGGAAATGACGTCATTAGTACTCTTATTCGTGACGTCATATCCGGTAAATTTGAAAACGGAAATGACATCACTAGTACTCTTACTCGTGACGTCATATCCGGCAAATTTGAAAACGGAAATGACGTCACTAGTACTCTTATTCGTGACGTCACATCCGGTAAAATTGAAAACGGAAATGACGTCACTAGTACTTTTATTCGTGACGTCATATCCGGTAAAATTGAAAACGGAAATGACGTCACTAGTACTCTTATTCGTGACGTCATATCCGGCAAAATTGAAACCGGAAATGACGTCACTAGTACTCTTATTCGTGACGTCACATCCGGTAAATTTGAAAACGGAAATGACGTCACTAGTACTCTTATTCGTGACGTCACATCCGGTAAAATTGAAAACGGAAATGACGTCACTAGTACTCTTATTCGTGACGTCACATCCGGCAAAATTTGAAAACGGAAATGACGTCACTAGTACTCTTATTCGTGAGGTCACATCCGGCAAAATTGAAAACGGAAATGACGTCATTAGTACTCTTATTCGTGACGTCACATCCGGTAAAATTGAAAACGGAAATGACGTCACTAGTACTCTTATTCGTGACGTCACATCCGGTAAATTCGAAAACGGAAATGACGTCACTAGTACTCTTATTCGTGACGTCACATCCGGTAAATTTGAAAACGGAAATGACGTCACTAGTACTCTTATTCGTGACGTCACATCCGGTAAAATTGAAAACGGAAATGACGTCACTAGTACTCTTATTCGTGACGTCACATCCGGCAAAATTTGAAAACGGAAATGACGTCACTAGTACTCTTATTCGTGAGGTCACATCCGGCAAAATTGAAAACGGAAATGACGTCATTAGTACTCTTATTCGTGACGTCACATCCGGTAAAATTGAAAACGGAAATGACGTCACTAGTACTCTTATTCGTGACGTCACATCCGGTAAATTCGAAAACGGAAATGACGTCACTAGTACTCTTATTCGTGACGTCACATCCGGCAAAATTGAAAACGGAAATGACGTCATTAGTACTCTTATTCGTGACGTCATATCCGGTAAAATTGAAAACGGAAATGACGTCACTAGTACTCTTACTCGTGACGTCACATCCGGTATATTTGAAAACGGAAATGACGTCACTAGTACTCTTACTCGTGACGTCACATCCGGTAAAATTGAAAACGGAAATGACGTCACTAGTGCTCTTATTCGTGACGTCATATCCGGTAAATTTGAAAACGGAAATGACGTCACTAGTACTCTTATTCGTGACGCCATATTCGGTAAATTTGAAAATGGAAATGACGTCACTAGTACTCTTACTCGTGATGTCACATCCGGTAAATTTGAAAACGGAAATGACGTCACTAGTACTCTTATTCTTGACGTCATATCCGGTAAATTTGAAAACGGAAATGACATCACTAGTACTCTTATTCGTGACGTCACATCCGGTAAAATTGAAAACGGAAATGACGTCACTAGTACTCTTGTTGTAAACGTAAAAATAAAGCGAGATATTCTAAAGAACAAACTTTATGAAAGGAGTGGTAGCCATGAAAAAGACCGTGGAGGAATAACTCCGAAGAGTTGTCTTATTTGGATGCTATCGGTCCCATGAACGTCAGGCTCATCAAGGCGCTCTGGACACCCGGCGCAGAAAAACATGGTGAACTGATCAAAGGGAAAAGGTGACGTAGCCAATATATATATATAGAAAAGAGACTTCTGGGATAGTGGTTGACCTAGAAAAGATAACAGACGCCATTTATTAAGGATTTTACGCAGTTAACAATCTTCTATAATTTATTTCTTACCGTTCACTCATTGGAAGACATTTTTTATGTTCATGGTTACATGTCAAAATATTCTAAGCTTCTGTTAATATTAATTGTTAGTGGTTTAAGATTACTTAAACAATATTGTTTCCGTTTTTGTTCTACGTTTTCTCGAGATAAGATTTTGTAATTAGCCCTTTTCGTTATCGAAATATGTCTTAATGTTTTTTTACACTTACTGTTCGCTACCCAGTATATGTAGAATTTCCTGGGCTTTTTGTTAGTGTTTAGATTGTTATGCTATAATGGCTCATTGTCTAGCAATAATTTTTTATTGTTCTGTATGGGAAAATTCTTAGAAACTCGGCAGTCAGCAAGACTATATGATTGGTCGGTTTGAACGATAACCGTCAATCTCTAGGCCGATCGCTTATGTAATATAATTACTGCCACTAATTTTTAGGCAGTTCAGCTTGGATGTGACTCTTGAATTGGATGCATGATTAGTATTACTATAATAAAGTCGTTATTGTTGGAGAAATATCTTTTATAATCGTCACTAACAGCAAGCTCACACAAAATGACTACAAATAAATAGGATAATTAAATAATTATCCTTACAAGAGTTGTGTTCTCTCCTGTTGGTTTCAGCAGGTTACAGCGTTGGTTTCGGCGCACTCTGTTGTTTTCAGCAGAACGGAAGTGAGTTGGGTTCAGCTCCCTCCTGATGGGTTCAGCAGGTTGTAGCGTTGGCTAAGCGCAGAGAACTAGAGCTAGGGGTTGTCTCCACCCTACTCATGCGAGTTTTCTTCACTCTTACTCGTGACGTCACATCCGGTAAAATTGAAAACGGAAATGACGTCACTAGTACTCTTACTCGTGACGTCACACCGGTAAAATTGAAAACGGAAATGACGTCACTAGTACTCTTATTCGTGACGTCACATCCGGTAAAATTGAAAACGGAAATGACGTCACTAGTACTCTTATTCGTGACGTCACATCCGGTAAATTTGAAAACGGAAATGACGTCACTAGTACTCTTATTCGTGACGTCACATCCGGTAAAATTGAAAACGGAAATGACGTCATTAGTACTCTTATTCGTGACGTCATATCCGGTAAATTTGAAAACGGAAATGACGTCACTAGTACTCTTACTCGTGACGTCATATCCGGCAAATTTGAAAACGGAAATGACGTCACTAGTACTCTTATTCGTGACGTCACATCCGGTAAAATTGAAAACGGAAATGACGTCACTAGTACTTTTATTCGTGACGTCATATCCGGTAAAATTGAAAACGGAAATGACGTCACTAGTATTCTTATTCGTGACGTCATATCCGGCAAAATTGAAACCGGAAATGACGTCACTAGTACTCTTATTCGTGACGTCACATCAGGTAAATTTGAAAACGGAAATGACGTCACTAGTACTCTACTCGTGACGTCACATCCGGTATATTTGAAAACGGAAATGACGTCACTAGTACTCTTACTCGTGACGTCACATCCGGTAAAATTGAAAACGGAAATGACGTCACTAGTATTCTTATTCGTGACGTCATATCCGGCAAAATTGAAACCGGAAATGACGTCACTAGTACTCTTCTTCGTGACGTCACATCAGGTAAATTTGAAAACGGAAATGACGTCACTAGTACTCTTACTCGTGACGTCACATCCGGTATATTTGAAAACGGAAATGACGTCACTAGTACTCTTATTCGTGACGTCACATCCGGTAAATTCGAAAACGGAAATGACGTCACTAGTACTCTTACTCGTGACGTCACATCCGGTAAAATTGAAAACGGAAATGACGTCACTAGTACTCTTATTCGTGACGTCACATCCGGTAAAATTGAAAACGGAAATGACGTCACTAGTACTCTAATTCGTGACGTCACATCCGGTAAATTTGAAAACGGAAATGACGTCACTAGTACTCTTATTCGTGACGTCACATCCGGTAAAATTGAAAACGGAAATGACGTCATTAGTACTCTTACTCGTGACGTCACATCCGGTAAAATTGAAAACGGAAATGACGTCACTAGTACTCTTACTCGTGACGTCACATCCGGTAAAATTGAAAACGGAAATGACGTCACTAGTACTCTTATTCGTGACGTCACATCCGGTAAAATTGAAAACGGAAATGACGTCACTAGTACTCTAATTCGTGACGTCACATCCGGTAAATTTGAAAACGGAAATGACGTCACTAGTACTCTTATTCGTGACGTCACATCCGGTAAAATTGAAAACGGAAATGACGTCACTAGTACTCTTATTCGTGACGTCATATCCGGTAAATTTGAAAACGGAAATGACGTCACTAGTACTCTTACTCGTGACGTCATATCCGGCAAATTTGAAAACGGAAATGACGTCACTAGTACTCTTATTCGTGACGTCACATCCGGTAAAATTGAAAACGGAAATGACGTCACTAGTACTCTTATTCGTGACGTCATATCCGGTAAAATTGAAAACGGAAATGACGTCACTAGTACTCTTATTCGTGACGTCATATCCGGCAAAATTGAAACCGGAAATGACGTCACTAGTACTCTTATTCGTGACGTCACATCCGGTAAATTTGAAAACGGAAATGACGTCACTAGTACTCTTATTCGTGACGTCACATCCGGTAAAATTGAAAACGGAAATGACGTCACTAGTACTCTTATTCGTGACGTCACATCCGGCAAAATTTGAAAACGGAAATGACGTCACTAGTACTCTTATTCGTGAGGTCACATCCGGCAAAATTGAAAACGGAAATGACGTCATTAGTACTCTTATTCGTGACGTCACATCCGGTAAAATTGAAAACGGAAATGACGTCACTAGTACTCTTATTCGTGACGTCACATCCGGTAAATTCGAAAACGGAAATGACGTCACTAGTACTCTTATTCGTGACGTCACATCCGGTAAATTTGAAAACGGAAATGACGTCACTAGTACTCTTATTCGTGACGTCACATCCGGTAAAATTGAAAACGGAAATGACGTCACTAGTACTCTTATTCGTGACGTCACATCCGGCAAAATTTGAAAACGGAAATGACGTCACTAGTACTCTTATTCGTGAGGTCACATCCGGCAAAATTGAAAACGGAAATGACGTCATTAGTACTCTTATTCGTGACGTCACATCCGGTAAAATTGAAAACGGAAATGACGTCACTAGTACTCTTATTCGTGACGTCACATCCGGTAAATTCGAAAACGGAAATGACGTCACTAGTACTCTTATTCGTGACGTCACATCCGGCAAAATTGAAAACGGAAATGACGTCATTAGTACTCTTATTCGTGACGTCATATCCGGTAAAATTGAAAACGGAAATGACGTCACTAGTACTCTTACTCGTGACGTCACATCCGGTATATTTGAAAACGGAAATGACGTCACTAGTACTCTTACTCGTGACGTCACATCCGGTAAAATTGAAAACGGAAATGACGTCACTAGTGCTCTTATTCGTGACGTCATATCCGGTAAATTTGAAAACGGAAATGACGTCACTAGTACTCTTATTCGTGACGCCATATTCGGTAAATTTGAAAATGGAAATGACGTCACTAGTACTCTTACTCGTGATGTCACATCCGGTAAATTTGAAAACGGAAATGACGTCACTAGTACTCTTATTCGTGACGTCATATCCGGTAAATTTGAAAACGGAAATGACATCACTAGTACTCTTATTCGTGACGTCACATCCGGTAAAATTGAAAACGGAAATGACGTCACTAGTACTCTTGTTGTAAACGTAAAAATAAAGCGAGATATTCTAAAGAACAAACTTTATGAAAGGAGTGGTAGCCATGAAAAAGACCGTGGAGGAATAACTCCGAAGAGTTGTCTTATTTGGATGCTATCGGTCCCATGAACGTCAGGCTCATCAAGGCGCTCTGGACACCCGGCGCAGAAAAACATGGTGAACTGATCAAAGGGAAAAGGTGACGTAGCCAATATATATATATAGAAAAGAGACTTCTGGGATAGTGGTTGACCTAGAAAAGATAACAGACGCCATTTATTAAGGATTTTACGCAGTTAACAATCTTCTATAATTTATTTCTTACCGTTCACTCATTGGAAGACATTTTTTATGTTCATGGTTACATGTCAAAATATTCTAAGCTTCTGTTAATATTAATTGTTAGTGGTTTAAGATTACTTAAACAATATTGTTTCCGTTTTTGTTCTACGTTTTCTCGAGATAAGATTTTGTAATTAGCCCTTTTCGTTATCGAAATATGTCTTAATGTTTTTTTACACTTACTGTTCGCTACCCAGTATATGTAGAATTTCCTGGGCTTTTTGTTAGTGTTTAGATTGTTATGCTATAATGGCTCATTGTCTAGCAATAATTTTTTATTGTTCTGTATGGGAAAATTCTTAGAAACTCGGCAGTCAGCAAGACTATATGATTGGTCGGTTTGAACGATAACCGTCAATCTCTAGGCCGATCGCTTATGTAATATAATTACTGCCACTAATTTTTAGGCAGTTCAGCTTGGATGTGACTCTTGAATTGGATGCATGATTAGTATTACTATAATAAAGTCGTTATTGTTGGAGAAATATCTTTTATAATCGTCACTAACAGCAAGCTCACACAAAATGACTACAAATAAATAGGATAATTAAATAATTATTCTTACAAGAGTTGTGTTCTCTCCTGTTGGTTTCAGCAGGTTACAGCGTTGGTTTCGGCGCACTCTGTTGTTTTCAGCAGAACGGAAGTGAGTTGGGTTCAGCTCCCTCCTGTTGGGTTCAGCAGGTTGTAGCGTTGGCTAAGCGCAGAGAACTAGAGCTAGGGGTTGTCTCCACCCTACTCATGCGAGTTTTCTTCACTCTTACTCGTGACGTCACATCCGGTAAAATTGAAAACGGAAATGACGTCACTAGTACTCTTACTCGTGACGTCACATCCGGTAAAATTGAAAACGGAAATGACGTCACTAGTACTCTTATTCGTGACGTCACATCCGGTAAAATTGAAAACGGAAATGACGTCACTAGTACTCTTATTCGTGACGTCACATCCGGTAAATTTGAAAACGGAAATGACGTCACTAGTACTCTTATTCGTGACGTCACATCCGGTAAAATTGAAAACGGAAATGACGTCATTAGTACTCTTATTCGTGACGTCATATCCGGTAAATTTGAAAACGGAAATGACGTCACTAGTACTCTTACTCGTGACGTCATATCCGGCAAATTTGAAAACGGAAATGACGTCACTAGTACTCTTATTCGTGACGTCACATCCGGTAAAATTGAAAACGGAAATGACGTCACTAGTACTTTTATTCGTGACGTCATATCCGGTAAAATTGAAAACGGAAATGACGTCACTAGTATTCTTATTCGTGACGTCATATCCGGCAAAATTGAAACCGGAAATGACGTCACTAGTACTCTTATTCGTGACGTCACATCAGGTAAATTTGAAAACGGAAATGACGTCACTAGTACTCTTACTCGTGACGTCACATCCGGTATATTTGAAAACGGAAATGACGTCACTAGTACTCTTACTCGTGACGTCACATCCGGTAAAATTGAAAACGGAAATGACGTCACTAGTATTCTTATTCGTGACGTCATATCCGGCAAAATTGAAACCGGAAATGACGTCACTAGTACTCTTCTTCGTGACGTCACATCAGGTAAATTTGAAAACGGAAATGACGTCACTAGTACTCTTACTCGTGACGTCACATCCGGTATATTTGAAAACGGAAATGACGTCACTAGTACTCTTATTCGTGACGTCACATCCGGTAAATTCGAAAACGGAAATGACGTCACTAGTATTCTTATTCGTGACGTCACATCCGGTAAAATTGAAAACGGAAATGACGTCACTAGTACTCTTATTCGTGACGTCACATCCGGTAAAATTGAAAACGGAAATGACGTCACTAGTACTCTTATTCGTGACGTCACATCCGGTAAATTCGAAAACGGAAATGACGTCACTAGTACTCTTATTCGTGACGTCACATCCGGTAAATTCGAAAACGGAAATGACGTCACTAGTACTCTTATTCGTGACGTCACATCCGGTAAAATTGAAAACGGAAATGACGTCACTAGTACTCTTATTCGTGACGTCACATCCGGCAAAATTTGAAAACGGAAATGACGTCACTAGTACTCTTATTCGTGAGGTCACATCCGGCAAAATTGAAAACGGAAATGACGTCATTAGTACTCTTATTCGTGACGTCACATCCGGTAAAATTGAAAACGGAAATGACGTCACTAGTACTCTTATTCGTGACGTCACATCCGGTAAATTCGAAAACGGAAATGACGTCACTAGTACTCTTATTCGTGACGTCACATCCGGCAAAATTGAAAACGGAAATGACGTCATTAGTACTCTTATTCGTGACGTCATATCCGGTAAAATTGAAAACGGAAATGACGTCACTAGTACTCTTACTCGTGACGTCACATCCGGTATATTTGAAAACGGAAATGACGTCACTAGTACTCTTACTCGTGACGTCACATCCGGTAAAATTGAAAACGGAAATGACGTCACTAGTGCTCTTATTCGTGACGTCATATCCGGTAAATTTGAAAACGGAAATGACGTCACTAGTACTCTTATTCGTGACGCCATATTCGGTAAATTTGAAAATGGAAATGACGTCACTAGTACTCTTACTCGTGATGTCACATCCGGTAAATTTGAAAACGGAAATGACGTCACTAGTACTCTTATTCGTGACGTCGTATCCGATAAATTTGAAAACGGAAATGACATCACTAGTACTCTTATTCGTGACGTCACATCCGGTAAAATTGAAAACGGAAATGACGTCACTAGTACTCTTGTTGTAAACGTAAAAATAAAGCGAGATATTCTAAAGAACAAACTTTATGAAAGGAGTGGTAGCCATGAAAAAGACCGTGGAGGAATAACTCCGAAGAGTTGTCTTATTTGGATGCTATCGGTCCCATGAACGTCAGGCTCATCAAGGCGCTCTGGACACCCGGCGCAGAAAAACATGGTGAACTGATCAAAGGGAAAAGGTGACGTAGCCAATATATATATATAGAAAAGAGACTTCTGGGATAGTGGTTGACCTAGAAAAGATAACAGACGCCATTTATTAAGGATTTTACGCAGTTAACAATCTTCTATAATTTATTTCTTACCGTTCACTCATTGGAAGACATTTTTTATGTTCATGGTTACATGTCAAAATATTCTAAGCTTCTGTTAATATTAATTGTTAGTGGTTTAAGATTACTTAAACAATATTGTTTCCGTTTTTGTTCTACGTTTTCTCGAGATAAGATTTTGTAATTAGCCCTTTTCGTTATCGAAATATGTCTTAATGTTTTTTTACACTTACTGTTCGCTACCCAGTATATGTAGAATTTCCTGGGCTTTTTGTTAGTGTTTAGATTGTTATGCTATAATGGCTCATTGTCTAGCAATAATTTTTTATTGTTCTGTATGGGAAAATTCTTAGAAACTCGGCAGTCAGCAAGACTATATGATTGGTCGGTTTGAACGATAACCGTCAATCTCTAGGCCGATCGCTTATGTAATATAATTACTGCCACTAATTTTTAGGCAGTTCAGCTTGGATGTGACTCTTGAATTGGATGCATGATTAGTATTACTATAATAAAGTCGTTATTGTTGGAGAAATATCTTTTATAATCGTCACTAACAGCAAGCTCACACAAAATGACTACAAATAAATAGGATAATTAAATAATTATCCTTACAAGAGTTGTGTTCTCTCCTGTTGGTTTCAGCAGGTTACAGCGTTGGTTTCGGCGCACTCTGTTGTTTTCAGCAGAACGGAAGTGAGTTGGGTTCAGCTCCCTCCTGTTGGGTTCAGCAGGTTGTAGCGTTGGCTAAGCGCAGAGAACTAGAGCTAGGGGTTGTCTCCACCCTACTCATGCGAGTTTTCTTCACTCTTACTCGTGACGTCACATCCGGTAAAATTGAAAACGGAAATGACGTCACTAGTACTCTTACTCGTGACGTCACATCCGGTAAAATTGAAAACGGAAATGACGTCACTAGTACTCTTATTCGTGACGTCACATCCGGTAAAATTGAAAACGGAAATGACGTCACTAGTACTCTTATTCGTGACGTCACATCCGGTAAATTTGAAAACGGAAATGACGTCACTAGTACTCTTATTCGTGACGTCACATCCGGTAAAATTGAAAACGGAAATGACGTCATTAGTACTCTTATTCGTGACGTCATATCCGGTAAATTTGAAAACGGAAATGACGTCACTAGTACTCTTACTCGTGACGTCATATCCGGCAAATTTGAAAACGGAAATGACGTCACTAGTACTCTTATTCGTGACGTCACATCCGGTAAAATTGAAAACGGAAATGACGTCACTAGTACTTTTATTCGTGACGTCATATCCGGTAAAATTGAAAACGGAAATGACGTCACTAGTATTCTTATTCGTGACGTCATATCCGGCAAAATTGAAACCGGAAATGACGTCACTAGTACTCTTATTCGTGACGTCACATCCGGTAAATTTGAAAACGGAAATGACGTCACTAGTACTCTTATTCGTGACGTCACATCCGGTAAAATTGAAAACGGAAATGACGTCACTAGTACTCTTATTCGTGACGTCACATCCGGCAAAATTTGAAAACGGAAATGACGTCACTAGTACTCTTATTCGTGAGGTCACATCCGGCAAAATTGAAAACGGAAATGACGTCATTAGTACTCTTATTCGTGACGTCACATCCGGTAAAATTGAAAACGGAAATGACGTCACTAGTACTCTTATTCGTGACGTCACATCCGGTAAATTCGAAAACGGAAATGACGTCACTAGTACTCTTATTCGTGACGTCACATCCGGTAAATTTGAAAACGGAAATGACGTCACTAGTACTCTTATTCGTGACGTCACATCCGGTAAAATTGAAAACGGAAATGACGTCACTAGTACTCTTATTCGTGACGTCACATCCGGCAAAATTTGAAAACGGAAATGACGTCACTAGTACTCTTATTCGTGAGGTCACATCCGGCAAAATTGAAAACGGAAATGACGTCATTAGTACTCTTATTCGTGACGTCACATCCGGTAAAATTGAAAACGGAAATGACGTCACTAGTACTCTTATTCGTGACGTCACATCCGGTAAATTCGAAAACGGAAATGACGTCACTAGTACTCTTATTCGTGACGTCACATCCGGCAAAATTGAAAACGGAAATGACGTCATTAGTACTCTTATTCGTGACGTCATATCCGGTAAAATTGAAAACGGAAATGACGTCACTAGTACTCTTACTCGTGACGTCACATCCGGTATATTTGAAAACGGAAATGACGTCACTAGTACTCTTACTCGTGACGTCACATCCGGTAAAATTGAAAACGGAAATGACGTCACTAGTGCTCTTATTCGTGACGTCATATCCGGTAAATTTGAAAACGGAAATGACGTCACTAGTACTCTTATTCGTGACGCCATATTCGGTAAATTTGAAAATGGAAATGACGTCACTAGTACTCTTACTCGTGATGTCACATCCGGTAAATTTGAAAACGGAAATGACGTCACTAGTACTCTTATTCGTGACGTCATATCCGGTAAATTTGAAAACGGAAATGACATCACTAGTACTCTTATTCGTGACGTCACATCCGGTAAAATTGAAAACGGAAATGACGTCACTAGTACTCTTGTTGTAAACGTAAAAATAAAGCGAGATATTCTAAAGAACAAACTTTATGAAAGGAGTGGTAGCCATGAAAAAGACCGTGGAGGAATAACTCCGAAGAGTTGTCTTATTTGGATGCTATCGGTCCCATGAACGTCAGGCTCATCAAGGCGCTCTGGACACCCGGCGCAGAAAAACATGGTGAACTGATCAAAGGGAAAAGGTGACGTAGCCAATATATATATATAGAAAAGAGACTTCTGGGATAGTGGTTGACCTAGAAAAGATAACAGACGCCATTTATTAAGGATTTTACGCAGTTAACAATCTTCTATAATTTATTTCTTACCGTTCACTCATTGGAAGACATTTTTTATGTTCATGGTTACATGTCAAAATATTCTAAGCTTCTGTTAATATTAATTGTTAGTGGTTTAAGATTACTTAAACAATATTGTTTCCGTTTTTGTTCTACGTTTTCTCGAGATAAGATTTTGTAATTAGCCCTTTTCGTTATCGAAATATGTCTTAATGTTTTTTTACACTTACTGTTCGCTACCCAGTATATGTAGAATTTCCTGGGCTTTTTGTTAGTGTTTAGATTGTTATGCTATAATGGCTCATTGTCTAGCAATAATTTTTTATTGTTCTGTATGGGAAAATTCTTAGAAACTCGGCAGTCAGCAAGACTATATGATTGGTCGGTTTGAACGATGACCGTCAATCTCTAGGCCGATCGCTTATGTAATATAATTACTGCCACTAATTTTTAGGCAGTTCAGCTTGGATGTGACTCTTGAATTGGATGCATGATTAGTATTACTATAATAAAGTCGTTATTGTTGGAGAAATATCTTTTATAATCGTCACTAACAGCAAGCTCACACAAAATGACTACAAATAAATAGGATAATTAAATAATTATCCTTACAAGAGTTGTGTTCTCTCCTGTTGGTTTCAGCAGGTTACAGCGTTGGTTTCGGCGCACTCTGTTGTTTTCAGCAGAACGGAAGTGAGTTGGGTTCAGCTCCCTCCTGTTGGGTTCAGCAGGTTGTAGCGTTGGCTAAGCGCAGAGAACTAGAGCTAGGGGTTGTCTCCACCCTACTCATGCGAGTTTTCTTCACTCTTACTCGTGACGTCACATCCGGTAAAATTGAAAACGGAAATGACGTCACTAGTACTCTTACTCGTGACGTCACATCCGGTAAAATTGAAAACGGAAATGACGTCACTAGTACTCTTATTCGTGACGTCACATCCGGTAAAATTGAAAACGGAAATGACGTCACTAGTACTCTTATTCGTGACGTCACATCCGGTAAATTTGAAAACGGAAATGACGTCACTAGTACTCTTATTCGTGACGTCACATCCGGTAAAATTGAAAACGGAAATGACGTCATTAGTACTCTTATTCGTGACGTCATATCCGGTAAATTTGAAAACGGAAATGACGTCACTAGTACTCTTACTCGTGACGTCATATCCGGCAAATTTGAAAACGGAAATGACGTCACTAGTACTCTTATTCGTGACGTCACATCCGGTAAAATTGAAAACGGAAATGACGTCACTAGTACTTTTATTCGTGACGTCATATCCGGTAAAATTGAAAACGGAAATGACGTCACTAGTATTCTTATTCGTGACGTCATATCCGGCAAAATTGAAACCGGAAATGACGTCACTAGTACTCTTATTCGTGACGTCACATCAGGTAAATTTGAAAACGGAAATGACGTCACTAGTACTCTTACTCGTGACGTCACATCCGGTATATTTGAAAACGGAAATGACGTCACTAGTACTCTTACTCGTGACGTCACATCCGGTAAAATTGAAAACGGAAATGACGTCACTAGTATTCTTATTCGTGACGTCATATCCGGCAAAATTGAAACCGGAAATGACGTCACTAGTACTCTTCTTCGTGACGTCACATCAGGTAAATTTGAAAATGGAAATGACGTCACTAGTACTCTAACTCGTGACGTCACATCCGGTATATTTGAAAACGGAAATGACGTCACTAGTACTCTTATTCGTGACGTCACATCCGGTAAATTCGAAAACGGAAATGACGTCACTAGTATTCTTATTCGTGACGTCACATCCGGTAAAATTGAAAACGGAAATGACGTCACTAGTACTCTTATTCGTGACGTCACATCCGGTAAAATTGAAAACGGAAATGACGTCACTAGTACTCTTATTCGTGACGTCACATCCGGTAAATTCGAAAACGGAAATGACGTCACTAGTACTCTTATTCGTGACGTCACATCCGGTAAATTTGAAAACGGAAATGACGTCACTAGTACTCTTATTCGTGACGTCACATCCGGTAAAATTGAAAACGGAAATGACGTCACTAGTACTCTTATTCGTGACGTCACATCCGGCAAAATTTGAAAACGGAAATGACGTCACTAGTACTCTTATTCGTGAGGTCACATCCGGCAAAATTGAAAACGGAAATGACGTCATTAGTACTCTTATTCGTGACGTCACATCCGGTAAAATTGAAAACGGAAATGACGTCACTAGTACTCTTATTCGTGACGTCACATCCGGTAAATTCGAAAACGGAAATGACGTCACTAGTACTCTTATTCGTGACGTCACATCCGGCAAAATTGAAAACGGAAATGACGTCATTAGTACTCTTATTCGTGACGTCATATCCGGTAAAATTGAAAACGGAAATGACGTCACTAGTACTCTTACTCGTGACGTCACATCCGGTATATTTGAAAACGGAAATGACGTCACTAGTACTCTTACTCGTGACGTCACATCCGGTAAAATTGAAAACGGAAATGACGTCACTAGTGCTCTTATTCGTGACGTCATATCCGGTAAATTTGAAAACGGAAATGACGTCACTAGTACTCTTATTCGTGACGCCATATTCGGTAAATTTGAAAATGGAAATGACGTCACTAGTACTCTTACTCGTGATGTCACATCCGGTAAATTTGAAAACGGAAATGACGTCACTAGTACTCTTATTCGTGACGTCATATCCGGTAAATTTGAAAACGGAAATGACATCACTAGTACTCTTATTCGTGACGTCACATCCGGTAAAATTGAAAACGGAAATGACGTCACTAGTACTCTTGTTGTAAACGTAAAAATAAAGCGAGATATTCTAAAGAACAAACTTTATGAAAGGAGTGGTAGCCATGAAAAAGACCGTGGAGGAATAACTCCGAAGAGTTGTCTTATTTGGATGCTATCGGTCCCATGAACGTCAGGCTCATCACGGCGCTCTGGACACCCGGCGCAGAAAAACATGGTGAACTGATCAAAGGGAAAAGGTGACGTAGCCAATATATATATATAGAAAAGAGACTTCTGGGATAGTGGTTGACCTAGAAAAGATAACAGACGCCATTTATTAAGGATTTTACGCAGTTAACAATCTTCTATAATTTATTTCTTACCGTTCACTCATTGGAAGACATTTTTTATGTTCATGGTTACATGTCAAAATATTCTAAGCTTCTGTTAATATTAATTGTTAGTGGTTTAAGATTACTTAAACAATATTGTTTCCGTTTTTGTTCTACGTTTTCTCGAGATAAGATTTTGTAATTAGCCCTTTTCGTTATCGAAATATGTCTTAATGTTTTTTTACACTTACTGTTCGCTACCCAGTATATGTAGAATTTCCTGGGCTTTTTGTTAGTGTTTAGATTGTTATGCTATAATGGCTCATTGTCTAGCAATAATTTTTTATTGTTCTGTATGGGAAAATTCTTAGAAACTCGGCAGTCAGCAAGACTATATGATTGGTCGGTTTGAACGATAACCGTCAATCTCTAGGCCGATCGCTTATGTAATATAATTACTGCCACTAATTTTTAGGCAGTTGAGCTTGGATGTGACTCTTGAATTGGATGCATGATTAGTATTACTATAATAAAGTCGTTATTGTTGGAGAAATATCTTTTATAATCGTCACTAACAGCAAGCTCACACAAAATGACTACAAATAAATAGGATAATTAAATAATTATCCTTACAAGAGTTGTGTTCTCTCCTGTTGGTTTCAGCAGGTTACAGCGTTGGTTTCGGCGCACTCTGTTGTTTTCAGCAGAACGGAAGTGAGTTGGGTTCAGCTCCCTCCTGTTGGGTTCAGCAGGTTGTAGCGTTGGCTAAGCGCAGAGAACTAGAGCTAGGGGTTGTCTCCACCCTACTCATGCGAGTTTTCTTCACTCTTACTCGTGACGTCACATCCGGTAAAATTGAAAACGGAAATGACGTCACTAGTACTCTTTCTCGTGACGTCATATCCGGCAAATTTGAAAACGGAAATGACGTCACTAGTACTCTTATTCGTGACGTCACATCCGGTAAAATTGAAAACGGAAATGACGTCACTAGTACTCTTATTCGTGACGTCACATCCGGTAAAGTTGAAAACGGAAATGACGTCACTAGTACTCTTATTCGTGACGTCACATCCGGTAAAATTGAAAACGGAAATGACGTCATTAGTACTCTTATTCGTGACGTCATATCCGGTAAATTTGAAAACGGAAATGACGTCACTAGTACTCTTATTCGTGACATCACATCCGGTAAAATTGAAAACGGAAATGACGTCATTAGTACTCTTATTCGTGACGTCATATCCGGTAAATTTGAAAACGGAAATGACGTCACTAGTACTCTTACTCGTGACGTCATATCCGGCAGATTTGAAAACGGAAATGACGTCACTAGTACTCTTATTCGTGACGTCACATCCGGTAAAATTGAAAACGGAAATGACGTCACTAGTACTTTTATTCGTGACGTCATATCCGGTAAAATTGAAAACGGAAATGACGTCACTAGTACTCTTACTCGTGACGTCATATCCGGCAAATTTGAAAACGGAAATGACGTCACTAGTACTCTTATTCGTGACGTCACATCCGGTAAAATTGAAAACGGAAATGACGTCACTAGTACTTTTATTCGTGACGTCATATCCGGTAAAATTGAAAACGGAAATGACGTCACTAGTATTCTTATTCGTGACGTCATATCCGGCAAAATTGAAACCGGAAATGACGTCACTAGTACTCTTATTCGTGACGTCACATCAGGTAAATTTGAAAACGGAAATGACGTCACTAGTACTCTTACTCGTGACGTCACATCCGGTATATTTGAAAACGGAAATGACGTCACTAGTACTCTTACTCGTGACGTCACATCCGGTAAAATTGAAAACGGAAATGACGTCACTAGTATTCTTATTCGTGACGTCATATCCGGCAAAATTGAAACCGGAAATGACGTCACTAGTACTCTTCTTCGTGACGTCACATCAGGTAAATTTGAAAACGGAAATGACGTCACTAGTACTCTTACTCGTGACGTCACATCCGGTATATTTGAAAACGGAAATGACGTCACTAGTACTCTTATTCGTGACGTCACATCCGGTAAATTCGAAAACGGAAATGACGTCACTAGTATTCTTATTCGTGACGTCACATCCGGTAAAATTGAAAACGGAAATGACGTCACTAGTACTCTTATTCGTGACGTCACATCCGGTAAAATTGAAAACGGAAATGACGTCACTAGTACTCTTATTCGTGACGTCACATCCGGTAAATTCGAAAACGGAAATGACGTCACTAGTACTCTTATTCGTGACGTCACATCCGGTAAATTTGAAAACGGAAATGACGTCACTAGTACTCTTATTCGTGACGTCACATCCGGTAAAATTGAAAACGGAAATGACGTCACTAGTACTCTTATTCGTGACGTCACATCCGGCAAAATTTGAAAACGGAAATGACGTCACTAGTACTCTTATTCGTGAGGTCACATCCGGTAAAATTGAAAACGGAAATGACGTCATTAGTACTCTTATTCGTGACGTCACATCCGGTAAAATTGAAAACGGAAATGACGTCACTAGTACTCTTATTCGTGACGTCACATCCGGTAAATTCGAAAACGGAAATGACGTCACTAGTACTCTTATTCGTGACGTCACATCCGGCAAAATTGAAAACGGAAATGACGTCATTAGTACTCTTATTCGTGACGTCATATCCGGTAAAATTGAAAACGGAAATGACGTCACTAGTACTCTTACTCGTGACGTCACATCCGGTATATTTGAAAACGGAAATGACGTCACTAGTACTCTTACTCGTGACGTCACATCCGGTAAAATTGAAAACGGAAATGACGTCACTAGTGCTCTTATTCGTGACGTCATATCCGGTAAATTTGAAAACGGAAATGACGTCACTAGTACTCTTATTCGTGACGCCATATTCGGTAAATTTGAAAATGGAAATGACGTCACTAGTACTCTTACTCGTGATGTCACATCCGGTAAATTTGAAAACGGAAATGACGTCACTAGTACTCTTATTCGTGACGTCATATCCGGTAAATTTGAAAACGGAAATGACATCACTAGTACTCTTATTCGTGACGTCACATCCGGTAAAATTGAAAACGGAAATGACGTCACTAGTACTCTTGTTGTAAACGTAAAAATAAAGCGAGATATTCTAAAGAACAAACTTTATGAAAGGAGTGGTAGCCATGAAAAAGACCGTGGAGGAATAACTCCGAAGAGTTGTCTTATTTGGATGCTATCGGTCCCATGAACGTCAGGCTCATCAAGGCGCTCTGGACACCCGGCGCAGAAAAACATGGTGAACTGATCAAAGGGAAAAGGTGACGTAGCCAATATATATATATAGAAAAGAGACTTCTGGGATAGTGGTTGACCTAGAAAAGATAACAGACGCCATTTATTAAGGATTTTACGCAGTTAACAATCTTCTATAATTTATTTCTTACCGTTCACTCATTGGAAGACATTTTTTATGTTCATGGTTACATGTCAAAATATTCTAAGCTTCTGTTAATATTAATTGTTAGTGGTTTAAGATTACTTAAACAATATTGTTTCCGTTTTTGTTCTACGTTTTCTCGAGATAAGATTTTGTAATTAGCCCTTTTCGTTATCGAAATATGTCTTAATGTTTTTTTACACTTACTGTTCGCTACCCAGTATATGTAGAATTTCCTGGGCTTTTTGTTAGTGTTTAGATTGTTATGCTATAATGGCTCATTGTCTAGCAATAATTTTTTATTGTTCTGTATGGGAAAATTCTTAGAAACTCGGCAGTCAGCAAGACTATATGATTGGTCGGTTTGAACGATAACCGTCAATCTCTAGGCCGATCGCTTATGTAATATAATTACTGCCACTAATTTTTAGGCAGTTGAGCTTGGATGTGACTCTTGAATTGGATGCATGATTAGTATTACTATAATAAAGTCGTTATTGTTGGAGAAATATCTTTTATAATCGTCACTAACAGCAAGCTCACACAAAATGACTACAAATAAATAGGATAATTAAATAATTATCCTTACAAGAGTTGTGTTCTCTCCTGTTGGTTTCAGCAGGTTACAGCGTTGGTTTCGGCGCACTCTGTTGTTTTCAGCAGAACGGAAGTGAGTTGGGTTCAGCTCCCTCCTGTTGGGTTCAGCAGGTTGTAGCGTTGGCTAAGCGCAGAGAACTAGAGCTAGGGGTTGTCTCCACCCTACTCATGCGAGTTTTCTTCACTCTTACTCGTGACGTCACATCCGGTAAAATTGAAAACGGAAATGACGTCACTAGTACTCTTTCTCGTGACGTCATATCCGGCAAATTTGAAAACGGAAATGACGTCACTAGTACTCTTATTCGTGACGTCACATCCGGTAAAATTGAAAACGGAAATGACGTCACTAGTACTCTTATTCGTGACGTCACATCCGGTAAAATTGAAAACGGAAATGACGTCATTAGTACTCTTATTCGTGACGTCATATCCGGTAAATTTGAAAACGGAAATGACGTCACTAGTACTCTTATTCGTGACATCACATCCGGTAAAATTGAAAACGGAAATGACGTCATTAGTACTCTTATTCGTGACGTCATATCCGGTAAATTTGAAAACGGAAATGACGTCACTAGTACTCTTACTCGTGACGTCATATCCGGCAGATTTGAAAACGGAAATGACGTCACTAGTACTCTTATTCGTGACGTCACATCCGGTAAAATTGAAAACGGAAATGACGTCACTAGTACTTTTATTCGTGACGTCATATCCGGTAAAATTGAAAACAGAAATGACGTCACTAGTATTCTTATTCGTGACGTCATATCCGGCAAAATTGAAACCGGAAATGACGTCACTAGTACTCTTATTCGTGACGTCACATCAGGTAAATTTGAAAACGGAAATGACGTCACTAGTACTCTTATTCGTGACGTCATATCCGGCAAAATTGAAACCGGAAATGACGTCACTAGTACTCTTATTCGTGACGTCACATCCGATAAATTTGAAAACGGAAATGACGTCACTAGTACTCTTATTCGTGACGTCACATCCGGTAAAATTGAAAACGGAAATGACGTCACTAGTACTCTTATTCGTGACGTCACATCCGGCAAAATTTGAAAACGGAAATGACGTCACTAGTACTCTTATTCGTGAGGTCACATCCGGCAAAATTGAAAACGGAAATGACGTCATTAGTACTCTTATTCGTGACGTCACATCCGGTAAAATTGAAAACGGAAATGACGTCACTAGTACTCTTATTCGTGACGTCACATCCGGTAAATTCGAAAACGGAAATGACGTCACTAGTACTCTTATTCGTGACGTCACATCCGGTAAATTTGAAAACGGAAATGACGTCACTAGTACTCTTATTCGTGACGTCACATCCGGTAAAATTGAAAACGGAAATGACGTCACTAGTACTCTTATTCGTGACGTCACATCCGGCAAAATTTGAAAACGGAAATGACGTCACTAGTACTCTTATTCGTGAGGTCACATCCGGCAAAATTGAAAACGGAAATGACGTCATTAGTACTCTTATTCGTGACGTCACATCCGGTAAAATTGAAAACGGAAATGACGTCACTAGTACTCTTATTCGTGACGTCACATCCGGTAAATTCGAAAACGGAAATGACGTCACTAGTACTCTTATTCGTGACGTCACATCCGGCAAAATTGAAAACGGAAATGACGTCATTAGTACTCTTATTCGTGACGTCATATCCGGTAAAATTGAAAACGGAAATGACGTCACTAGTACTCTTACTCGTGACGTCACATCCGGTATATTTGAAAACGGAAATGACGTCACTAGTACTCTTACTCGTGACGTCACATCCGGTAAAATTGAAAACGGAAATGACGTCACTAGTGCTCTTATTCGTGACGTCATATCCGGTAAATTTGAAAACGGAAATGTCGTCACTAGTACTCTTATTCGTGACGCCATATTCGGTAAATTTGAAAATGGAAATGACGTCACTAGTACCCTTACTCGTGATGTCACATCCGGTAAATTTGAAAACGGAAATGACGTCACTAGTACTCTTATTCGTGACGTCATATCCGGTAAATTTGAAAACGGAAATGACATCACTAGTACTCTTATTCGTGACGTCACATCCGGTAAAATTGAAAACGGAAATGACGTCACTAGTACTCTTGTTGTAAACGTAAAAATAAAGCGAGATATTCTAAAGAACAAACTTTATGAAAGGAGTGGTAGCCATGAAAAAGACCGTGGAGGAATAACTCCGAAGAGTTGTCTTATTTGGATGCTATCGGTCCCATGAACGTCAGGCTCATCAAGGCGCTCTGGACACCCGGCGCAGAAAAACATGGTGAACTGATCAAAGGGAAAAGGTGACGTAGCCAATATATATATATAGAAAAGAGACTTCTGGGATAGTGGTTGACCTAGAAAAGATAACAGACGCCATTTATTAAGGATTTTACGCAGTTAACAATCTTCTATAATTTATTTCTTACCGTTCACTCATTGGAAGACATTTTTTATGTTCATGGTTACATGTCAAAATATTCTAAGCTTCTGTTAATATTAATTGTTAGTGGTTTAAGATTACTTAAACAATATTGTTTCCGTTTTTGTTCTACGTTTTCTCGAGATAAGATTTTGTAATTAGCCCTTTTCGTTATCGAAATATGTCTTAATGTTTTTTTACACTTACTGTTCGCTACCCAGTATATGTAGAATTTCCTGGGCTTTTTGTTAGTGTTTAGATTGTTATGCTATAATGGCTCATTGTCTAGCAATAATTTTTTATTGTTCTGTATGGGAAAATTCTTAGAAACTCGGCAGTCAGCAAGACTATATGATTGGTCGGTTTGAACGATAACCGTCAATCTCTAGGCCGATCGCTTATGTAATATAATTACTGCCACTAATTTTTAGGCAGTTCAGCTTGGATGTGACTCTTGAATTGGATGCATGATTAGTATTACTATAATAAAGTCGTTATTGTTGGAGAAATATCTTTTATAATCGTCACTAACAGCAAGCTCACACAAAATGACTACAAATAAATAGGATAATTAAATAATTATCCTTACAAGAGTTGTGTTCTCTCCTGTTGGTTTCAGCAGGTTACAGCGTTGGTTTCGGCGCACTCTGTTGTTTTCAGCAGAACGGAAGTGAGTTGGGTTCAGCTCCCTCCTGTTGGGTTCAGCAGGTTGTAGCGTTGGCTAAGCGCAGAGAACTAGAGCTAGGGGTTGTCTCCACCCTACTCATGCGAGTTTTCTTCACTCTTACTCGTGACGTCACATCCGGTAAAATTGAAAACGGAAATGACGTCACTAGTACTCTTTCTCGTGACGTCATATCCGGCAAATTTGAAAACGGAAATGACGTCACTAGTACTCTTATTCGTGACGTCACATCCGGTAAAATTGAAAACGGAAATGACGTCACTAGTACTCTTATTCGTGACGTCACATCCGGTAAATTTGAAAACGGAAATGACGTCACTAGTACTCTTATTCGTGACGTCACATCCGGTAAAATTGAAAACGGAAATGACGTCATTAGTACTCTTATTCGTGACGTCATATCCGGTAAATTTGAAAACGGAAATGACGTCACTAGTACTCTTATTCGTGACGTCACATCCGGTAAAATTGAAAACGGAAATGACGTCACTAGTACTCTTACTCGTGACGTCACATCCGGTATATTTGAAAACGGAAATGACGTCACTAGTACTCTTATTCGTGACGTCACATCCGGTAAATTCGAAAACGGAAATGACGTCACTAGTACTCTTATTCGTGACGTCACATCCGGTAAAATTGAAAACGGAAATGACGTCACTAGTACTCTAATTCGTGACGTCACATCCGGTAAATTTGAAAACGGAAATGACGTCACTAGTACTCTTATTCGTGACGTCACATCCGGTAAAATTGAAAACGGAAATGACGTCATTAGTACTCTTATTCGTGACGTCATATCCGGTAAATTTGAAAACGGAAATGACGTCACTAGTACTCTTACTCGTGACGTCATATCCGGCAAATTTGAAAACGGAAATGACGTCACTAGTACTCTTATTCGTGACGTCACATCCGGTAAAATTGAAAACGGAAATGACGTCACTAGTACTCTTATTCGTGACGTCATATCCGGTAAAATTGAAAACGGAAATGACGTCACTAGTACTCTTATTCGTGACGTCATATCCGGCAAAATTGAAACCGGAAATGACGTCACTAGTACTCTTATTCGTGACGTCACATCCGGTAAATTTGAAAACGGAAATGACGTCACTAGTACTCTTATTCGTGACGTCACATCCGGTAAAATTGAAAACGGAAATGACGTCACTAGTACTCTTATTCGTGACGTCACATCCGGCAAAATTTGAAAACGGAAATGACGTCACTAGTACTCTTATTCGTGAGGTCACATCCGGCAAAATTGAAAACGGAAATGACGTCATTAGTACTCTTATTCGTGACGTCACATCCGGTAAAATTGAAAACGGAAATGACGTCACTAGTACTCTTATTCGTGACGTCACATCCGGTAAATTCGAAAACGGAAATGACGTCACTAGTACTCTTATTCGTGACGTCACATCCGGTAAATTTGAAAACGGAAATGACGTCACTAGTACTCTTATTCGTGACGTCACATCCGGTAAAATTGAAAACGGAAATGACGTCACTAGTACTCTTATTCGTGACGTCACATCCGGCAAAATTTGAAAACGGAAATGACGTCACTAGTACTCTTATTCGTGAGGTCACATCCGGCAAAATTGAAAACGGAAATGACGTCATTAGTACTCTTATTCGTGACGTCACATCCGGTAAAATTGAAAACGGAAATGACGTCACTAGTACTCTTATTCGTGACGTCACATCCGGTAAATTCGAAAACGGAAATGACGTCACTAGTACTCTTATTCGTGACGTCACATCCGGCAAAATTGAAAACGGAAATGACGTCATTAGTACTCTTATTCGTGACGTCATATCCGGTAAAATTGAAAACGGAAATGACGTCACTAGTACTCTTACTCGTGACGTCACATCCGGTATATTTGAAAACGGAAATGACGTCACTAGTACTCTTACTCGTGACGTCACATCCGGTAAAATTGAAAACGGAAATGACGTCACTAGTGCTCTTATTCGTGACGTCATATCCGGTAAATTTGAAAACGGAAATGACGTCACTAGTACTCTTATTCGTGACGCCATATTCGGTAAATTTGAAAATGGAAATGACGTCACTAGTACTCTTACTCGTGATGTCACATCCGGTAAATTTGAAAACGGAAATGACGTCACTAGTACTCTTATTCGTGACGTCATATCCGGTAAATTTGAAAACGGAAATGACATCACTAGTACTCTTATTCGTGACGTCACATCCGGTAAAATTGAAAACGGAAATGACGTCACTAGTACTCTTGTTGTAAACGTAAAAATAAAGCGAGATATTCTAAAGAACAAACTTTATGAAAGGAGTGGTAGCCATGAAAAAGACCGTGGAGGAATAACTCCGAAGAGTTGTCTTATTTGGATGCTATCGGTCCCATGAACGTCAGGCTCATCAAGGCGCTCTGGACACCCGGCGCAGAAAAACATGGTGAACTGATCAAAGGGAAAAGGTGACGTAGCCAATATATATATATAGAAAAGAGACTTCTGGGATAGTGGTTGACCTAGAAAAGATAACAGACGCCATTTATTAAGGATTTTACGCAGTTAACAATCTTCTATAATTTATTTCTTACCGTTCACTCATTGGAAGACATTTTTTATGTTCATGGTTACGTGTCAAAATATTCTAAGCTTCTGTTAATATTAATTGTTAGTGGTTTAAGATTACTTAAACAATATTGTTTCCGTTTTTGTTCTACGTTTTCTCGAGATAAGATTTTGTAATTAGCCCTTTTCGTTATCGAAATATGTCTTAATGTTTTTTTACACTTACTGTTCGCTACCCAGTATATGTAGAATTTCCTGGGCTTTTTGTTAGTGTTTAGATTGTTATGCTATAATGGCTCATTGTCTAGCAATAATTTTTTATTGTTCTGTATGGGAAAATTCTTAGAAACTCGGCAGTCAGCAAGACTATATGATTGGTCGGTTTGAACGATAACCGTCAATCTCTAGGCCGATCGCTTATGTAATATAATTACTGCCACTAATTTTTAGGCAGTTCAGCTTGGATGTGACTCTTGAATTGGATGCATGATTAGTATTACTATAATAAAGTCGTTATTGTTGGAGAAATATCTTTTATAATCGTCACTAACAGCAAGCTCACACAAAATGACTACAAATAAATAGGATAATTAAATAATTATCCTTACAAGAGTTGTGTTCTCTCCTGTTGGTTTCAGCAGGTTACAGCGTTGGTTTCGGCGCACTCTGTTGTTTTCAGCAGAACGGAAGTGAGTTGGGTTCAGCTCCCTCCTGTTGGGTTCAGCAGGTTTTAGCGTTGGCTAAGCGCAGAGAACTAGAGCTAGGGGTTGTCTCCACCCTACTCATGCGAGTTTTCTTCACTCTTACTCGTGACGTCACATCCGGTAAAATTGAAAACGGAAATGACGTCACTAGTACTCTTTCTCGTGACGTCATATCCGGCAAATTTGAAAACGGAAATGACGTCACTAGTACTCTTATTCGTGACGTCACATCCGGTAAAATTGAAAACGGAAATGACGTCACTAGTACTCTTATTCGTGACGTCACATCCGGTAAATTTGAAAACGGAAATGACGTCATTAGTACTCTTATTCGTGACGTCACATCCGGTAAAATTGAAAACGGAAATGACGTCACTAGTACTCTTATTCGTGACGTCACATCCGGTAAATTTGAAAACGGAAATGACGTCACTAGTACTCTTATTCGTGACGTCACATCCGGTAAAATTGAAAACGGAAATGACGTCATTAGTACTCTTATTCGTGACGTCATATCCGGTAAATTTGAAAACGGAAATGACGTCACTAGTACTCTTATTCGTGACGTCACATCCGGTAAAATTGAAAACGGAAATGACGTCATTAGTACTCTTATTCGTGACGTCATATCCGGTAAATTTGAAAACGGAAATGACGTCACTAGTACTCTTACTCGTGACGTCACATCCGGTAAAATTGAAAACGGAAATGACGTCACTAGTACTCTTGTTGTAAACGTAAAAATAAAGCGAGATATTCTAAAGAACAAACTTTATGAAAGGAGTGGTAGCCATGAAAAAGACCGTGGAGGAATAACTCCGAAGAGTTGTCTTATTTGGATGCTATCGGTCCCATGAACGTCAGGCTCATCAAGGCGCTCTGGACACCCGGCGCAGAAAAACATGGTGAACTGATCAAAGGGAAAAGGTGACGTAGCCAATATATATATATAGAAAAGAGACTTCTGGGATAGTGGTTGACCTAGAAAAGATAACAGACGCCATTTATTAAGGATTTTACGCAGTTAACAATCTTCTATAATTTATTTCTTACCGTTCACTCATTGGAAGACATTTTTTATGTTCATGGTTACATGTCAAAATATTCTAAGCTTCTGTTAATATTAATTGTTAGTGGTTTAAGATTACTTAAACAATATTGTTTCCGTTTTTGTTCTACGTTTTCTCGAGATAAGATTTTGTAATTAGCCCTTTTCGTTATCGAAATATGTCTTAATGTTTTTTTACACTTACTGTTCGCTACCCAGTATATGTAGAATTTCCTGGGCTTTTTGTTAGTGTTTAGATTGTTATGCTATAATGGCTCATTGTCTAGCAATAATTTTTTATTGTTCTGTATGGGAAAATTCTTAGAAACTCGGCAGTCAGCAAGACTATATGATTGGTCGGTTTGAACGATAACCGTCAATCTCTAGGCCGATCGCTTATGTAATATAATTACTGCCACTAATTTTTAGGCAGTTCAGCTTGGATGTGACTCTTGAATTGGATGCATGATTAGTATTACTATAATAAAGTCGTTATTGTTGGAGAAATATCTTTTATAATCGTCACTAACAGCAAGCTCACACAAAATGACTACAAATAAATAGGATAATTAAATAATTATCCTTACAAGAGTTGTGTTCTCTCCTGTTGGTTTCAGCAGGTTACAGCGTTGGTTTCGGCGCACTCTGTTGTTTTCAGCAGAACGGAAGTGAGTTGGGTTCAGCTCCCTCCTGTTGGGTTCAGCAGGTTGTAGCGTTGGCTAAGCGCAGAGAACTAGAGCTAGGGGTTGTCTCCACCCTACTCATGCGAGTTTTCTTCACTCTTACTCGTGACGTCACATCCGGTAAAATTGAAAACGGAAATGACGTCACTAGTACTCTTTCTCGTGACGTCATATCCGGCAAATTTGAAAACGGAAATGACGTCACTAGTACTCTTATTCGTGACGTCACATCCGGTAAAATTGAAAACGGAAATGACGTCACTAGTACTCTTATTCGTGACGTCACATCCGGTAAAATTGAAAACGGAAATGACGTCACTAGTACTCTTATTCGTGACGTCACATCCGGTAAAATTGAAAACGGAAATGACGTCATTAGTACTCTTATTCGTGACGTCATATCCGGTAAATTTGAAAACGGAAATGACGTCACTAGTACTCTTATTCGTGACGTCACATCCGGTAAAATTGAAAACGGAAATGACGTCACTAGTACTCTTACTCGTGACGTCACATCCGGTATATTTGAAAACGGAAATGACGTCACTAGTACTCTTATTCGTGACGTCACATCCGGTAAATTCGAAAACGGAAATGACGTCACTAGTACTCTTATTCGTGACGTCACATCCGGTAAAATTGAAAACGGAAATGACGTCACTAGTACTCTAATTCGTGACGTCACATCCGGTAAATTTGAAAACGGAAATGACGTCACTAGTACTCTTATTCGTGACGTCACATCCGGTAAAATTGAAAACGGAAATGACGTCATTAGTACTCTTATTCGTGACGTCATATCCGGTAAATTTGAAAACGGAAATGACGTCACTAGTACTCTTACTCGTGACGTCATATCCGGCAAATTTGAAAACGGAAATGACGTCACTAGTACTCTTATTCGTGACGTCACATCCGGTAAAATTGAAAACGGAAATGACGTCACTAGTACTCTTATTCGTGACGTCATATCCGGTAAAATTGAAAACGGAAATGACGTCACTAGTACTCTTATTCGTGACGTCATATCCGGCAAAATTGAAACCGGAAATGACGTCACTAGTACTCTTATTCGTGACGTCACATCCGGTAAATTTGAAAACGGAAATGACGTCACTAGTACTCTTATTCGTGACGTCACATCCGGTAAAATTGAAAACGGAAATGACGTCACTAGTACTCTTATTCGTGACGTCACATCCGGCAAAATTTGAAAACGGAAATGACGTCACTAGTACTCTTATTCGTGAGGTCACATCCGGCAAAATTGAAAACGGAAATGACGTCATTAGTACTCTTATTCGTGACGTCACATCCGGTAAAATTGAAAACGGAAATGACGTCACTAGTACTCTTATTCGTGACGTCACATCCGGTAAATTCGAAAACGGAAATGACGTCACTAGTACTCTTATTCGTGACGTCACATCCGGTAAATTTGAAAACGGAAATGACGTCACTAGTACTCTTATTCGTGACGTCACATCCGGTAAAATTGAAAACGGAAATGACGTCACTAGTACTCTTATTCGTGACGTCACATCCGGCAAAATTTGAAAACGGAAATGACGTCACTAGTACTCTTATTCGTGAGGTCACATCCGGCAAAATTGAAAACGGAAATGACGTCATTAGTACTCTTATTCGTGACGTCACATCCGGTAAAATTGAAAACGGAAATGACGTCACTAGTACTCTTTTTCGTGACGTCACATCCGGTAAATTCGAAAACGGAAATGACGTCACTAGTACTCTTATTCGTGACGTCACATCCGGCAAAATTGAAAACGGAAATGACGTCATTAGTACTCTTATTCGTGACGTCATATCCGGTAAAATTGAAAACGGAAATGACGTCACTAGTACTCTTACTCGTGACGTCACATCCGGTATATTTGAAAACGGAAATGACGTCACTAGTACTCTTACTCGTGACGTCACATCCGGTAAAATTGAAAACGGAAATGACGTCACTAGTGCTCTTATTCGTGACGTCATATCCGGTAAATTTGAAAAGGGAAATGACGTCACTAGTACTCTTATTCGTGACGCCATATTCGGTAAATTTGAAAATGGAAATGACGTCACTAGTACTCTTACTCGTGATGTCACATCCGGTAAATTTGAAAACGGAAATGACGTCACTAGTACTCTTATTCGTGACGTCATATCCGGTAAATTTGAAAACGGAAATGACATCACTAGTACTCTTATTCGTGACGTCACATCCGGTAAAATTGAAAACGGAAATGACGTCACTAGTACTCTTGTTGTAAACGTAAAAATAAAGCGAGATATTCTAAAGAACAAACTTTATGAAAGGAGTGGTAGCCATGAAAAAGACCGTGGAGGAATAACTCCGAAGAGTTGTCTTATTTGGATGCTATCGGTCCCATGAACGTCAGGCTCATCAAGGCGCTCTGGACACCCGGCGCAGAAAAACATGGTGAACTGATCAAAGGGAAAAGGTGACGTAGCCAATATATATATATAGAAAAGAGACTTCTGGGATAGTGGTTGACCTAGAAAAGATAACAGACGCCATTTATTAAGGATTTTACGCAGTTAACAATCTTCTATAATTTATTTCTTACCGTTCACTCATTGGAAGACATTTTTTATGTTCATGGTTACATGTCAAAATATTCTAAGCTTCTGTTAATATTAATTGTTAGTGGTTTAAGATTACTTAAACAATATTGTTTCCGTTTTTGTTCTACGTTTTCTCGAGATAAGATTTTGTAATTAGCCCTTTTCGTTATCGAAATATGTCTTAATGTTTTTTTACACTTACTGTTCGCTACCCAGTATATGTAGAATTTCCTGGGCTTTTTGTTAGTGTTTAGATTGTTATGCTATAATGGCTCATTGTCTAGCAATAATTTTTTATTGTTCTGTATGGGAAAATTCTTAGAAACTCGGCAGTCAGCAAGACTATATGATTGGTCGGTTTGAACGATAACCGTCAATCTCTAGGCCGATCGCTTATGTAATATAATTACTGCCACTAATTTTTAGGCAGTTCAGCTTGGATGTGACTCTTGAATTGGATGCATGATTAGTATTACTATAATAAAGTCGTTATTGTTGGAGAAATATCTTTTATAATCGTCACTAACAGCAAGCTCACACAAAATGACTACAAATAAATAGGATAATTAAATAATTATCCTTACAAGAGTTGTGTTCTCTCCTGTTGGTTTCAGCAGGTTACAGCGTTGGTTTCGGCGCACTCTGTTGTTTTCAGCAGAACGGAAGTGAGTTGGGTTCAGCTCCCTCCTGTTGGGTTCAGCAGGTTGTAGCGTTGGCTAAGCGCAGAGAACTAGAGCTAGGGGTTGTCTCCACCCTACTCATGCGAGTTTTCTTCACTCTTACTCGTGACGTCACATCCGGTAAAATTGAAAACGGAAATGACGTCACTAGTACTCTTTCTCGTGACGTCATATCCGGCAAATTTGAAAACGGAAATGACGTCACTAGTACTCTTATTCGTGACGTCACATCCGGTAAAATTGAAAACGGAAATGACGTCACTAGTACTCTTATTCGTGACGTCACATCCGGTAAATTTGAAAACGGAAATGACGTCACTAGTACTCTTATTCGTGACGTCACATCCGGTAAAATTGAAAACGGAAATGACGTCATTAGTACTCTTATTCGTGACGTCATATCCGGTAAATTTGAAAACGGAAATGACGTCACTAGTACTCTTATTCGTGACGTCACATCCGGTAAAATTGAAAACGGAAATGACGTCATTAGTACTCTTATTCGTGACGTCATATCCGGTAAATTTGAAAACGGAAATGACGTCACTAGTACTCTTACTCGTGACGTCATATCCGGCAGATTTGAAAACGGAAATGACGTCACTAGTACTCTTATTCGTGACGTCACATCCGGTAAAATTGAAAACGGAAATGACGTCACTAGTACTTTTATTCGTGACGTCATATCCGGTAAAATTGAAAACGGAAATGACGTCACTAGTATTCTTATTCGTGACGTCATATCCGGCAAAATTGAAACCGGAAATGACGTCACTAGTACTCTTATTCGTGACGTCACATCAGGTAAATTTGAAAACGGAAATGACGTCACTAGTACTCTTACTCGTGACGTCACATCCGGTATATTTGAAAACGGAAATGACGTCACTAGTACTCTTATTCGTGACGTCACATCCGGTAAATTCGAAAACGGAAATGACGTCACTAGTACTCTTATTTGTGACGTCACATCCGGTAAAATTGAAAACGGAAATGACGTCACTAGTACTCTAATTCGTGACGTCACATCCGGTAAATTTGAAAACGGAAATGACGTCACTAGTACTCTTATTCGTGACGTCACATCCGGTAAAATTGAAAACGGAAATGACGTCATTAGTACTCTTATTCGTGACGTCATATCCGGTAAATTTGAAAACGGAAATGACGTCACTAGTACTCTTACTCGTGACGTCATATCCGGCAAATTTGAAAACGGAAATGACGTCACTAGTACTTTTATTCGTGACGTCACATCCGGTAAAATTGAAAACGGAAATGACGTCACTAGTACTCTTATTCGTGACGTCATATCCGGTAAAATTGAAAACGGAAATGACGTCACTAGTACTCTTATTCGTGACGTCATATCCGGCAAAATTGAAACCGGAAATGACGTCACTAGTACTCTTATTCGTGACGTCACATCAGGTAAATTTGAAAACGGAAATGACGTCACTAGTACTCTTACTCGTGACGTCACATCCGGTATATTTGAAAACGGAAATGACGTCACTAGTACTCTTATTCGTGACGTCACATCCGGTAAATTCGAAAACGGAAATGACGTCACTAGTACTCTTATTCGTGACGTCACATCCGGTAAAATTGAAAACGGAAATGACGTCACTAGTACTCTAATTCGTGACGTCACATCCGGTAAATTTGAAAACGGAAATGACGTCACTAGTACTCTTATTCGTGACGTCACATCCGGTAAAATTGAAAACGGAAATGACGTCATTAGTACTCTTATTCGTGACGTCATATCCGGTAAATTTGAAAACGGAAATGACGTCACTAGTACTCTTACTCGTGACGTCATATCCGGCAAATTTGAAAACGGAAATGACGTCACTAGTACTCTTATTCGTGACGTCACATCCGGTAAAATTGAAAACGGAAATGACGTCACTAGTACTCTTATTTGTGACGTCATATCCGGTAAAATTGAAAACGGAAATGACGTCACTAGTACTCTTATTCGTGACGTCATATCCGGCAAAATTGAAACCGGAAATGACGTCACTAGTACTCTTATTCGTGACGTCACATCCGGTAAATTTGAAAACGGAAATGACGTCACTAGTACTCTTATTCGTGACGTCACATCCGGTAAAATTGAAAACGGAAATGACGTCACTAGTACTCTTATTCGTGACGTCACATCCGGCAAAATTTGAAAACGGAAATGACGTCACTAGTACTCTTATTCGTGAGGTCACATCCGGCAAAATTGAAAACGGAAATGACGTCATTAGTACTCTTATTCGTGACGTCACATCCGGTAAAATTGAAAACGGAAATGACGTCACTAGTACTCTTATTCGTGACGTCACATCCGGTAAATTCGAAAACGGAAATGACGTCACTAGTACTCTTATTCGTGACGTCACATCCGGTAAATTTGAAAACGGAAATGACGTCACTAGTACTCTTATTCGTGACGTCACATCCGGTAAAATTGAAAACGGAAATGACGTCACTAGTACTCTTATTCGTGACGTCACATCCGGCAAAATTTGAAAACGGAAATGACGTCACTAGTACTCTTATTCGTGAGGTCACATCCGGCAAAATTGAAAACGGAAATGACGTCATTAGTACTCTTATTCGTGACGTCACATCCGGTAAAATTGAAAACGGAAATGACGTCACTAGTACTCTTATTCGTGACGTCACATCCGGTAAATTCGAAAACGGAAATGACGTCACTAGTACTCTTATTCGTGACGTCACATCCGGCAAAATTGAAAACGGAAATGACGTCATTAGTACTCTTATTCGTGACGTCATATCCGGTAAAATTGAAAACGGAAATGACGTCACTAGTACTCTTACTCGTGACGTCACATCCGGTATATTTGAAAACGGAAATGACGTCACTAGTACTCTTACTCGTGACGTCACATCCGGTAAAATTGAAAACGGAAATGACGTCACTAGTGCTCTTATTCGTGACGTCATATCCGGTAAATTTGAAAACGGAAATGACGTCACTAGTACTCTTATTCGTGACGCCATATTCGGTAAATTTGAAAATGGAAATGACGTCACTAGTACTCTTACTCGTGATGTCACATCCGGTAAATTTGAAAACGGAAATGACGTCACTAGTACTCTTATTCGTGACGTCATATCCGGTAAATTTGAAAACGGAAATGACATCACTAGTACTCTTATTCGTGACGTCACATCCGGTAAAATTGAAAACGGAAATGACGTCACTAGTACTCTTGTTGTAAACGTAAAAATAAAGCGAGATATTCTAAAGAACAAACTTTATGAAAGGAGTGGTAGCCATGAAAAAGACCGTGGAGGAATAACTCCGAAGAGTTGTCTTATTTGGATGCTATCGGTCCCATGAACGTCAGGCTCATCAAGGCGCTCTGGACACCCGGCGCAGAAAAACATGGTGAACTGATCAAAGGGAAAAGGTGACGTAGCCAATATATATATATAGAAAAGAGACTTCTGGGATAGTGGTTGACCTAGAAAAGATAACAGACGCCAATTATTAAGGATTTTACGCAGTTAACAATCTTCTATAATTTATTTCTTACCGTTCACTCATTGGAAGACATTTTTTATGTTCATGGTTACATGTCAAAATATTCTAAGCTTCTGTTAATATTAATTGTTAGTGGTTTAAGATTACTTAAACAATATTGTTTCCGTTTTTGTTCTACGTTTTCTCGAGATAAGATTTTGTAATTAGCCCTTTTCGTTATCGAAATATGTCTTAATGTTTTTTTACACTTACTGTTCGCTACCCAGTATATGTAGAGTTTCCTGGGCTTTTTGTTAGTGTTTAGATTGTTATGCTATAATGGCTCATTGTCTAGCAATAATTTTTTATTGTTCTGTATGGGAAAATTCTTAGAAACTCGGCAGTCAGCAAGACTATATGATTGGTCGGTTTGAACGATAACCGTCAATCTCTAGGCCGATCGCTTATGTAATATAATTACTGCCACTAATTTTTAGGCAGTTCAGCTTGGATGTGACTCTTGAATTGGATGCATGATTAGTATTACTATAATAAAGTCGTTATTGTTGGAGAAATATCTTTTATAATCGTCACTAACAGCAAGCTCACACAAAATGACTACAAATAAATAGGATAATTAAATAATTATCCTTACAAGAGTTGTGTTCTCTCCTGTTGGTTTCAGCAGGTTACAGCGTTGGTTTCGGCGCACTCTGTTGTTTTCAGCAGAACGGAAGTGAGTTGGGTTCAGCTCCCTCCTGTTGGGTTCAGCAGGTTGTAGCGTTGGCTAAGCGCAGAGAACTAGAGCTAGGGGTTGTCTCCACCCTACTCATGCGAGTTTTCTTCACTCTTACTCGTGACGTCACATCCGGTAAAATTGAAAACGGAAATGACGTCACTAGTACTCTTTCTCGTGACGTCATATCCGGCAAATTTGAAAACGGAAATGACGTCACTAGTACTCTTATTCGTGACGTCACATCCGGTAAAATTGAAAACGGAAATGACGTCACTAGTACTCTTATTCGTGACGTCACATCCGGTAAATTTGAAAACGGAAATGACGTCATTAGTACTCTTATTCGTGACGTCACATCCGGTAAAATTGAAAACGGAAATGACGTCACTAGTACTCTTATTCGTGACGTCACATCCGGTAAATTTGAAAACGGAAATGACGTCACTAGTACTCTTATTCGTGACGTCACATCCGGTAAAATTGAAAACGGAAATGACGTCATTAGTACTCTTATTCGTGACGTCATATCCGGTAAATTTGAAAACGGAAATGACGTCACTAGTACTCTTATTCGTGACGTCACATCCGGTAAAATTGAAAACGGAAATGACGTCATTAGTACTCTTATTCGTGACGTCATATCCGGTAAATTTGAAAACGGAAATGACGTCACTAGTACTCTTACTCGTGACGTCACATCCGGTAAAATTGAAAACGGAAATGACGTCACTAGTACTCTTGTTGTAAACGTAAAAATAAAGCGAGATATTCTAAAGAACAAACTTTATGAAAGGAGTGGTAGCCATGAAAAAGACCGTGGAGGAATAACTCCGAAGAGTTGTCTTATTTGGATGCTATCGGTCCCATGAACGTCAGGCTCATCAAGGCGCTCTGGACACCCGGCGCAGAAAAACATGGTGAACTGATCAAAGGGAAAAGGTGACGTAGCCAATATATATATATAGAAAAGAGACTTCTGGGATAGTGGTTGACCTAGAAAAGATAACAGACGCCATTTATTAAGGATTTTACGCAGTTAACAATCTTCTATAATTTATTTCTTACCGTTCACTCATTGGAAGACATTTTTTATGTTCATGGTTACATGTCAAAATATTCTAAGCTTCTGTTAATATTAATTGTTAGTGGTTTAAGATTACTTAAACAATATTGTTTCCGTTTTTGTTCTACGTTTTCTCGAGATAAGATTTTGTAATTAGCCCTTTTCGTTATCGAAATATGTCTTAATGTTTTTTTACACTTACTGTTCGCTACCCAGTATATGTAGAATTTCCTGGGCTTTTTGTTAGTGTTTAGATTGTTATGCTATAATGGCTCATTGTCTAGCAATAATTTTTTATTGTTCTGTATGGGAAAATTCTTAGAAACTCGGCAGTCAGCAAGACTATATGATTGGTCGGTTTGAACGATAACCGTCAATCTCTAGGCCGATCGCTTATGTAATATAATTACTGCCACTAATTTTTAGGCAGTTCAGCTTGGATGTGACTCTTGAATTGGATGCATGATTAGTATTACTATAATAAAGTCGTTATTGTTGGAGAAATATCTTTTATAATCGTCACTAACAGCAAGCTCACACAAAATGACTACAAATAAATAGGATAATTAAATAATTATCCTTACAAGAGTTGTGTTCTCTCCTGTTGGTTTCAGCAGGTTACAGCGTTGGTTTCGGCGCACTCTGTTGTTTTCAGCAGAACGGAAGTGAGTTGGGTTCAGCTCCCTCCTGTTGGGTTCAGCAGGTTGTAGCGTTGGCTAAGCGCAGAGAACTAGAGCTAGGGGTTGTCTCCACCCTACTCATGCGAGTTTTCTTCACTCTTACTCGTGACGTCACATCCGGTAAAATTGAAAACGGAAATGACGTCACTAGTACTCTTATTCGTGACGTCACATCCGGTAAATTTGAAAACGGAAATGACGTCACTAGTACTCTTATTCGTGACGTCACATCCGGTAAAATTGAAAACGGAAATGACGTCATTAGTACTCTTATTCGTGACGTCATATCCGGTAAATTTGAAAACGGAAATGACGTCACTAGTACTCTTATTCGTGACGTCACATCCGGTAAAATTGAAAACGGAAATGTTGTCACTAGTACTCTTACTCGTGACGTCACATCCGGTATATTTGAAAACGGAAATGACGTCACTAGTACTCTTATTCGTGACGTCACATCCGGTAAATTCGAAAACGGAAATGACGTCACTAGTACTCTTATTCGTGACGTCACATCCGGTAAAATTGAAAACGGAAATGACGTCACTAGTACTCTAATTCGTGACGTCACATCCGGTAAATTTGAAAACGGAAATGACGTCACTAGTACTCTTATTCGTGACGTCACATCCGGTAAAATTGAAAACGGAAATGACGTCATTAGTACTCTTATTCGTGACGTCATATCCGGTAAATTTGAAAACGGAAATGACGTCACTAGTACTCTTACTCGTGACGTCATATCCGGCAAATTTGAAAACGGAAATGACGTCACTAGTACTCTTATTCGTGACGTCACATCCGGTAAAATTGAAAACGGAAATGACGTCACTAGTACTCTTATTCGTGACGTCATATCCGGTAAAATTGAAAACGGAAATGACGTCACTAGTACTCTTATTCGTGACGTCATATCCGGCAAAATTGAAACCGGAAATGACGTCACTAGTACTCTTATTCGTGACGTCACATCCGGTAAATTTGAAAACGGAAATGACGTCACTAGTACTCTTATTCGTGACGTCACATCCGGTAAAATTGAAAACGGAAATGACGTCACTAGTACTCTTATTCGTGACGTCACATCCGGCAAAATTTGAAAACGGAAATGACGTCACTAGTACTCTTATTCGTGAGGTCACATCCGGCAAAATTGAAAACGGAAATGACGTCATTAGTACTCTTATTCGTGACGTCACATCCGGTAAAATTGAAAACGGAAATGACGTCACTAGTACTCTTATTCGTGACGTCACATCCGGTAAATTCGAAAACGGAAATGACGTCACTAGTACTCTTATTCGTGACGTCACATCCGGTAAATTTGAAAACGGAAATGACGTCACTAGTACTCTTATTCGTGACGTCACATCCGGTAAAATTGAAAACGGAAATGACGTCACTAGTACTCTTTTTCGTGACGTCACATCCGGCAAAATTTGAAAACGGAAATGACGTCACTAGTACTCTTATTCGTGAGGTCACATCCGGCAAAATTGAAAACGGAAATGACGTCATTAGTACTCTTATTCGTGACGTCACATCCGGTAAAATTGAAAACGGAAATGACGTCACTAGTACTCTTATTCGTGACGTCACATCCGGTAAATTCGAAAACGGAAATGACGTCACTAGTACTCTTATTCGTGACGTCACATCCGGCAAAATTGAAAACGGAAATGACGTCATTAGTACTCTTATTCGTGACGTCATATCCGGTAAAATTGAAAACGGAAATGACGTCACTAGTACTCTTACTCGTGACGTCACATCCGGTATATTTGAAAACGGAAATGACGTCACTAGTACTCTTACTCGTGACGTCACATCCGGTAAAATTGAAAACGGAAATGACGTCACTAGTGCTCTTATTCGTGACGTCATATCCGGTAAATTTGAAAACGGAAATGACGTCACTAGTACTCTTATTCGTGACGCCATATTCGGTAAATTTGAAAATGGAAATGACGTCACTAGTACTCTTACTCGTGATGTCACATCCGGTAAATTTGAAAACGGAAATGACGTCACTAGTACTCTTATTCGTGACGTCATATCCGGTAAATTTGAAAACGGAAATGACATCACTAGTACTCTTATTCGTGACGTCACATCCGGTAAAATTGAAAACGGAAATGACGTCACTAGTACTCTTGTTGTAAACGTAAAAATAAAGCGAGATATTCTAAAGAACAAACTTTATGAAAGGAGTGGTAGCCATGAAAAAGACCGTGGAGGAATAACTCCGAAGAGTTGTCTTATTTGGATGCTATCGGTCCCATGAACGTCAGGCTCATCAAGGCGCTCTGGACACCCGGCGCAGAAAAACATGGTGAACTGATCAAAGGGAAAAGGTGACGTAGCCAATATATATATATAGAAAAGAGACTTCTGGGATAGTGGTTGACCTAGAAAAGATAACAGACGCCATTTATTAAGGATTTTACGCAGTTAACAATCTTCTATAATTTATTTCTTACCGTTCACTCATTGGAAGACATTTTTTATGTTCATGGTTACATGTCAAAATATTCTAAGCTTCTGTTAATATTAATTGTTAGTGGTTTAAGATTACTTAAACAATATTGTTTCCGTTTTTGTTCTACGTTTTCTCGAGATAAGATTTTGTAATTAGCCCTTTTCGTTATCGAAATATGTCTTAATGTTTTTTTACACTTACTGTTCGCTACCCAGTATATGTAGAATTTCCTGGGCTTTTTGTTAGTGTTTAGATTGTTATGCTATAATGGCTCATTGTCTAGCAATAATTTTTTATTGTTCTGTATGGGAAAATTCTTAGAAACTCGGCAGTCAGCAAGACTATATGATTGGTCGGTTTGAACGATAACCGTCAATCTCTAGGCCGATCGCTTATGTAATATAATTACTGCCACTAATTTTTAGGCAGTTCAGCTTGGATGTGACTCTTGAATTGGATGCATGATTAGTATTACTATAATAAAGTCGTTATTGTTGGAGAAATATCTTTTATAATCGTCACTAACAGCAAGCTCACACAAAATGACTACAAATAAATAGGATAATTAAATAATTATCCTTACAAGAGTTGTGTTCTCTCCTGTTGGTTTCAGCAGGTTACAGCGTTGGTTTCGGCGCACTCTGTTGTTTTCAGCAGAACGGAAGTGAGTTGGGTTCAGCTCCCTCCTGTTGGGTTCAGCAGGTTGTAGCGTTGGCTAAGCGCAGAGAACTAGAGCTAGGGGTTGTCTCCACCCTACTCATGCGAGTTTTCTTCACTCTTACTCGTGACGTCACATCCGGTAAAATTGAAAACGGAAATGACGTCACTAGTACTCTTTCTCGTGACGTCATATCCGGCTAATTTGAAAACGGAAATGACGTCACTAGTACTCTTATTCGTGACGTCACATCCGGTAAAATTGAAAACGGAAATGACGTCACTAGTACTCTTATTCGTGACGTCACATCCGGTAAATTTGAAAACGGAAATGACGTCACTAGTACTCTTATTCGTGACGTCACATCCGGTAAAATTGAAAACGGAAATGACGTCATTAGTACTCTTATTCGTGACGTCATATCCGGTAAATTTGAAAACGGAAATGACGTCACTAGTACTCTTATTCGTGACGTCACATCCGGTAAAATTGAAAACGGAAATGACGTCATTAGTACTCTTATTCGTGACGTCATATCCGGTAAATTTGAAAACGGAAATGACGTCACTAGTACTCTTACTCGTGACGTCATATCCGGCAGATTTGAAAACGGAAATGACGTCACTAGTACTCTTATTCGTGACGTCACATCCGGTAAAATTGAAAACGGAAATGACGTCACTAGTACTTTTATTCGTGACGTCATATCCGGTAAAATTGAAAACGGAAATGACGTCACTAGTATTCTTATTCGTGACGTCATATCCGGCAAAATTGAAACCGGAAATGACGTCACTAGTACTCTTATTCGTGACGTCACATCAGGTAAATTTGAAAACGGAAATGACGTCACTAGTACTCTTACTCGTGACGTCACATCCGGTATATTTGAAAACGGAAATGACGTCACTAGTACTCTTATTCGTGACGTCACATCCGGTAAATTCGAAAACGGAAATGACGTCACTAGTACTCTTATTCGTGACGTCACATCCGGTAAAATTGAAAACGGAAATGACGTCACTAGTACTCTAATTCGTGACGTCACATCCGGTAAATTTGAAAACGGAAATGACGTCACTAGTACTCTTATTCGTGACGTCACATCCGGTAAAATTGAAAACGGAAATGACGTCATTAGTACTCTTATTCGTGACGTCATATCCGGTAAATTTGAAAACGGAAATGACGTCACTAGTACTCTTACTCGTGACGTCATATCCGGCAAATTTGAAAACGGAAATGACGTCACTAGTACTCTTATTCGTGACGTCACATCCGGTAAAATTGAAAACGGAAATGACGTCACTAGTACTCTTATTCGTGACGTCATATCCGGTAAAATTGAAAACGGAAATGACGTCACTAGTACTCTTATTCGTGACGTCATATCCGGCAAAATTGAAACCGGAAATGACGTCACTAGTACTCTTATTCGTGACGTCACATCCGGTAAATTTGAAAACGGAAATGACGTCACTAGTACTCTTATTCGTGACGTCACATCCGGTAAAATTGAAAACGGAAATGACGTCACTAGTACTCTTATTCGTGACGTCACATCCGGCAAAATTTGAAAACGGAAATGACGTCACTAGTACTCTTATTCGTGAGGTCACATCCGGCAAAATTGAAAACGGAAATGACGTCATTAGTACTCTTATTCGTGACGTCACATCCGGTAAAATTGAAAACGGAAATGACGTCACTAGTACTCTTATTCGTGACGTCACATCCGGTAAATTCGAAAACGGAAATGACGTCACTAGTACTCTTATTCGTGACGTCACATCCGGTAAATTTGAAAACGGAAATGACGTCACTAGTACTCTTATTCGTGACGTCACATCCGGTAAAATTGAAAACGGAAATGACGTCACTAGTACTCTTATTCGTGACGTCACATCCGGCAAAATTTGAAAACGGAAATGACGTCACTAGTACTCTTATTCGTGAGGTCACATCCGGCAAAATTGAAAACGGAAATGACGTCATTAGTACTCTTATTCGTGACGTCACATCCGGTAAAATTGAAAACGGAAATGACGTCACTAGTACTCTTATTCGTGACGTCACATCCGGTAAATTCGAAAACGGAAATGACGTCACTAGTACTCTTATTCGTGACGTCACATCCGGCAAAATTGAAAACGGAAATGACGTCATTAGTACTCTTATTCGTGACGTCATATCCGGTAAAATTGAAAACGGAAATGACGTCACTAGTACTCTTACTCGTGACGTCACATCCGGTATATTTGAAAACGGAAATGACGTCACTAGTACTCTTACTCGTGACGTCACATCCGGTAAAATTGAAAACGGAAATGACGTCACTAGTGCTCTTATTCGTGACGTCATATCCGGTAAATTTGAAAACGGAAATGACGTCACTAGTACTCTTATTCGTGACGCCATATTCGGTAAATTTGAAAATGGAAATGACGTCACTAGTACTCTTACTCGTGATGTCACATCCGGTAAATTTGAAAACGGAAATGACGTCACTAGTACTCTTATTCGTGACGTCATATCCGGTAAATTTGAAAACGGAAATGACATCACTAGTACTCTTATTCGTGACGTCACATCCGGTAAAATTGAAAACGGAAATGACGTCACTAGTACTCTTGTTGTAAACGTAAAAATAAAGCGAGATATTCTAAAGAACAAACTTTATGAAAGGAGTGGTAGCCATGAAAAAGACCGTGGAGGAATAACTCCGAAGAGTTGTCTTATTTGGATGCTATCGGTCCCATGAACGTCAGGCTCATCAAGGCGCTCTGGACACCCGGCGCAGAAAAACATGGTGAACTGATCAAAGGGAAAAGGTGACGTAGCCAATATATATATATAGAAAAGAGACTTCTGGGATAGTGGTTGACCTAGAAAAGATAACAGACGCCATTTATTAAGGATTTTACGCAGTTAACAATCTTCTATAATTTATTTCTTACCGTTCACTCATTGGAAGACATTTTTTATGTTCATGGTTACATGTCAAAATATTCTAAGCTTCTGTTAATATTAATTGTTAGTGGTTTAAGATTACTTAAACAATATTGTTTCCGTTTTTGTTCTACGTTTTCTCGAGATAAGATTTTGTAATTAGCCCTTTTCGTTATCGAAATATGTCTTAATGTTTTTTTACACTTACTGTTCGCTACCCAGTATATGTAGAATTTCCTGGGCTTTTTGTTAGTGTATAGATTGTTATGCTATAATGGCTCATTGTCTAGCAATAATTTTTTATTGTTCTGTATGGGAAAATTCTTAGAAACTCGGCAGTCAGCAAGACTATATGATTGGTCGGTTTGAACGATAACCGTCAATCTCTAGGCCGATCGCTTATGTAATATAATTACTGCCACTAATTTTTAGGCAGTTCAGCTTGGATGTGACTCTTGAATTGGATGCATGATTAGTATTACTATAATAAAGTCGTTATTGTTGGAGAAATATCTTTTATAATCGTCACTAACAGCAAGCTCACACAAAATGACTACAAATAAATAGGATAATTAAATAATTATCCTTACAAGAGTTGTGTTCTCTCCTGTTGGTTTCAGCAGGTTACAGCGTTGGTTTCGGCGCACTCTGTTGTTTTCAGCAGAACGGAAGTGAGTTGGGTTCAGCTCCCTTCTGTTGGGTTCAGCAGGTTGTAGCGTTGGCTAAGCGCAGAGAACTAGAGCTAGGGGTTGTCTCCACCCTACTCATGCGAGTTTTCTTCACTCTTACTCGTGACGTCACATCCGGTAAAATTGAAAACGGAAATGACGTCACTAGTACTCTTTCTCGTGACGTCATATCCGGCAAATTTGAAAACGGAAATGACGTCACTAGTACTCTTATTCGTGACGTCACATCCGGTAAAATTGAAAACGGAAATGACGTCACTAGTACTCTTATTCGTGACGTCACATCCGGTAAATTTGAAAACGGAAATGACGTCACTAGTACTCTTATTCGTGACGTCACATCCGGTAAAATTGAAAACGGAAATGACGTCATTAGTACTCTTATTCGTGACGTCACATCCGGTAAAATTGAAAACGGAAATGACGTCACTAGTACTCTTCTTCGTGACGTCACATCCGGTAAAATTGAAAACGGAAATGACGTCATTAGTACTCTTATTCGTGACGTCATATCCGGTAAATTTGAAAACGGAAATGACGTCACTAGTACTCTTATTCGTGACGTCACATCCGGTAAAATTGAAAACGGACATGACGTCATTAGTACTCTTATTCGTGACGTCATATCCGGTAAATTTGAAAACGGAAATGACGTCACTAGTACTCTTACTCGTGACGTCATATCCGGCAGATTTGAAAACGGAAATGACGTCACTAGTACTCTTATTCGTGACGTCACATCCGGTAAAATTGAAAACGGAAATGACGTCACTAGTACTCTAATTCGTGACGTCACATCCGGTAAATTTGAAAACGGAAATGACGTCACTAGTACTCTTATTCGTGACGTCACATCCGGTAAAATTGAAAACGGAAATGACGTCACTAGTACTTTTATTCGTGACGTCATATCCGGTAAAATTGAAAACGGAAATGACGTCACTAGTATTCTTATTCGTGACGTCATATCCGGCAAAATTGAAACCGGAAATGACGTCACTAGTACTCTTATTCGTGACGTCACATCAGGTAAATTTGAAAACGGAAATGACGTCACTAGTACTCTTACTCGTGACGTCACATCCGGTATATTTGAAAACGGAAATGACGTCACTAGTACTCTTATTCGTGACGTCACATCCGGTAAATTCGAAAACGGAAATGACGTCACTAGTACTCTTATTCGTGACGTCACATCCGGTAAAATTGAAAACGGAAATGACGTCACTAGTACTCTAATTCGTGACGTCACATCCGGTAAATTTGAAAACGGAAATGACGTCACTAGTACTCTTATTCGTGACGTCACATCCGGTAAAATTGAAAACGGAAATGACGTCATTAGTACTCTTATTCGTGACGTCATATCCGGTAAATTTGAAAACGGAAATGACGTCACTAGTACTCTTACTCGTGACGTCATATCCGGCAAATTTGAAAACGGAAATGACGTCACTAGTACTCTTGTTGTAAACGTAAAAATAAAGCGAGATATTCTAAAGAACAAACTTTATGAAAGGAGTGGTAGCCATGAAAAAGACCGTGGAGGAATAACTCCGAAGAGTTGTCTTATTTGGATGCTATCGGTCCCATGAACGTCAGGCTCATCAAGGCGCTCTGGACACCCGGCGCAGAAAAACATGGTGAACTGATCAAAGGGAAAAGGTGACGTAGCCAATATATATATATAGAAAAGAGACTTCTGGGATAGTGGTTGACCTAGAAAAGATAACAGACGCCATTTATTAAGGATTTTACGCAGTTAACAATCTTCTATAATTTATTTCTTACCGTTCACTCATTGGAAGACATTTTTTATGTTCATGGTTACATGTCAAAATATTCTAAGCTTCTGTTAATATTAATTGTTAGTCGTTTAAGATTACTTAAACAATATTGTTTCCGTTTTTGTTCTACGTTTTCTCGAGATAAGATTTTGTAATTAGCCCTTTTCGTTATCGAAATATGTCTTAATGTTTTTTTACACTTACTGTTCGCTACCCAGTATATGTAGAATTTCCTGGGCTTTTTGTTAGTGTTTAGATTGTTATGCTATAATGGCTCATTGTCTAGCAATAATTTTTTATTGTTCTGTATGGGAAAATTCTTCGAAACTCGGCAGTCAGCAAGACTATATGATTGGTCGGTTTGAACGATAACCGTCAATCTCTAGGCCGATCGCTTATGTAATATAATTACTGCCACTAATTTTTAGGCAGTTCAGCTTGGATGTGACTCTTGAATTGGATGCATGATTAGTATTACTATAATAAAGTCGTTATTGTTGGAGAAATATCTTTTATAATCGTCACTAACAGCAAGCTCACACAAAATGACTACAAATAAATAGGATAATTAAATAATTATCCTTACAAGAGTTGTGTTCTCTCCTGTTGGTTTCAGCAGGTTACAGCGTTGGTTTCGGCGCACTCTGTTGTTTTCAGCAGAACGGAAGTGAGTTGGGTTCAGCTCCCTCCTGTTGGGTTCAGCAGGTTGTAGCGTTAGCTAAGCGCAGAGAACTAGAGCTAGGGGTTGTCTCCACCCTACTCATGCGAGTTTTCTTCACTCTTACTCGTGACGTCACATCCAGTAAAATTGAAAACGGAAATGACGTCACTAGTACTCTTTCTCGTGACGTCATATCCGGCAAATTTGAAAACGGAAATGACGTCACTAGTACTCTTATTCGTGACGTCACATCCGGTAAAATTGAAAACGGAAATGACGTCACTAGTACTCTTATTCGTGACGTCACATCCGGTAAATTTGAAAACGGAAATGACGTCACTAGTACTCTTATTCGTGACGTCACATCCGGTAAAATTGAAAACGGAAATGACGTCATTAGTACTCTTATTCGTGACGTCATATCCGGTAAATTTGAAAACGGAAATGACGTCACTAGTACTCTTATTCGTGACTTCACATCCGGTAAAATTGAAAACGGAAATGACGTCACTAGTACTCTTACTCGTGACGTCACATCCGGTATATTTGAAAACGGAAATGACGTCACTAGTACTCTTATTCGTGACGTCACATCCGGTAAATTCGAAAACGGAAATGACGTCACTAGTACTCTTATTCGTGACGTCACATCCGGTAAAATTGAAAACGGAAATGACGTCACTAGTACTCTAATTCGTGACGTCACATCCGGTAAATTTGAAAACGGAAATGACGTCACTAGTACTCTTATTCGTGACGTCACATCCGGTAAATTTGAAAACGGAAATGACGTCACTAGTACTCTTATTCGTGACGTCACATCCAGTAAAATTGAAAACGGAAATGACGTCACTAGTACTCTTATTCGTGACGTCACATCCGGCAAAATTTGAAAACGGAAATGACGTCACTAGTACTCTTATTCGTGAGGTCACATCCGGCAAAATTGAAAACGGAAATGACGTCATTAGTACTCTTATTCGTGACGTCACATCCGGTAAAATTGAAAACGGAAATGACGTCACTAGTACTCTTATTCGTGACGTCACATCCGGTAAATTCGAAAACGGAAATGACGTCACTAGTACTCTTATTCGTGACGTCACATCCGGCAAAATTGAAAACGGAAATGACGTCATTAGTACTCTTATTCGTGACGTCATATCCGGTAAAATTGAAAACGGAAATGACGTCACTAGTACTCTTACTCGTGACGTCACATCCGGTATATTTGAAAACGGAAATGACGTCACTAGTACTCTTACTCGTGACGTCACATCCGGTAAAATTGAAAACGGAAATGACGTCACTAGTGCTCTTATTCGTGACGTCATATCCGGTAAATTTGAAAACGGAAATGACGTCACTAGTACTCTTATTCGTGACGCCATATTCGGTAAATTTGAAAATGGAAATGACGTCACTAGTACTCTTACTCGTGATGTCACATCCGGTAAATTTGAAAACGGAAATGACGTCACTAGTACTCTTATTCGTGACGTCATATCCGGTAAATTTGAAAACGGAAATGACATCACTAGTACTCTTATTCGTGACGTCACATCCGGTAAAATTGAAAACGGAAATGACGTCACTAGTACTCTTGTTGTAAACGTAAAAATAAAGCGAGATATTCTAAAGAACAAACTTTATGAAAGGAGTGGTAGCCATGAAAAAGACCGTGGAGGAATAACTCCGAAGAGTTGTCTTATTTGGATGCTATCGGTCCCATGAACGTCAGGCTCATCAAGGCGCTCTGGACACCCGGCGCAGAAAAACATGGTGAACTGATCAAAGGGAAAAGGTGACGTAGCCAATATATATATATAGAAAAGAGACTTCTGGGATAGTGGTTGACCTAGAAAAGATAACAGACGCCATTTATTAAGGATTTTACGCAGTTAACAATCTTCTATAATTTATTTCTTACCGTTCACTCATTGGAAGACATTTTTTATGTTCATGGTTACATGTCAAAATATTCTAAGCTTCTGTTAATATTAATTGTTAGTGGTTTAAGATTACTTAAACAATATTGTTTCCGTTTTTGTTCTACGTTTTCTCGAGATAAGATTTTGTAATTAGCCCTTTTCGTTATCGAAATATGTCTTAATGTTTTTTTACACTTACTGTTCGCTACCCAGTATATGTAGAATTTCCTGGGCTTTTTGTTAGTGTTTAGATTGTTATGCTATAATGGCTCATTGTCTAGCAATAATTTTTTATTGTTCTGTATGGGAAAATTCTTAGAAACTCGGCAGTCAGCAAGACTATATGATTGGTCGGTTTGAACGATAACCGTCAATCTCTAGGCCGATCGCTTATGTAATATAATTACTGCCACTAATTTTTAGGCAGTTCAGCTTGGATGTGACTCTTGAATTGGATGCATGATTAGTATTACTATAATAAAGTCGTTATTGTTGGAGAAATATCTTTTATAATCGTCACTAACAGCAAGCTCACACAAAATGACTACAAATAAATAGGATAATTAAATAATTATCCTTACAAGAGTTGTGTTCTCTCCTGTTGGTTTCAGCAGGTTACAGCGTTGGTTTCGGCGCACTCTGTTGTTTTCAGCAGAACGGAAGTGAGTTGGGTTCAGCTCCCTCCTGTTGGGTTCAGCAGGTTGTAGCGTTGGCTAAGCGCAGAGAACTAGAGCTAGGGGTTGTCTCCACCCTACTCATGCGAGTTTTCTTCACTCTTACTCGTGACGTCACATCCGGTAAAATTGAAAACGGAAATGACGTCACTAGTACTCTTTCTCGTGACGTCATATCCGGCAAATTTGAAAACGGAAATGACGTCACTAGTACTCTTATTCGTGACGTCACATCCGGTAAAATTGAAAACGGAAATGACGTCACTAGTACTCTTATTCGTGACGTCACATCCGGTAAATTTGAAAACGGAAATGACGTCACTAGTACTCTTATTCGTGACGTCACATCCGGTAAAATTGAAAACGGAAATGACGTCATTAGTACTCTTATTCGTGACGTCATATCCGGTAAATTTGAAAACGGAAATGACGTCACTAGTACTCTTATTCGTGACGTCACATCCGGTAAAATTGAAAACGGAAATGACGTCATTAGTACTCTTATTCGTGACGTCATATCCGGTAAATTTGAAAACGGAAATAACGTCACTAGTACTCTTACTCGTGACGTCATATCCGGCAGATTTGAAAACGGAAATGACGTCACTAGTACTCTTATTCGTGACGTCACATCCGGTAAATTTGAAAACGGAAATGACGTCACTAGTACTCTTATTCGTGACGTCACATCCGGTAAAATTGAAAACGGAAATGACGTCACTAGTACTTTTATTCGTGACGTCATATCCGGTAAAATTGAAAACGGAAATGACGTCACTAGTATTCTTATTCGTGACGTCATATCCGGCAAAATTGAAAACGGAAATGACGTCACTAGTACTCTTATTCGTGACGCCATATTCGGTAAATTTGAAAATGGAAATGACGTCACTAGTACTCTTACTCGTGATGTCACATCCGGTAAATTTGAAAACGGAAATGACGTCACTAGTACTCTTATTCGTGACGTCATATCCGGTAAATTTGAAAACGGAAATGACATCACTAGTACTCTTATTCGTGACGTCACATCCGGTAAAATTGAAAACGGAAATGACGTCACTAGTACTCTTGTTGTAAACGTAAAAATAAAGCGAGATATTCTAAAGAACAAACTTTATGAAAGGAGTGGTAGCCATGAAAAAGACCGTGGAGGAATAACTCCGAAGAGTTGTCTTATTTGGATGCTATCGGTCCCATGAACGTCAGGCTCATCAAGGCGCTCTGGACACCCGGCGCAGAAAAACATGGTGAACTGATCAAAGGGAAAAGGTGACGTAGCCAATATATATATATAGAAAAGAGACTTCTGGGATAGTGGTTGACCTAGAAAAGATAACAGACGCCATTTATTAAGGATTTTACGCAGTTAACAATCTTCTATAATTTATTTCTTACCGTTCACTCATTGGAAGACATTTTTTATGTTCATGGTTACATGTCAAAATATTCTAAGCTTCTGTTAATATTAATTGTTAGTGGTTTAAGATTACTTAAACAATATTGTTTCCGTTTTTGTTCTACGTTTTCTCGAGATAAGATTTTGTAATTAGCCCTTTTCGTTATCGAAATATGTCTTAATGTTTTTTTACACTTACTGTTCGCTACCCAGTATATGTAGAATTTCCTGGGCTTTTTGTTAGTGTTTAGATTGTTATGCTATAATGGCTCATTGTCTAGCAATAATTTTTTATTGTTCTGTATGGGAAAATTCTTAGAAACTCGGCAGTCAGCAAGACTATATGATTGGTCGGTTTGAACGATAACCGTCAATCTCTAGGCCGATCGCTTATGTAATATAATTACTGCCACTAATTTTTAGGCAGTTCAGCTTGGATGTGACTCTTGAATTGGATGCATGATTAGTATTACTATAATAAAGTCGTTATTGTTGGAGAAATATCTTTTATAATCGTCACTAACAGCAAGCTCACACAAAATGACTACAAATAAATAGGATAATTAAATAATTATCCTTACAAGAGTTGTGTTCTCTCCTGTTGGTTTCAGCAGGTTACAGCGTTGGTTTCGGCGCACTCTGTTGTTTTCAGCAGAACGGAAGTGAGTTGGGTTCAGCTCCCTCCTGTTGGGTTCAGCAGGTTGTAGCGTTGGCTAAGCGCAGAGAACTAGAGCTAGGGGTTGTCTCCACCCTACTCATGCGAGTTTTCTTCACTCTTACTCGTGACGTCACATCCGGTAAAATTGAAAACGGAAATGACGTCACTAGTACTCTTTCTCGTGACGTCATATCCGGCAAATTTGAAAACGGAAATGACGTCACTAGTACTCTTATTCGTGACGTCACATCCGGTAAAATTGAAAACGGAAATGACGTCACTAGTACTCTTATTCGTGACGTCACATCCGGTAAATTTGAAAACGGAAATGACGTCATTAGTACTCTTATTCGTGACGTCACATCCGGTAAAATTGAAAACGGAAATGACGTCACTAGTACTCTTATTCGTGATGTCACATCCGGTAAATTTGAAAACGGAAATGACGTCACTAGTACTCTTATTCGTGACGTCACATCCGGTAAAATTGAAAACGGAAATGACGTCATTAGTACTCTTATTCGTGACGTCATATCCGGTAAATTTGAAAACGGAAATGACGTCACTAGTACTCTTATTCGTGACGTCACATCCGGTAAAATTGAAAACGGAAATGACGTCATTAGTACTCTTATTCGTGACGTCATATCCGGTAAATTTGAAAACGGAAATGACGTCACTAGTACTCTTACTCGTGACGTCATATCCGGCAGATTGGAAAACGGAAATGACGTCACTAGTACTCTTATTCGTGACGTCACATCCGGTAAAATTGAAAACGGAAATGACGTCACTAGTACTTTTATTCGTGACGTCATATCCGGTAAAATTGAAAACGGAAATGACGTCACTAGTATTCTTATTCGTGACGTCATATCCGGCAAAATTGAAACCGGAAATGACGTCACTAGTACTCTTATTCGTGACGTCACATCAGGTAAATTTGAAAACGGAAATGACGTCACTAGTACTCTTACTCGTGACGTCACATCCGGTATATTTGAAAACGGAAATGACGTCACTAGTACTCTTATTCGTGACGTCACATCCGGTAAATTCGAAAACGGAAATGACGTCACTAGTATTCTTATTCGTGACGTCACATCCGGTAAAATTGAAAACGGAAATGACGTCACTAGTGCTCTTATTCGTGACGTCATATCTGGTAAATTTGAACCCGGAAATGACGTCACATCCGGTAAATTTGAAAACGGAAATGACGTCACTAGTACTCTTACTCGTGACGTCATATCCGGCAGATTTGAAAACGGAAATGACGTCACTAGTACTCTTATTCGTGACGTCACATCCGGTAAAATTGAAAACGGAAATGACGTCACTAGTACTTTTATTCGTGACGTCATATCCGGTAAAATTGAAAACGGAAATGACGTCACTAGTATTCTTATTCGTGACGTCATATCCGGCAAAATTGAAAACGGAAATGACGTCACTAGTACTCTTATTCGTGACGCCATATTCGGTAAATTTGAAAATGGAAATGACGTCACTAGTACTCTTACTCGTGATGTCACATCCGGTAAATTTGAAAACGGAAATGACGTCACTAGTACTCTTATTCGTGACGTCATATCCGGTAAATTTGAAAACGGAAATGACATCACTAGTACTCTTATTCGTGACGTCACATCCGGTAAAATTGAAAACGGAAATGACGTCACTAGTACTCTTGTTGTAAACGTAAAAATAAAGCGAGATATTCTAAAGAACAAACTTTATGAAAGGAGTGGTAGCCATGAAAAAGACCGTGGAGGAATAACTCCGAAGAGTTGTCTTATTTGGATGCTATCGGTCCCATGAACGTCAGGCTCATCAAGGCGCTCTGGACACCCGGCGCAGAAAAACATGGTGAACTGATCAAAGGGAAAAGGTGACGTAGCCAATATATATATATAGAAAAGAGACTTCTGGGATAGTGGTTGACCTAGAAAAGATAACAGACGCCATTTATTAAGGATTTTACGCAGTTAACAATCTTCTATAATTTATTTCTTACCGTTCACTCATTGGAAGACATTTTTTATGTTCATGGTTACATGTCAAAATATTCTAAGCTTCTGTTAATATTAATTGTTAGTGGTTTAAGATTACTTAAACAATATTGTTTCCGTTTTTGTTCTACGTTTTCTCGAGATAAGATTTTGTAATTAGCCCTTTTCGTTATCGAAATATGTCTTAATGTTTTTTTACACTTACTGTTCGCTACCCAGTATATGTAGAATTTCCTGGGCTTTTTGTTAGTGTTTAGATTGTTATGCTATAATGGCTCATTGTCTAGCAATAATTTTTTATTGTTCTGTATGGGAAAATTCTTAGAAACTCGGCAGTCAGCAAGACTATATGATTGGTCGGTTTGAACGATAACCGTCAATCTCTAGGCCGATCGCTTATGTAATATAATTACTGCCACTAATTTTTAGGCAGTTCAGCTTGGATGTGACTCTTGAATTGGATGCATGATTAGTATTACTATAATAAAGTCGTTATTGTTGGAGAAATATCTTTTATAATCGTCACTAACAGCAAGCTCACACAAAATGACTACAAATAAATAGGATAATTAAATAATTATCCTTACAAGAGTTGTGTTCTCTCCTGTTGGTTTCAGCAGGTTACAGCGTTGGTTTCGGCGCACTCTGTTGTTTTCAGCAGAACGGAAGTGAGTTGGGTTCAGCTCCCTCCTGTTGGGTTCAGCAGGTTGTAGCGTTGGCTAAGCGCAGAGAACTAGAGCTAGGGGTTGTCTCCACCCTACTCATGCGAGTTTTCTTCACTCTTACTCGTGACGTCACATCCGGTAAAATTGAAAACGGAAATGACGTCACTAGTACTCTTTCTCGTGACGTCATATCCGGCAAATTTGAAAACGGAAATGACGTCACTAGTACTCTTATTCGTGACGTCACATCCGGTAAAATTGAAAACGGAAATGACGTCACTAGTACTCTTATTCGTGACGTCACATCCGGTAAATTTGAAAACGGAAATGACGTCATTAGTACTCTTATTCGTGACGTCACATCCGGTAAAATTGAAAACGGAAATGACGTCACTAGTACTCTTATTCGTGACGTCACATCCGGTAAATTTGAAAACGGAAATGACGTCACTAGTACTCTTATTCGTGACGTCACATCCGGTAAAATTGAAAACGGAAATGACGTCATTAGTACTCTTATTCGTGACGTCATATCCGGTAAATTTGAAAACGGAAATGACGTCACTAGTACTCTTATTCGTGACGTCACATCCGGTAAAATTGAAAACGGAAATGACGTCATTAGTACTCTTATTCGTGACGTCATATCCGGTAAATTTGAAAACGGAAATGACGTCACTAGTACTCTTACTCGTGACGTCATATCCGGCAGATTGGAAAACGGAAATGACGTCACTAGTACTCTTATTCGTGACGTCACATCCGGTAAAATTGAAAACGGAAATGACGTCACTAGTACTTTTATTCGTGACGTCATATCCGGTAAAATTGAAAACGGAAATGACGTCACTAGTATTCTTATTCGTGACGTCATATCCGGCAAAATTGAAACCGGAAATGACGTCACTAGTACTCTTATTCGTGACGTCACATCAGGTAAAATTGAAAACGGAAATGACGTCACTAGTACTCTTACTCGTGACGTCACATCCGGTATATTTGAAAACGGAAATGACGTCACTAGTACTCTTATTCGTGACGTCACATCCGGTAAATTCGAAAACGGAAATGACGTCACTAGTATTCTTATTCGTGACGTCACATCCGGTAAAATTGAAAACGGAAATGACGTCACTAGTGCTCTTATTCGTGACGTCATATCTGGTAAATTTGAACCCGGAAATGACGTCACATCCGGTAAATTTGAAAACGGAAATGACGTCACTAGTACTCTTACTCGTGACGTCATATCCGGCAGATTTGAAAACGGAAATGACGTCACTAGTACTCTTATTCGTGACGTCACATCCGGTAAAATTGAAAACGGAAATGACGTCACTAGTACTTTTATTCGTGACGTCATATCCGGTAAAATTGAAAACGGAAATGACGTCACTAGTATTCTTATTCGTGACGTCATATCCGGCAAAATTGAAAACGGAAATGACGTCACTAGTACTCTTATTCGTGACGCCATATTCGGTAAATTTGAAAATGGAAATGACGTCACTAGTACTCTTACTCGTGATGTCACATCCGGTAAATTTGAAAACGGAAATGACGTCACTAGTACTCTTATTCGTGACGTCATATCCGGTAAATTTGAAAACGGAAATGACATCACTAGTACTCTTATTCGTGACGTCACATCCGGTAAAATTGAAAACGGAAATGACGTCACTAGTACTCTTGTTGTAAACGTAAAAATAAAGCGAGATATTCTAAAGAACAAACTTTATGAAAGGAGTGGTAGCCATGAAAAAGACCGTGGAGGAATAACTCCGAAGAGTTGTCTTATTTGGATGCTATCGGTCCCATGAACGTCAGGCTCATCAAGGCGCTCTGGACACCCGGCGCAGAAAAACATGGTGAACTGATCAAAGGGAAAAGGTGACGTAGCCAATATATATATATAGAAAAGAGACTTCTGGGATAGTGGTTGACCTAGAAAAGATAACAGACGCCATTTATTAAGGATTTTACGCAGTTAACAATCTTCTATAATTTATTTCTTACCGTTCACTCATTGGAAGACATTTTTTATGTTCATGGTTACATGTCAAAATATTCTAAGCTTCTGTTAATATTAATTGTTAGTGGTTTAAGATTACTTAAACAATATTGTTTCCGTTTTTGTTCTACGTTTTCTCGAGATAAGATTTTGTAATTAGCCCTTTTCGTTATCGAAATATGTCTTAATGTTTTTTTACACTTACTGTTCGCTACCCAGTATATGTAGAATTTCCTGGGCTTTTTGTTAGTGTTTAGATTGTTATGCTATAATGGCTCATTGTCTAGCAATAATTTTTTATTGTTCTGTATGGGAAAATTCTTAGAAACTCGGCAGTCAGCAAGACTATATGATTGGTCGGTTTGAACGATAACCGTCAATCTCTAGGCCGATCGCTTATGTAATATAATTACTGCCACTAATTTTTAGGCAGTTCAGCTTGGATGTGACTCTTGAATTGGATGCATGATTAGTATTACTATAATAAAGTCGTTATTGTTGGAGAAATATCTTTTATAATCGTCACTAACAGCAAGCTCACACAAAATGACTACAAATAAATAGGATAATTAAATAATTATCCTTACAAGAGTTGTGTTCTCTCCTGTTGGTTTCAGCAGGTTACAGCGTTGGTTTCGGCGCACTCTGTTGTTTTCAGCAGAACGCAAGTGAGTTGGGTTCAGCTCCCTCCTGTTGGGTTCAGCAGGTTGTAGCGTTGGCTAAGCGCAGAGAACTAGAGCTAGGGGTTGTCTCCACCCTACTCATGCGAGTTTTCTTCACTCTTACTCGTGACGTCACATCCGGTAAAATTGAAAACGGAAATGACGTCACTAGTACTCTTTCTCGTGACGTCATATCCGGCAAATTTGAAAACGGAAATGACGTCACTAGTACTCTTATTCGTGACGTCACATCCGGTAAAATTGAAAACGGAAATGACGTCACTAGTACTCTTATTCGTGACGTCACATCCGGTAAATTTGAAAACGGAAATGACGTCATTAGTACTCTTATTCGTGACGTCACATCCGGTAAAATTGAAAACGGAAATGACGTCACTAGTACTCTTATTCGTGACGTCACATCCGGTAAATTTGAAAACGGAAATGACGTCACTAGTACTCTTATTCGTGACGTCACATCCGGTAAAATTGAAAACGGAAATGACGTCATTAGTACTCTTATTCGTGACGTCATATCCGGTAAATTTGAAAACGGAAATGACGTCACTAGTACTCTTATTCGTGACGTCACATCCGGTAAAATTGAAAACGGAAATGACGTCATTAGTACTCTTATTCGTGACGTCATATCCGGTAAATTTGAAAACGGAAATGACGTCACTAGTACTCTTACTCGTGACGTCATATCCGGCAGATTGGAAAACGGAAATGACGTCACTAGTACTCTTATTCGTGACGTCACATCCGGTAAAATTGAAAACGGAAATGACGTCACTAGTACTTTTATTCGTGACGTCATATCCGGTAAAATTGAAAACGGAAATGACGTCACTAGTATTCTTATTCGTGACGTCATATCCGGCAAAATTGAAACCGGAAATGACGTCACTAGTACTCTTATTCGTGACGTCACATCAGGTAAAATTGAAAACGGAAATGACGTCACTAGTACTCTTACTCGTGACGTCACATCCGGTATATTTGAAAACGGAAATGACGTCACTAGTACTCTTATTCGTGACGTCACATCCGGTAAATTCGAAAACGGAAATGACGTCACTAGTATTCTTATTCGTGACGTCACATCCGGTAAAATTGAAAACGGAAATGACGTCACTAGTGCTCTTATTCGTGACGTCATATCTGGTAAATTTGAACCCGGAAATGACGTCACATCCGGTAAATTTGAAAACGGAAATGACGTCACTAGTACTCTTACTCGTGACGTCATATCCGGCAGATTTGAAAACGGAAATGACGTCACTAGTACTCTTATTCGTGACGTCACATCCGGTAAAATTGAAAACGGAAATGACGTCACTAGTACTTTTATTCGTGACGTCATATCCGGTAAAATTGAAAACGGAAATGACGTCACTAGTATTCTTATTCGTGACGTCATATCCGGCAAAATTGAAAACGGAAATGACGTCACTAGTACTCTTATTCGTGACGCCATATTCGGTAAATTTGAAAATGGAAATGACGTCACTAGTACTCTTACTCGTGATGTCACATCCGGTAAATTTGAAAACGGAAATGACGTCACTAGTACTCTTATTCGTGACGTCATATCCGGTAAATTTGAAAACGGAAATGACATCACTAGTACTCTTATTCGTGACGTCACATCCGGTAAAATTGAAAACGGAAATGACGTCACTAGTACTCTTGTTGTAAACGTAAAAATAAAGCGAGATATTCTAAAGAACAAACTTTATGAAAGGAGTGGTAGCCATGAAAAAGACCGTGGAGGAATAACTCCGAAGAGTTGTCTTATTTGGATGCTATCGGTCCCATGAACGTCAGGCTCATCAAGGCGCTCTGGACACCCGGCGCAGAAAAACATGGTGAACTGATCAAAGGGAAAAGGTGACGTAGCCAATATATATATATAGAAAAGAGACTTCTGGGATAGTGGTTGACCTAGAAAAGATAACAGACGCCATTTATTAAGGATTTTACGCAGTTAACAATCTTCTATAATTTATTTCTTACCGTTCACTCATTGGAAGACATTTTTTATGTTCATGGTTACATGTCAAAATATTCTAAGCTTCTGTTAATATTAATTGTTAGTGGTTTAAGATTACTTAAACAATATTGTTTCCGTTTTTGTTCTACGTTTTCTCGAGATAAGATTTTGTAATTAGCCCTTTTCGTTATCGAAATATGTCTTAATGTTTTTTTACACTTACTGTTCGCTACCCAGTATATGTAGAATTTCCTGGGCTTTTTGTTAGTGTTTAGATTGTTATGCTATAATGGCTCATTGTCTAGCAATAATTTTTTATTGTTCTGTATGGGAAAATTCTTAGAAACTCGGCAGTCAGCAAGACTATATGATTGGTCGGTTTGAACGATAACCGTCAATCTCTAGGCCGATCGCTTATGTAATATAATTACTGCCACTAATTTTTAGGCAGTTCAGCTTGGATGTGACTCTTGAATTGGATGCATGATTAGTATTACTATAATAAAGTCGTTATTGTTGGAGAAATATCTTTTATAATCGTCACTAACAGCAAGCTCACACAAAATGACTACAAATAAATAGGATAATTAAATAATTATCCTTACAAGAGTTGTGTTCTCTCCTGTTGGTTTCAGCAGGTTACAGCGTTGGTTTCGGCGCACTCTGTTGTTTTCAGCAGAACGCAAGTGAGTTGGGTTCAGCTCCCTCCTGTTGGGTTCAGCAGGTTGTAGCGTTGGCTAAGCGCAGAGAACTAGAGCTAGGGGTTGTCTCCACCCTACTCATGCGAGTTTTCTTCACTCTTACTCGTGACGTCACATCCGGTAAAATTGAAAACGGAAATGACGTCACTAGTACTCTTTCTCGTGACGTCATATCCGGCAAATTTGAAAACGGAAATGACGTCACTAGTACTCTTATTCGTGACGTCACATCCGGTAAAATTGAAAACGGAAATGACGTCACTAGTACTCTTATTCGTGACGTCACATCCGGTAAATTTGAAAACGGAAATGACGTCATTAGTACTCTTATTCGTGACGTCACATCCGGTAAAATTGAAAACGGAAATGACGTCACTAGTACTCTTATTCGTGACGTCACATCCGGTAAATTTGAAAACGGAAATGACGTCACTAGTACTCTTATTCGTGACGTCACATCCGGTAAAATTGAAAACGGAAATGACGTCATTAGTACTCTTATTCGTGACGTCATATCCGGTAAATTTGAAAACGGAAATGACGTCACTAGTACTCTTATTCGTGACGTCACATCCGGTAAAATTGAAAACGGAAATGACGTCATTAGTACTCTTATTCGTGACGTCATATCCGGTAAATTTGAAAACGGAAATGACGTCACTAGTACTCTTACTCGTGACGTCATATCCGGCAGATTGGAAAACGGAAATGACGTCACTAGTACTCTTATTCGTGACGTCACATCCGGTAAAATTGAAAACGGAAATGACGTCACTAGTACTTTTATTCGTGACGTCATATCCGGTAAAATTGAAAACGGAAATGACGTCACTAGTATTCTTATTCGTGACGTCATATCCGGCAAAATTGAAACCGGAAATGACGTCACTAGTACTCTTATTCGTGACGTCACATCAGGTAAATTTGAAAACGGAAATGACGTCACTAGTACTCTTACTCGTGACGTCACATCCGGTATATTTGAAAACGGAAATGACGTCACTAGTACTCTTATTCGTGACGTCACATCCGGTAAATTCGAAAACGGAAATGACGTCACTAGTATTCTTATTCGTGACGTCACATCCGGTAAAATTGAAAACGGAAATGACGTCACTAGTGCTCTTATTCGTGACGTCATATCTGGTAAATTTGAACCCGGAAATGACGTCACATCCGGTAAATTTGAAAACGGAAATGACGTCACTAGTACTCTTACTCGTGACGTCATATCCGGCAGATTTGAAAACGGAAATGACGTCACTAGTACTCTTATTCGTGACGTCACATCCGGTAAAATTGAAAACGGAAATGACGTCACTAGTACTTTTATTCGTGACGTCATATCCGGTAAAATTGAAAACGGAAATGACGTCACTAGTATTCTTATTCGTGACGTCATATCCGGCAAAATTGAAAACGGAAATGACGTCACTAGTACTCTTATTCGTGACGCCATATTCGGTAAATTTGAAAATGGAAATGACGTCACTAGTACTCTTACTCGTGATGTCACATCCGGTAAATTTGAAAACGGAAATGACGTCACTAGTACTCTTATTCGTGACGTCATATCCGGTAAATTTGAAAACGGAAATGACATCACTAGTACTCTTATTCGTGACGTCACATCCGGTAAAATTGAAAACGGAAATGACGTCACTAGTACTCTTGTTGTAAACGTAAAAATAAAGCGAGATATTCTAAAGAACAAACTTTATGAAAGGAGTGGTAGCCATGAAAAAGACCGTGGAGGAATAACTCCGAAGAGTTGTCTTATTTGGATGCTATCGGTCCCATGAACGTCAGGCTCATCAAGGCGCTCTGGACACCCGGCGCAGAAAAACATGGTGAACTGATCAAAGGGAAAAGGTGACGTAGCCAATATATATATATAGAAAAGAGACTTCTGGGATAGTGGTTGACCTAGAAAAGATAACAGACGCCATTTATTAAGGATTTTACGCAGTTAACAATCTTCTATAATTTATTTCTTACCGTTCACTCATTGGAAGACATTTTTTATGTTCATGGTTACATGTCAAAATATTCTAAGCTTCTGTTAATATTAATTGTTAGTGGTTTAAGATTACTTAAACAATATTGTTTCCGTTTTTGTTCTACGTTTTCTCGAGATAAGATTTTGTAATTAGCCCTTTTCGTTATCGAAATATGTCTTAATGTTTTTTTACACTTACTGTTCGCTACCCAGTATATGTAGAATTTCCTGGGCTTTTTGTTAGTGTTTAGATTGTTATGCTATAATGGCTCATTGTCTAGCAATAATTTTTTATTGTTCTGTATGGGAAAATTCTTAGAAACTCGGCAGTCAGCAAGACTATATGATTGGTCGGTTTGAACGATAACCGTCAATCTCTAGGCCGATCGCTTATGTAATATAATTACTGCCACTAATTTTTAGGCAGTTCAGCTTGGATGTGACTCTTGAATTGGATGCATGATTAGTATTACTATAATAAAGTCGTTATTGTTGGAGAAATATCTTTTATAATCGTCACTAACAGCAAGCTCACACAAAATGACTACAAATAAATAGGATAATTAAATAATTATCCTTACAAGAGTTGTGTTCTCTCCTGTTGGTTTCAGCAGGTTACAGCGTTGGTTTCGGCGCACTCTGTTGTTTTCAGCAGAACGGAAGTGAGTTGGGTTCAGCTCCCTCCTGTTGGGTTCAGCAGGTTGTAGCGTTGGCTAAGCGCAGAGAACTAGAGCTAGGGGTTGTCTCCACCCTACTCATGCGAGTTTTCTTCACTCTTACTCGTGACGTCACATCCGGTAAAATTGAAAACGGAAATGACGTCACTAGTACTCTTTCTCGTGACGTCATATCCGGCAAATTTGAAAACGGAAATGACGTCACTAGTACTCTTATTCGTGACGTCACATCCGGTAAAATTGAAAACGGAAATGACGTCACTAGTACTCTTATTCGTGACGTCACATCCGGTAAATTTGAAAACGGAAATGACGTCATTAGTACTCTTATTCGTGACGTCACATCCGGTAAAATTGAAAACGGAAATGACGTCACTAGTACTCTTATTCGTGACGTCACATCCGGTAAATTTGAAAACGGAAATGACGTCACTAGTACTCTTATTCGTGACGTCACATCCGGTAAAATTGAAAACGGAAATGACGTCATTAGTACTCTTATTCGTGACGTCATATCCGGTAAATTTGAAAACGGAAATGACGTCACTAGTACTCTTATTCGTGACGTCACATCCGGTAAAATTGAAAACGGAAATGACGTCATTAGTACTCTTATTCGTGACGTCATATCCGGTAAATTTGAAAACGGAAATGGTGTCACTAGTACTCTTACTCGTGACGTCATATCCGGCAGATTGGAAAACGGAAATGACGTCACTAGTACTCTTATTCGTGACGTCACATCCGGTAAAATTGAAAACGGAAATGACGTCACTAGTACTTTTATTCGTGACGTCATATCCGGTAAAATTGAAAACGGAAATGACGTCACTAGTATTCTTATTCGTGACGTCATATCCGGCAAAATTGAAACCGGAAATGACGTCACTAGTACTCTTATTCGTGACGTCACATCAGGTAAATTTGAAAACGGAAATGACGTCACTAGTACTCTTACTCGTGACGTCACATCCGGTATATTTGAAAACGGAAATGACGTCACTAGTACTCTTATTCGTGACGTCACATCCGGTAAATTCGAAAACGGAAATGACGTCACTAGTATTCTTATTCGTGACGTCACATCCGGTAAAATTGAAAACGGAAATGACGTCACTAGTGCTCTTATTCGTGACGTCATATCTGGTAAATTTGAACCCGGAAATGACGTCACATCCGGTAAATTTGAAAACGGAAATGACGTCACTAGTACTCTTACTCGTGACGTCATATCCGGCAGATTTGAAAACGGAAATGACGTCACTAGTACTCTTATTCGTGACGTCACATCCGGTAAAATTGAAAACGGAAATGACGTCACTAGTACTTTTATTCGTGACGTCATATCCGGTAAAATTGAAAACGGAAATGACGTCACTAGTATTCTTATTCGTGACGTCATATCCGGCAAAATTGAAAACGGAAATGACGTCACTAGTACTCTTATTCGTGACGCCATATTCGGTAAATTTGAAAATGGAAATGACGTCACTAGTACTCTTACTCGTGATGTCACATCCGGTAAATTTGAAAACGGAAATGACGTCACTAGTACTCTTATTCGTGACGTCATATCCGGTAAATTTGAAAACGGAAATGACATCACTAGTACTCTTATTCGTGACGTCACATCCGGTAAAATTGAAAACGGAAATGACGTCACTAGTACTCTTGTTGTAAACGTAAAAATAAAGCGAGATATTCTAAAGAACAAACTTTATGAAAGGAGTGGTAGCCATGAAAAAGACCGTGGAGGAATAACTCCGAAGAGTTGTCTTATTTGGATGCTATCGGTCCCATGAACGTCAGGCTCATCAAGGCGCTCTGGACACCCGGCGCAGAAAAACATGGTGAACTGATCAAAGGGAAAAGGTGACGTAGCCAATATATATATATAGAAAAGAGACTTCTGGGATAGTGGTTGACCTAGAAAAGATAACAGACGCCATTTATTAAGGATTTTACGCAGTTAACAATCTTCTATAATTTATTTCTTACCGTTCACTCATTGGAAGACATTTTTTATGTTCATGGTTACATGTCAAAATATTCTAAGCTTCTGTTAATATTAATTGTTAGTGGTTTAAGATTACTTAAACAATATTGTTTCCGTTTTTGTTCTACGTTTTCTCGAGATAAGATTTTGTAATTAGCCCTTTTCGTTATCGAAATATGTCTTAATGTTTTTTTACACTTACTGTTCGCTACCCAGTATATGTAGAATTTCCTGGGCTTTTTGTTAGTGTTTAGATTGTTATGCTATAATGGCTCATTGTCTAGCAATAATTTTTTATTGTTCTGTATGGGAAAATTCTTAGAAACTCGGCAGTCAGCAAGACTATATGATTGGTCGGTTTGAACGATAACCGTCAATCTCTAGGCCGATCGCTTATGTAATATAATTACTGCCACTAATTTTTAGGCAGTTCAGCTTGGATGTGACTCTTGAATTGGATGCATGATTAGTATTACTATAATAAAGTCGTTATTGTTGGAGAAATATCTTTTATAATCGTCACTAACAGCAAGCTCACACAAAATGACTACAAATAAATAGGATAATTAAATAATTATCCTTACAAGAGTTGTGTTCTCTCCTGTTGGTTTCAGCAGGTTACAGCGTTGGTTTCGGCGCACTCTGTTGTTTTCAGCAGAACGGAAGTGAGTTGGGTTCAGCTCCCTCCTGTTGGGTTCAGCAGGTTGTAGCGTTGGCTAAGCGCAGAGAACTAGAGCTAGGGGTTGTCTCCACCCTACTCATGCGAGTTTTCTTCACTCTTACTCGTGACGTCACATCCGGTAAAATTGAAAACGGAAATGACGTCACTAGTACTCTTTCTCGTGACGTCATATCCGGCAAATTTGAAAACGGAAATGACGTCACTAGTACTCTTATTCGTGACGTCACATCCGGTAAAATTGAAAACGGAAATGACGTCACTAGTACTCTTATTCGTGACGTCACATCCGGTAAATTTGAAAACGGAAATGACGTCATTAGTACTCTTATTCGTGACGTCACATCCGGTAAAATTGAAAACGGAAATGACGTCACTAGTACTCTTATTCGTGACGTCACATCCGGTAAATTTGAAAACGGAAATGACGTCACTAGTACTCTTATTCGTGACGTCACATCCGGTAAAATTGAAAACGGAAATGACGTCACTAGTACTCTTATTCGTGACGTCACATCCGGTAAATTTGAAAACGGAAATGACGTCACTAGTACTCTTATTCGTGACGTCACATCCGGTAAAATTGAAAACGGAAATGACGTCATTAGTACTCTTATTCGTGACGTCATATCCGGCAAATTTGAAAACGGAAATGACGTCACTAGTACTCTTATTCGTGACGTCACATCCGGTAAAATTGAAAACGGAAATGACGTCACTAGTACTCTTATTCGTGACGTCACATCCGGTAAATTTGAAAACGGAAATGACGTCATTAGTACTCTTATTCGTGACGTCACATCCGGTAAAATTGAAAACGGAAATGACGTCACTAGTACTCTTATTCGTGACGTCACATCCGGTAAATTTGAAAACGGAAATGACGTCACTAGTACTCTTATTCGTGACGTCACATCCGGTAAAATTGAAAACGGAAATGACGTCATTAGTACTCTTATTCGTGACGTCATATCCGGTAAATTTGAAAACGGAAATGACGTCACTAGTACTCTTATTCGTGACGTCACATCCGGTAAAATTGAAAACGGAAATGACGTCATTAGTACTCTTATTCGTGACGTCATATCCGGTAAATTTGAAAACGGAAATGACGTCACTAGTACTCTTACTCGTGACGTCATATCCGGCAGATTGGAAAACGGAAATGACGTCACTAGTACTCTTATTCGTGACGTCACATCCGGTAAAATTGAAAACGGAAATGACGTCACTAGTACTTTTATTCGTGACGTCATATCCGGTAAAATTGAAAACGGAAATGACGTCACTAGTATTCTTATTCGTGACGTCATATCCGGCAAAATTGAAACCGGAAATGACGTCACTAGTACTCTTATTCGTGACGTCACATCAGGTAAATTTGAAAACGGAAATGACGTCACTAGTACTCTTACTCGTGACGTCACATCCGGTATATTTGAAAACGGAAATGACGTCACTAGTACTCTTATTCGTGACGTCACATCCGGTAAATTCGAAAACGGAAATGACGTCACTAGTATTCTTATTCGTGACGTCACATCCGGTAAAATTGAAAACGGAAATGACGTCACTAGTGCTCTTATTCGTGACGTCATATCTGGTAAATTTGAACCCGGAAATGACGTCACATCCGGTAAATTTGAAAACGGAAATGACGTCACTAGTACTCTTACTCGTGACGTCATATCCGGCAGATTTGAAAACGGAAATGACGTCACTAGTACTCTTATTCGTGACGTCACATCCGGTAAAATTGAAAACGGAAATGACGTCACTAGTACTTTTATTCGTGACGTCATATCCGGTAAAATTGAAAACGGAAATGACGTCACTAGTATTCTTATTCGTGACGTCATATCCGGCAAAATTGAAAACGGAAATGACGTCACTAGTACTCTTATTCGTGACGCCATATTCGGTAAATTTGAAAATGGAAATGACGTCACTAGTACTCTTACTCGTGATGTCACATCCGGTAAATTTGAAAACGGAAATGACGTCACTAGTACTCTTATTCGTGACGTCATATCCGGTAAATTTGAAAACGGAAATGACATCACTAGTACTCTTATTCGTGACGTCACATCCGGTAAAATTGAAAACGGAAATGACGTCACTAGTACTCTTGTTGTAAACGTAAAAATAAAGCGAGATATTCTAAAGAACAAACTTTATGAAAGGAGTGGTAGCCATGAAAAAGACCGTGGAGGAATAACTCCGAAGAGTTGTCTTATTTGGATGCTATCGGTCCCATGAACGTCAGGCTCATCAAGGCGCTCTGGACACCCGGCGCAGAAAAACATGGTGAACTGATCAAAGGGAAAAGGTGACGTAGCCAATATATATATATAGAAAAGAGACTTCTGGGATAGTGGTTGACCTAGAAAAGATAACAGACGCCATTTATTAAGGATTTTACGCAGTTAACAATCTTCTATAATTTATTTCTTACCGTTCACTCATTGGAAGACATTTTTTATGTTCATGGTTACATGTCAAAATATTCTAAGCTTCTGTTAATATTAATTGTTAGTGGTTTAAGATTACTTAAACAATATTGTTTCCGTTTTTGTTCTACGTTTTCTCGAGATAAGATTTTGTAATTAGCCCTTTTCGTTATCGAAATATGTCTTAATGTTTTTTTACACTTACTGTTCGCTACCCAGTATATGTAGAATTTCCTGGGCTTTTTGTTAGTGTTTAGATTGTTATGCTATAATGGCTCATTGTCTAGCAATAATTTTTTATTGTTCTGTATGGGAAAATTCTTAGAAACTCGGCAGTCAGCAAGACTATATGATTGGTCGGTTTGAACGATAACCGTCAATCTCTAGGCCGATCGCTTATGTAATATAATTACTGCCACTAATTTTTAGGCAGTTCAGCTTGGATGTGACTCTTGAATTGGATGCATGATTAGTATTACTATAATAAAGTCGTTATTGTTGGAGAAATATCTTTTATAATCGTCACTAACAGCAAGCTCACACAAAATGACTACAAATAAATAGGATAATTAAATAATTATCCTTACAAGAGTTGTGTTCTCTCCTGTTGGTTTCAGCAGGTTACAGCGTTGGTTTCGGCGCACTCTGTTGTTTTCAGCAGAACGGAAGTGAGTTGGGTTCAGCTCCCTCCTGTTGGGTTCAGCAGGTTGTAGCGTTGGCTAAGCGCAGAGAACTAGAGCTAGGGGTTGTCTCCACCCTACTCATGCGAGTTTTCTTCACTCTTACTCGTGACGTCACATCCGGTAAAATTGAAAACGGAAATGACGTCACTAGTACTCTTTCTCGTGACGTCATATCCGGCAAATTTGAAAACGGAAATGACGTCACTAGTACTCTTATTCGTGACGTCACATCCGGTAAAATTGAAAACGGAAATGACGTCACTAGTACTTTTATTCGTGACGTCATATCCGGTAAAATTGAAAACGGAAATGACGTCACTAGTATTCTTATTCGTGACGTCATATCCGGCAAAATTGAAACCGGAAATGACGTCACTAGTACTCTTATTCGTGACGTCACATCAGGTAAATTTGAAAACGGAAATGACGTCACTAGTACTCTTACTCGTGACGTCACATCCGGTATATTTGAAAACGGAAATGACGTCACTAGTACTCTTATTCGTGACGTCACATCCGGTAAATTCGAAAACGGAAATGACGTCACTAGTATTCTTATTCGTGACGTCACATCCGGTAAAATTGAAAACGGAAATGACGTCACTAGTGCTCTTATTCGTGACGTCATATCTGGTAAATTTGAACCCGGAAATGACGTCACATCCGGTAAATTTGAAAACGGAAATGACGTCACTAGTACTCTTACTCGTGACGTCATATCCGGCAGATTTGAAAACGGAAATGACGTCACTAGTACTCTTATTCGTGACGTCACATCCGGTAAAATTGAAAACGGAAATGACGTCACTAGTACTTTTATTCGTGACGTCATATCCGGTAAAATTGAAAACGGAAATGACGTCACTAGTATTCTTATTCGTGACGTCATATCCGGCAAAATTGAAAACGGAAATGACGTCACTAGTACTCTTATTCGTGACGCCATATTCGGTAAATTTGAAAATGGAAATGACGTCACTAGTACTCTTACTCGTGATGTCACATCCGGTAAATTTGAAAACGGAAATGACGTCACTAGTACTCTTATTCGTGACGTCATATCCGGTAAATTTGAAAACGGAAATGACATCACTAGTACTCTTATTCGTGACGTCACATCCGGTAAAATTGAAAACGGAAATGACGTCACTAGTACTCTTGTTGTAAACGTAAAAATAAAGCGAGATATTCTAAAGAACAAACTTTATGAAAGGAGTGGTAGCCATGAAAAAGACCGTGGAGGAATAACTCCGAAGAGTTGTCTTATTTGGATGCTATCGGTCCCATGAACGTCAGGCTCATCAAGGCGCTCTGGACACCCGGCGCAGAAAAACATGGTGAACTGATCAAAGGGAAAAGGTGACGTAGCCAATATATATATATAGAAAAGAGACTTCTGGGATAGTGGTTGACCTAGAAAAGATAACAGACGCCATTTATTAAGGATTTTACGCAGTTAACAATCTTCTATAATTTATTTCTTACCGTTCACTCATTGGAAGACATTTTTTATGTTCATGGTTACATGTCAAAATATTCTAAGCTTCTGTTAATATTAATTGTTAGTGGTTTAAGATTACTTAAACAATATTGTTTCCGTTTTTGTTCTACGTTTTCTCGAGATAAGATTTTGTAATTAGCCCTTTTCGTTATCGAAATATGTCTTAATGTTTTTTTACACTTACTGTTCGCTACCCAGTATATGTAGAATTTCCTGGGCTTTTTGTTAGTGTTTAGATTGTTATGCTATAATGGCTCATTGTCTAGCAATAATTTTTTATTGTTCTGTATGGGAAAATTCTTAGAAACTCGGCAGTCAGCAAGACTATATGATTGGTCGGTTTGAACGATAACCGTCAATCTCTAGGCCGATCGCTTATGTAATATAATTACTGCCACTAATTTTTAGGCAGTTCAGCTTGGATGTGACTCTTGAATTGGATGCATGATTAGTATTACTATAATAAAGTCGTTATTGTTGGAGAAATATCTTTTATAATCGTCACTAACAGCAAGCTCACACAAAATGACTACAAATAAATAGGATAATTAAATAATTATCCTTACAAGAGTTGTGTTCTCTCCTGTTGGTTTCAGCAGGTTACAGCGTTGGTTTCGGCGCACTCTGTTGTTTTCAGCAGAACGGAAGTGAGTTGGGTTCAGCTCCCTCCTGTTGGGTTCAGCAGGTTGTAGCGTTGGCTAAGCGCAGAGAACTAGAGCTAGGGGTTGTCTCCACCCTACTCATGCGAGTTTTCTTCACTCTTACTCGTGACGTCACATCCGGTAAAATTGAAAACGGAAATGACGTCACTAGTACTCTTTCTCGTGACGTCATATCCGGCAAATTTGAAAACGGAAATGACGTCACTAGTACTCTTATTCGTGACGTCACATCCGGTAAAATTGAAAACGGAAATGACGTCACTAGTACTCTTATTCGTGACGTCACATCCGGTAAATTTGAAAACGGAAATGACGTCATTAGTACTCTTATTCGTGACGTCACATCCGGTAAAATTGAAAACGGAAATGACGTCACTAGTACTCTTATTCGTGACGTCACATCCGGTAAATTTGAAAACGGAAATGACGTCACTAGTACTCTTATTCGTGACGTCACATCCGGTAAAATTGAAAACGGAAATGACGTCACTAGTACTCTTATTCGTGACGTCACATCCGGTAAATTTGAAAACGGAAATGACGTCACTAGTACTCTTATTCGTGACGTCACATCCGGTAAAATTGAAAACGGAAATGACGTCATTAGTACTCTTATTCGTGACGTCATATCCGGCAAATTTGAAAACGGAAATGACGTCACTAGTACTCTTATTCGTGACGTCACATCCGGTAAAATTGAAAACGGAAATGACGTCACTAGTACTCTTATTCGTGACGTCACATCCGGTAAATTTGAAAACGGAAATGACGTCATTAGTACTCTTATTCGTGACGTCACATCCGGTAAAATTGAAAACGGAAATGACGTCACTAGTACTCTTATTCGTGACGTCACATCCGGTAAATTTGAAAACGGAAATGACGTCACTAGTACTCTTATTCGTGACGTCACATCCGGTAAAATTGAAAACGGAAATGACGTCATTAGTACTCTTATTCGTGACGTCATATCCGGTAAATTTGAAAACGGAAATGACGTCACTAGTACTCTTATTCGTGACGTCACATCCGGTAAAATTGAAAACGGAAATGACGTCATTAGTACTCTTATTCGTGACGTCATATCCGGTAAATTTGAAAACGGAAATGACGTCACTAGTACTCTTACTCGTGACGTCATATCCGGCAGATTGGAAAACGGAAATGACGTCACTAGTACTCTTATTCGTGACGTCACATCCGGTAAAATTGAAAACGGAAATGACGTCACTAGTACTTTTATTCGTGACGTCATATCCGGTAAAATTGAAAACGGAAATGACGTCACTAGTATTCTTATTCGTGACGTCATATCCGGCAAAATTGAAACCGGAAATGACGTCACTAGTACTCTTATTCGTGACGTCACATCAGGTAAATTTGAAAACGGAAATGACGTCACTAGTACTCTTACTCGTGACGTCACATCCGGTATATTTGAAAACGGAAATGACGTCACTAGTACTCTTATTCGTGACGTCACATCCGGTAAATTCGAAAACGGAAATGACGTCACTAGTATTCTTATTCGTGACGTCACATCCGGTAAAATTGAAAACGGAAATGACGTCACTAGTGCTCTTATTCGTGACGTCATATCTGGTAAATTTGAACCCGGAAATGACGTCACATCCGGTAAATTTGAAAACGGAAATGACGTCACTAGTACTCTTACTCGTGACGTCATATCCGGCAGATTTGAAAACGGAAATGACGTCACTAGTACTCTTATTCGTGACGTCACATCCGGTAAAATTGAAAACGGAAATGACGTCACTAGTACTTTTATTCGTGACGTCATATCCGGTAAAATTGAAAACGGAAATGACGTCACTAGTATTCTTATTCGTGACGTCATATCCGGCAAAATTGAAAACGGAAATGACGTCACTAGTACTCTTATTCGTGACGCCATATTCGGTAAATTTGAAAATGGAAATGACGTCACTAGTACTCTTACTCGTGATGTCACATCCGGTAAATTTGAAAACGGAAATGACGTCACTAGTACTCTTATTCGTGACGTCATATCCGGTAAATTTGAAAACGGAAATGACATCACTAGTACTCTTATTCGTGACGTCACATCCGGTAAAATTGAAAACGGAAATGACGTCACTAGTACTCTTGTTGTAAACGTAAAAATAAAGCGAGATATTCTAAAGAACAAACTTTATGAAAGGAGTGGTAGCCATGAAAAAGACCGTGGAGGAATAACTCCGAAGAGTTGTCTTATTTGGATGCTATCGGTCCCATGAACGTCAGGCTCATCAAGGCGCTCTGGACACCCGGCGCAGAAAAACATGGTGAACTGATCAAAGGGAAAAGGTGACGTAGCCAATATATATATATAGAAAAGAGACTTCTGGGATAGTGGTTGACCTAGAAAAGATAACAGACGCCATTTATTAAGGATTTTACGCAGTTAACAATCTTCTATAATTTATTTCTTACCGTTCACTCATTGGAAGACATTTTTTATGTTCATGGTTACATGTCAAAATATTCTAAGCTTCTGTTAATATTAATTGTTAGTGGTTTAAGATTACTTAAACAATATTGTTTCCGTTTTTGTTCTACGTTTTCTCGAGATAAGATTTTGTAATTAGCCCTTTTCGTTATCGAAATATGTCTTAATGTTTTTTTACACTTACTGTTCGCTACCCAGTATATGTAGAATTTCCTGGGCTTTTTGTTAGTGTTTAGATTGTTATGCTATAATGGCTCATTGTCTAGCAATAATTTTTTATTGTTCTGTATGGGAAAATTCTTAGAAACTCGGCAGTCAGCAAGACTATATGATTGGTCGGTTTGAACGATAACCGTCAATCTCTAGGCCGATCGCTTATGTAATATAATTACTGCCACTAATTTTTAGGCAGTTCAGCTTGGATGTGACTCTTGAATTGGATGCATGATTAGTATTACTATAATAAAGTCGTTATTGTTGGAGAAATATCTTTTATAATCGTCACTAACAGCAAGCTCACACAAAATGACTACAAATAAATAGGATAATTAAATAATTATCCTTACAAGAGTTGTGTTCTCTCCTGTTGGTTTCAGCAGGTTACAGCGTTGGTTTCGGCGCACTCTGTTGTTTTCAGCAGAACGGAAGTGAGTTGGGTTCAGCTCCCTCCTGTTGGGTTCAGCAGGTTGTAGCGTTGGCTAAGCGCAGAGAACTAGAGCTAGGGGTTGTCTCCACCCTACTCATGCGAGTTTTCTTCACTCTTACTCGTGACGTCACATCCGGTAAAATTGAAAACGGAAATGACGTCACTAGTACTCTTTCTCGTGACGTCATATCCGGCAAATTTGAAAACGGAAATGACGTCACTAGTACTCTTATTCGTGACGTCACATCCGGTAAAATTGAAAACGGAAATGACGTCACTAGTACTCTTATTCGTGACGTCACATCCGGTAAATTTGAAAACGGAAATGACGTCATTAGTACTCTTATTCGTGACGTCACATCCGGTAAAATTGAAAACGGAAATGACGTCACTAGTACTCTTATTCGTGACGTCACATCCGGTAAATTTGAAAACGGAAATGACGTCACTAGTACTCTTATTCGTGACGTCACATCCGGTAAAATTGAAAACGGAAATGACGTCATTAGTACTCTTATTCGTGACGTCATATCCGGTAAATTTGAAAACGGAAATGACGTCACTAGTACTCTTATTCGTGACGTCACATCCGGTAAAATTGAAAACGGAAATGACGTCATTAGTACTCTTATTCGTGACGTCATATCCGGTAAATTTGAAAACGGAAATGACGTCACTAGTACTCTTACTCGTGACGTCATATCCGGCAGATTGGAAAACGGAAATGACGTCACTAGTACTCTTATTCGTGACGTCACATCCGGTAAAATTGAAAACGGAAATGACGTCACTAGTACTTTTATTCGTGACGTCATATCCGGTAAAATTGAAAACGGAAATGACGTCACTAGTATTCTTATTCGTGACGTCATATCCGGCAAAATTGAAACCGGAAATGACGTCACTAGTACTCTTATTCGTGACGTCACATCAGGTAAATTTGAAAACGGAAATGACGTCACTAGTACTCTTACTCGTGACGTCACATCCGGTATATTTGAAAACGGAAATGACGTCACTAGTACTCTTATTCGTGACGTCACATCCGGTAAATTCGAAAACGGAAATGACGTCACTAGTATTCTTATTCGTGACGTCACATCCGGTAAAATTGAAAACGGAAATGACGTCACTAGTGCTCTTATTCGTGACGTCATATCTGGTAAATTTGAACCCGGAAATGACGTCACATCCGGTAAATTTGAAAACGGAAATGACGTCACTAGTACTCTTACTCGTGACGTCATATCCGGCAGATTTGAAAACGGAAATGACGTCACTAGTACTCTTATTCGTGACGTCACATCCGGTAAAATTGAAAACGGAAATGACGTCACTAGTACTTTTATTCGTGACGTCATATCCGGTAAAATTGAAAACGGAAATGACGTCACTAGTATTCTTATTCGTGACGTCATATCCGGCAAAATTGAAAACGGAAATGACGTCACTAGTACTCTTATTCGTGACGCCATATTCGGTAAATTTGAAAATGGAAATGACGTCACTAGTACTCTTACTCGTGATGTCACATCCGGTAAATTTGAAAACGGAAATGACGTCACTAGTACTCTTATTCGTGACGTCATATCCGGTAAATTTGAAAACGGAAATGACATCACTAGTACTCTTATTCGTGACGTCACATCCGGTAAAATTGAAAACGGAAATGACGTCACTAGTACTCTTGTTGTAAACGTAAAAATAAAGCGAGATATTCTAAAGAACAAACTTTATGAAAGGAGTGGTAGCCATGAAAAAGACCGTGGAGGAATAACTCCGAAGAGTTGTCTTATTTGGATGCTATCGGTCCCATGAACGTCAGGCTCATCAAGGCGCTCTGGACACCCGGCGCAGAAAAACATGGTGAACTGATCAAAGGGAAAAGGTGACGTAGCCAATATATATATATAGAAAAGAGACTTCTGGGATAGTGGTTGACCTAGAAAAGATAACAGACGCCATTTATTAAGGATTTTACGCAGTTAACAATCTTCTATAATTTATTTCTTACCGTTCACTCATTGGAAGACATTTTTTATGTTCATGGTTACATGTCAAAATATTCTAAGCTTCTGTTAATATTAATTGTTAGTGGTTTAAGATTACTTAAACAATATTGTTTCCGTTTTTGTTCTACGTTTTCTCGAGATAAGATTTTGTAATTAGCCCTTTTCGTTATCGAAATATGTCTTAATGTTTTTTTACACTTACTGTTCGCTACCCAGTATATGTAGAATTTCCTGGGCTTTTTGTTAGTGTTTAGATTGTTATGCTATAATGGCTCATTGTCTAGCAATAATTTTTTATTGTTCTGTATGGGAAAATTCTTAGAAACTCGGCAGTCAGCAAGACTATATGATTGGTCGGTTTGAACGATAACCGTCAATCTCTAGGCCGATCGCTTATGTAATATAATTACTGCCACTAATTTTTAGGCAGTTCAGCTTGGATGTGACTCTTGAATTGGATGCATGATTAGTATTACTATAATAAAGTCGTTATTGTTGGAGAAATATCTTTTATAATCGTCACTAACAGCAAGCTCACACAAAATGACTACAAATAAATAGGATAATTAAATAATTATCCTTACAAGAGTTGTGTTCTCTCCTGTTGGTTTCAGCAGGTTACAGCGTTGGTTTCGGCGCACTCTGTTGTTTTCAGCAGAACGGAAGTGAGTTGGGTTCAGCTCCCTCCTGTTGGGTTCAGCAGGTTGTAGCGTTGGCTAAGCGCAGAGAACTAGAGCTAGGGGTTGTCTCCACCCTACTCATGCGAGTTTTCTTCACTCTTACTCGTGACGTCACATCCGGTAAAATTGAAAACGGAAATGACGTCACTAGTACTCTTTCTCGTGACGTCATATCCGGCAAATTTGAAAACGGAAATGACGTCACTAGTACTCTTATTCGTGACGTCACATCCGGTAAAATTGAAAACGGAAATGACGTCACTAGTACTCTTATTCGTGACGTCACATCCGGTAAATTTGAAAACGGAAATGACGTCATTAGTACTCTTATTCGTGACGTCACATCCGGTAAAATTGAAAACGGAAATGACGTCACTAGTACTCTTATTCGTGACGTCACATCCGGTAAATTTGAAAACGGAAATGACGTCACTAGTACTCTTATTCGTGACGTCACATCCGGTAAAATTGAAAACGGAAATGACGTCATTAGTACTCTTATTCGTGACGTCATATCCGGTAAATTTGAAAACGGAAATGACGTCACTAGTACTCTTATTCGTGACGTCACATCCGGTAAAATTGAAAACGGAAAGGACGTCATTAGTACTCTTATTCGTGACGTCATATCCGGTAAATTTGAAAACGGAAATGACGTCACTAGTACTCTTACTCGTGACGTCATATCCGGCAGATTGGAAAACGGAAATGACGTCACTAGTACTCTTATTCGTGACGTCACATCCGGTAAAATTGAAAACGGAAATGACGTCACTAGTACTTTTATTCGTGACGTCATATCCGGTAAAATTGAAAACGGAAATGACGTCACTAGTATTCTTATTCGTGACGTCATATCCGGCAAAATTGAAACCGGAAATGACGTCACTAGTACTCTTATTCGTGACGTCACATCAGGTAAATTTGAAAACGGAAATGACGTCACTAGTACTCTTACTCGTGACGTCACATCCGGTATATTTGAAAACGGAAATGACGTCACTAGTACTCTTATTCGTGACGTCACATCCGGTAAATTCGAAAACGGAAATGACGTCACTAGTATTCTTATTCGTGACGTCACATCCGGTAAAATTGAAAACGGAAATGACGTCACTAGTGCTCTTATTCGTGACGTCATATCTGGTAAATTTGAACCCGGAAATGACGTCACATCCGGTAAATTTGAAAACGGAAATGACGTCACTAGTACTCTTACTCGTGACGTCATATCCGGCAGATTTGAAAACGGAAATGACGTCACTAGTACTCTTATTCGTGACGTCACATCCGGTAAAATTGAAAACGGAAATGACGTCACTAGTACTTTTATTCGTGACGTCATATCCGGTAAAATTGAAAACGGAAATGACGTCACTAGTATTCTTATTCGTGACGTCATATCCGGCAAAATTGAAAACGGAAATGACGTCACTAGTACTCTTATTCGTGACGCCATATTCGGTAAATTTGAAAATGGAAATGACGTCACTAGTACTCTTACTCGTGATGTCACATCCGGTAAATTTGAAAACGGAAATGACGTCACTAGTACTCTTATTCGTGACGTCATATCCGGTAAATTTGAAAACGGAAATGACATCACTAGTACTCTTATTCGTGACGTCACATCCGGTAAAATTGAAAACGGAAATGACGTCACTAGTACTCTTGTTGTAAACGTAAAAATAAAGCGAGATATTCTAAAGAACAAACTTTATGAAAGGAGTGGTAGCCATGAAAAAGACCGTGGAGGAATAACTCCGAAGAGTTGTCTTATTTGGATGCTATCGGTCCCATGAACGTCAGGCTCATCAAGGCGCTCTGGACACCCGGCGCAGAAAAACATGGTGAACTGATCAAAGGGAAAAGGTGACGTAGCCAATATATATATATAGAAAAGAGACTTCTGGGATAGTGGTTGACCTAGAAAAGATAACAGACGCCATTTATTAAGGATTTTACGCAGTTAACAATCTTCTATAATTTATTTCTTACCGTTCACTCATTGGAAGACATTTTTTATGTTCATGGTTACATGTCAAAATATTCTAAGCTTCTGTTAATATTAATTGTTAGTGGTTTAAGATTACTTAAACAATATTGTTTCCGTTTTTGTTCTACGTTTTCTCGAGATAAGATTTTGTAATTAGCCCTTTTCGTTATCGAAATATGTCTTAATGTTTTTTTACACTTACTGTTCGCTACCCAGTATATGTAGAATTTCCTGGGCTTTTTGTTAGTGTTTAGATTGTTATGCTATAATGGCTCATTGTCTAGCAATAATTTTTTATTGTTCTGTATGGGAAAATTCTTAGAAACTCGGCAGTCAGCAAGACTATATGATTGGTCGGTTTGAACGATAACCGTCAATCTCTAGGCCGATCGCTTATGTAATATAATTACTGCCACTAATTTTTAGGCAGTTCAGCTTGGATGTGACTCTTGAATTGGATGCATGATTAGTATTACTATAATAAAGTCGTTATTGTTGGAGAAATATCTTTTATAATCGTCACTAACAGCAAGCTCACACAAAATGACTACAAATAAATAGGATAATTAAATAATTATCCTTACAAGAGTTGTGTTCTCTCCTGTTGGTTTCAGCAGGTTACAGCGTTGGTTTCGGCGCACTCTGTTGTTTTCAGCAGAACGGAAGTGAGTTGGGTTCAGCTCCCTCCTGTTGGGTTCAGCAGGTTGTAGCGTTGGCTAAGCGCAGAGAACTAGAGCTAGGGGTTGTCTCCACCCTACTCATGCGAGTTTTCTTCACTCTTACTCGTGACGTCACATCCGGTAAAATTGAAAACGGAAATGACGTCACTAGTACTCTTTCTCGTGACGTCATATCCGGCAAATTTGAAAACGGAAATGACGTCACTAGTACTCTTATTCGTGACGTCACATCCGGTAAAATTGAAAACGGAAATGACGTCACTAGTACTCTTATTCGTGACGTCACATCCGGTAAATTTGAAAACGGAAATGACGTCATTAGTACTCTTATTCGTGACGTCACATCCGGTAAAATTGAAAACGGAAATGACGTCACTAGTACTCTTATTCGTGACGTCACATCCGGTAAATTTGAAAACGGAAATGACGTCACTAGTACTCTTATTCGTGACGTCACATCCGGTAAAATTGAAAACGGAAATGACGTCATTAGTACTCTTATTCGTGACGTCATATCCGGTAAATTTGAAAACGGAAATGACGTCACTAGTACTCTTATTCGTGACGTCACATCCGGTAAAATTGAAAACGGAAAGGACGTCATTAGTACTCTTATTCGTGACGTCATATCCGGTAAATTTGAAAACGGAAATGACGTCACTAGTACTCTTACTCGTGACGTCATATCCGGCAGATTGGAAAACGGAAATGACGTCACTAGTACTCTTATTCGTGACGTCACATCCGGTAAAATTGAAAACGGAAATGACGTCACTAGTACTTTTATTCGTGACGTCATATCCGGTAAAATTGAAAACGGAAATGACGTCACTAGTATTCTTATTCGTGACGTCATATCCGGCAAAATTGAAACCGGAAATGACGTCACTAGTACTCTTATTCGTGACGTCACATCAGGTAAATTTGAAAACGGAAATGACGTCACTAGTACTCTTACTCGTGACGTCACATCCGGTATATTTGAAAACGGAAATGACGTCACTAGTACTCTTATTCGTGACGTCACATCCGGTAAATTCGAAAACGGAAATGACGTCACTAGTATTCTTATTCGTGACGTCACATCCGGTAAAATTGAAAACGGAAATGACGTCACTAGTGCTCTTATTCGTGACGTCATATCTGGTAAATTTGAACCCGGAAATGACGTCACATCCGGTAAATTTGAAAACGGAAATGACGTCACTAGTACTCTTACTCGTGACGTCATATCCGGCAGATTTGAAAACGGAAATGACGTCACTAGTACTCTTATTCGTGACGTCACATCCGGTAAAATTGAAAACGGAAATGACGTCACTAGTACTTTTATTCGTGACGTCATATCCGGTAAAATTGAAAACGGAAATGACGTCACTAGTATTCTTATTCGTGACGTCATATCCGGCAAAATTGAAAACGGAAATGACGTCACTAGTACTCTTATTCGTGACGCCATATTCGGTAAATTTGAAAATGGAAATGACGTCACTAGTACTCTTACTCGTGATGTCACATCCGGTAAATTTGAAAACAGAAATGACGTCACTAGTACTCTTATTCGTGACGTCATATCCGGTAAATTTGAAAACGGAAATGACATCACTAGTACTCTTATTCGTGACGTCACATCCGGTAAAATTGAAAACGGAAATGACGTCACTAGTACTCTTGTTGTAAACGTAAAAATAAAGCGAGATATTCTAAAGAACAAACTTTATGAAAGGAGTGGTAGCCATGAAAAAGACCGTGGAGGAATAACTCCGAAGAGTTGTCTTATTTGGATGCTATCGGTCCCATGAACGTCAGGCTCATCAAGGCGCTCTGGACACCCGGCGCAGAAAAACATGGTGAACTGATCAAAGGGAAAAGGTGACGTAGCCAATATATATATATAGAAAAGAGACTTCTGGGATAGTGGTTGACCTAGAAAAGATAACAGACGCTATTTATTAAGGATTTTACGCAGTTAACAATCTTCTATAATTTATTTCTTACCGTTCACTCATTGGAAGACATTTTTTATGTTCATGGTTACATGTCAAAATATTCTAAGCTTCTGTTAATATTAATTGTTAGTGGTTTAAGATTACTTAAACAATATTGTTTCCGTTTTTGTTCTACGTTTTCTCGAGATAAGATTTTGTAATTAGCCCTTTTCGTTATCGAAATATGTCTTAATGTTTTTTTACACTTACTGTTCGCTACCCAGTATATGTAGAATTTCCTGGGCTTTTTGTTAGTGTTTAGATTGTTATGCTATAATGGCTCATTGTCTAGCAATAATTTTTTATTGTTCTGTATGGGAAAATTCTTAGAAACTCGGCAGTCAGCAAGACTATATGATTGGTCGGTTTGAACGATAACCGTCAATCTCTAGGCCGATCGCTTATGTAATATAATTACTGCCACTAATTTTTAGGCAGTTCAGCTTGGATGTGACTCTTGAATTGGATGCATGATTAGTATTACTATAATAAAGTCGTTATTGTTGGAGAAATATCTTTTATAATCGTCACTAACAGCAAGCTCACACAAAATGACTACAAATAAATAGGATAATTAAATAATTATCCTTACAAGAGTTGTGTTCTCTCCTGTTGGTTTCAGCAGGTTACAGCGTTGGTTTCGGCGCACTCTGTTGTTTTCAGCAGAACGGAAGTGAGTTGGGTTCAGCTCCCTCCTGTTGGGTTCAGCAGGTTGTAGCGTTGGCTAAGCGCAGAGAACTAGAGCTAGGGGTTGTCTCCACCCTACTCATGCGAGTTTTCTTCACTCTTACTCGTGACGTCACATCCGGTAAAATTGAAAACGGAAATGACGTCACTAGTACTCTTTCTCGTGACGTCATATCCGGCAAATTTGAAAACGGAAATGACGTCACTAGTACTCTTATTCGTGACGTCACATCCGGTAAAATTGAAAACGGAAATGACGTCACTAGTACTCTTATTCGTGACGTCACATCCGGTAAATTTGAAAACGGAAATGACGTCATTAGTACTCTTATTCGTGACGTCACATCCGGTAAAATTGAAAACGGAAATGACGTCACTAGTACTCTTATTCGTGACGTCACATCCGGTAAATTTGAAAACGGAAATGACGTCACTAGTACTCTTATTCGTGACGTCACATCCGGTAAAATTGAAAACGGAAATGACGTCACTAGTACTCTTATTCGTGACGTCACATCCGGTAAATTTGAAAACGGAAATGACGTCACTAGTACTCTTATTCGTGACGTCACATCCGGTAAAATTGAAAACGGAAATGACGTCATTAGTACTCTTATTCGTGACGTCATATCCGGCAAATTTGAAAACGGAAATGACGTCACTAGTACTCTTATTCGTGACGTCACATCCGGTAAAATTGAAAACGGAAATGACGTCACTAGTACTCTTATTCGTGACGTCACATCCGGTAAATTTGAAAACGGAAATGACGTCATTAGTACTCTTATTCGTGACGTCACATCCGGTAAAATTGAAAACGGAAATGACGTCACTAGTACTCTTATTCGTGACGTCACATCCGGTAAATTTGAAAACGGAAATGACGTCACTAGTACTCTTATTCGTGACGTCACATCCGGTAAAATTGAAAACGGAAATGACGTCATTAGTGCTCTTATTCGTGACGTCATATCCGGTAAATTTGAAAACGGAAATGACGTCACTAGTACTCTTATTCGTGACGTCACATCCGGTAAAATTGAAAACGGAAATGACGTCATTAGTACTCTTATTCGTGACGTCATATCCGGTAAATTTGAAAACGGAAATGACGTCACTAGTACTCTTACTCGTGACGTCATATCCGGCAGATTGGAAAACGGAAATGACGTCACTAGTACTCTTATTCGTGACGTCACATCCGGTAAAATTGAAAACGGAAATGACGTCACTAGTACTTTTATTCGTGACGTCATATCCGGTAAAATTGAAAACGGAAATGACGTCACTAGTATTCTTATTCGTGACGTCATATCCGGCAAAATTGAAACCGGAAATGACGTCACTAGTACTCTTATTCGTGACGTCACATCAGGTAAATTTGAAAACGGAAATGACGTCACTAGTACTCTTACTCGTGACGTCACATCCGGTATATTTGAAAACGGAAATGACGTCACTAGTACTCTTATTCGTGACGTCACATCCGGTAAATTCGAAAACGGAAATGACGTCACTAGTATTCTTATTCGTGACGTCACATCCGGTAAAATTGAAAACGGAAATGACGTCACTAGTGCTCTTATTCGTGACGTCATATCTGGTAAATTTGAACCCGGAAATGACGTCACATCCGGTAAATTTGAAAACGGAAATGACGTCACTAGTACTCTTACTCGTGACGTCATATCCGGCAGATTTGAAAACGGAAATGACGTCACTAGTACTCTTATTCGTGACGTCACATCCGGTAAAATTGAAAACGGAAATGACGTCACTAGTACTCTTTCTCGTGACGTCATATCCGGCAAATTTGAAAACGGAAATGACGTCACTAGTACTCTTATTCGTGACGTCACATCCGGTAAAATTGAAAACGGAAATGACGTCACTAGTACTCTTATTCGTGACGTCACATCCGGTAAATTTGAAAACGGAAATGACGTCATTAGTACTCTTATTCGTGACGTCACATCCGGTAAAATTGAAAACGGAAATGACGTCACTAGTACTCTTATTCGTGACGTCACATCCGGTAAATTTGAAAACGGAAATGACGTCACTAGTACTCTTATTCGTGACGTCACATCCGGTAAAATTGAAAACGGAAATGACGTCATTAGTACTCTTATTCGTGACGTCATATCCGGTAAATTTGAAAACGGAAATGACGTCACTAGTACTCTTATTCGTGACGTCACATCCGGTAAAATTGAAAACGGAAATGACGTCATTAGTACTCTTATTCGTGACGTCATATCCGGTAAATTTGAAAACGGAAATGACGTCACTAGTACTCTTACTCGTGACGTCATATCCGGCAGATTGGAAAACGGAAATGACGTCACTAGTACTCTTATTCGTGACGTCACATCCGGTAAAATTGAAAACGGAAATGACGTCACTAGTACTTTTATTCGTGACGTCATATCCGGTAAAATTGAAAACGGAAATGACGTCACTAGTATTCTTATTCGTGACGTCATATCCGGCAAAATTGAAACCGGAAATGACGTCACTAGTACTCTTATTCGTGACGTCACATCAGGTAAATTTGAAAACGGAAATGACGTCACTAGTACTCTTACTCGTGACGTCACATCCGGTATATTTGAAAACGGAAATGACATCACTAGTACTCTTATTCGTGACGTCACATCCGGTAAATTCGAAAACGGAAATGACGTCACTAGTATTCTTATTCGTGACGTCACATCCGGTAAAATTGAAAACGGAAATGACGTCACTAGTGCTCTTATTCGTGACGTCATATCTGGTAAATTTGAACCCGGAAATGACGTCACATCCGGTAAATTTGAAAACGGAAATGACGTCACTAGTACTCTTACTCGTGACGTCATATCCGGCAGATTTGAAAACGGAAATGACGTCACTAGTACTCTTATTCGTGACGTCACATCCGGTAAAATTGAAAACGGAAATGACGTCACTAGTACTTTTATTCGTGACGTCATATCCGGTAAAATTGAAAACGGAAATGACGTCACTAGTATTCTTATTCGTGACGTCATATCCTGCAAAATTGAAAACGGAAATGACGTCACTAGTACTCTTATTCGTGACGCCATATTCGGTAAATTTGAAAATGGAAATGACGTCACTAGTACTCTTACCCGTGATGTCACATCCGGTAAATTTGAAAACGGAAATGACGTCACTAGTACTCTTATTCGTGACGTCATATCCGGTAAATTTGAAAACGGAAATGACATCACTAGTACTCTTATTCGTGACGTCACATCCGGTAAAATTGAAAACGGAAATGACGTCACTAGTACTCTTGTTGTAAACGTAAAAATAAAGCGAGATATTCTAAAGAACAAACTTTATGAAAGGAGTGGTAGCCATGAAAAAGACCGTGGAGGAATAACTCCGAAGAGTTGTCTTATTTGGATGCTATCGGTCCCATGAACGTCAGGCTCATCAAGGCGCTCTGGACACCCGGCGCAGAAAAACATGGTGAACTGATCAAAGGGAAAAGGTGACGTAGCCAATATATATATATAGAAAAGAGACTTCTGGGATAGTGGTTGACCTAGAAAAGATAACAGACGCCATTTATTAAGGATTTTACGCAGTTAACAATCTTCTATAATTTATTTCTTACCGTTCACTCATTGGAAGACATTTTTTATGTTCATGGTTACATGTCAAAATATTCTAAGCTTCTGTTAATATTAATTGTTAGTGGTTTAAGATTACTTAAACAATATTGTTTCCGTTTTTGTTCTACGTTTTCTCGAGATAAGATTTTGTAATTAGCCCTTTTCGTTATCGAAATATGTCTTAATGTTTTTTTACACTTACTGTTCGCTACCCAGTATATGTAGAATTTCCTGGGCTTTTTGTTAGTGTTTAGATTGTTATGCTATAATGGCTCATTGTCTAGCAATAATTTTTTATTGTTCTGTATGGGAAAATTCTTAGAAACTCGGCAGTCAGCAAGACTATATGATTGGTCGGTTTGAACGATAACCGTCAATCTCTAGGCCGATCGCTTATGTAATATAATTACTGCCACTAATTTTTAGGCAGTTCAGCTTGGATGTGACTCTTGAATTGGATGCATGATTAGTATTACTATAATAAAGTCGTTATTGTTGGAGAAATATCTTTTATAATCGTCACTAACAGCAAGCTCACACAAAATGACTACAAATAAATAGGATAATTAAATAATTATCCTTACAAGAGTTGTGTTCTCTCCTGTTGGTTTCAGCAGGTTACAGCGTTGGTTTCGGCGCACTCTGTTGTTTTCAGCAGAACGGAAGTGAGTTGGGTTCAGCTCCCTCCTGTTGGGTTCAGCAGGTTGTAGCGTTGGCTAAGCGCAGAGAACTAGAGCTAGGGGTTGTCTCCACCCTACTCATGCGAGTTTTCTTCACTCTTACTCGTGACGTCACATCCGGTAAAATTGAAAACGGAAATGACGTCACTAGTACTCTTTCTCGTGACGTCATATCCGGCAAATTTGAAAACGGAAATGACGTCACTAGTACTCTTATTCGTGACGTCACATCCGGTAAAATTGAAAACGGAAATGACGTCACTAGTACTCTTATTCGTGACGTCACATCCGGTAAAATTGAAAACGGAAATGACGTCATTAGTACTCTTATTCGTGACGTCATATCCGGTAAATTTGAAAACGGAAATGACGTCACTAGTACTCTTATTCGTGACGTCACATCCGGTAAAATTAAAAACGGAAATGACGTCATTAGTACTCTTATTCGTGACGTCATATCCGGTAAATTTGAAAACGGAAATGACGTCACTAGTACTCTTACTCGTGACGTCATATCCGGCAGATTGGAAAACGGAAATGACGTCACTAGTACTCTTATTCGTGACGTCACATCCGGTAAAATTGAAAACGGAAATGACGTCACTAGTACTTTTATTCGTGACGTCATATCCGGTAAAATTGAAAACGGAAATGACGTCACTAGTATTCTTATTCGTGACGTCATATCCGGCAAAATTGAAACCGGAAATGACGTCACTAGTACTCTTATTCGTGACGTCACATCAGGTAAATTTGAAAACGGAAATGACGTCACTAGTACTCTTACTCGTGACGTCACATCCGGTATATTTGAAAACGGAAATGACGTCACTAGTACTCTTATTCGTGACGTCACATCCGGTAAATTCGAAAACGGAAATGACGTCACTAGTATTCTTATTCGTGACGTCACATCCGGTAAAATTGAAAACGGAAATAACGTCACTAGTGCTCTTATTCGTGACGTCATATCTGGTAAATTTGAACCCGGAAATGACGTCACATCCGGTAAATTTGAAAACGGAAATGACGTCACTAGTACTCTTACTCGTGACGTCATATCCGGCAGATTTGAAAACGGAAATGACGTCACTAGTACTCTTATTCGTGACGTCACATCCGGTAAAATTGAAAACGGAAATGACGTCACTAGTACTTTTATTCGTGACGTCATATCCGGTAAAATTGAAAACGGAAATGACGTCACTAGTATTCTTATTCGTGACGTCATATCCGGCAAAATTGAAAACGGAAATGACGTCACTAGTACTCTTATTCGTGACGCCATATTCGGTAAATTTGAAAATGGAAATGACGTCACTAGTACTCTTACTCGTGATGTCACATCCGGTAAATTTGAAAACGGAAATGACGTCACTAGTACTCTTATTCGTGACGTCATATCCGGTAAATTTGAAAACGGAAATGACATCACTAGTACTCTTATTCGTGACGTCACATCCGGTAAAATTGAAAACGGAAATGACGTCACTAGTACTCTTGTTGTAAACGTAAAAATAAAGCGAGATATTCTAAAGAACAAACTTTATGAAAGGAGTGGTAGCCATGAAAAAGACCGTGGAGGAATAACTCCGAAGAGTTGTCTTATTTGGATGCTATCGGTCCCATGAACGTCAGGCTCATCAAGGCGCTCTGGACACCCGGCGCAGAAAAACATGGTGAACTGATCAAAGGGAAAAGGTGACGTAGCCAATATATATATATAGAAAAGAGACTTCTGGGATAGTGGTTGACCTAGAAAAGATAACAGACGCCATTTATTAAGGATTTTACGCAGTTAACAATCTTCTATAATTTATTTCTTACCGTTCACTCATTGGAAGACATTTTTTATGTTCATGGTTACATGTCAAAATATTCTAAGCTTCTGTTAATATTAATTGTTAGTGGTTTAAGATTACTTAAACAATATTGTTTCCGTTTTTGTTCTACGTTTTCTCGAGATAAGATTTTGTAATTAGCCCTTTTCGTTATCGAAATATGTCTTAATGTTTTTTTACACTTACTGTTCGCTACCCAGTATATGTAGAATTTCCTGGGCTTTTTGTTAGTGTTTAGATTGTTATGCTATAATGGCTCATTGTCTAGCAATAATTTTTTATTGTTCTGTATGGGAAAATTCTTAGAAACTCGGCAGTCAGCAAGACTATATGATTGGTCGGTTTGAACGATAACCGTCAATCTCTAGGCCGATCGCTTATGTAATATAATTACTGCCACTAATTTTTAGGCAGTTCAGCTTGGATGTGACTCTTGAATTGGATGCATGATTAGTATTACTATAATAAAGTCGTTATTGTTGGAGAAATATCTTTTATAATCGTCACTAACAGCAAGCTCACACAAAATGACTACAAATAAATAGGATAATTAAATAATTATCCTTACAAGAGTTGTGTTCTCTCCTGTTGGTTTCAGCAGGTTACAGCGTTGGTTTCGGCGCACTCTGTTGTTTTCAGCAGAACGGAAGTGAGTTGGGTTCAGCTCCCTCCTGTTGGGTTCAGCAGGTTGTAGCGTTGGCTAAGCGCAGAGAACTAGAGCTAGGGGTTGTCTCCACCCTACTCATGCGAGTTTTCTTCACTCTTACTCGTGACGTCACATCCGGTAAAATTGAAAACGGAAATGACGTCACTAGTACTCTTTCTCGTGACGTCATATCCGGCAAATTTGAAAACGGAAATGACGTCACTAGTACTCTTACTCGTGACGTCACATCCGGTATATTTGAAAACGGAAATGACGTCACTAGTACTCTTATTCGTGACGTCACATCCGGTAAATTCGAAAACGGAAATGACGTCACTAGTATTCTTATTCGTGACGTCACATCCGGTAAAATTGAAAACGGAAATAACGTCACTAGTGCTCTTATTCGTGACGTCATATCTGGTAAATTTGAACCCGGAAATGACGTCACATCCGGTAAATTTGAAAACGGAAATGACGTCACTAGTACTCTTACTCGTGACGTCATATCCGGCAGATTTGAAAACGGAAATGACGTCACTAGTACTCTTATTCGTGACGTCACATCCGGTAAAATTGAAAACGGAAATGACGTCACTAGTACTTTTATTCGTGACGTCATATCCGGTAAAATTGAAAACGGAAATGACGTCACTAGTATTCTTATTCGTGACGTCATATCCGGCAAAATTGAAAACGGAAATGACGTCACTAGTACTCTTATTCGTGACGCCATATTCGGTAAATTTGAAAATGGAAATGACGTCACTAGTACTCTTACTCGTGATGTCACATCCGGTAAATTTGAAAACGGAAATGACGTCACTAGTACTCTTATTCGTGACGTCATATCCGGTAAATTTGAAAACGGAAATGACATCACTAGTACTCTTATTCGTGACGTCACATCCGGTAAAATTGAAAACGGAAATGACGTCACTAGTACTCTTGTTGTAAACGTAAAAATAAAGCGAGATATTCTAAAGAACAAACTTTATGAAAGGAGTGGTAGCCATGAAAAAGACCGTGGAGGAATAACTCCGAAGAGTTGTCTTATTTGGATGCTATCGGTCCCATGAACGTCAGGCTCATCAAGGCGCTCTGGACACCCGGCGCAGAAAAACATGGTGAACTGATCAAAGGGAAAAGGTGACGTAGCCAATATATATATATAGAAAAGAGACTTCTGGGATAGTGGTTGACCTAGAAAAGATAACAGACGCCATTTATTAAGGATTTTACGCAGTTAACAATCTTCTATAATTTATTTCTTACCGTTCACTCATTGGAAGACATTTTTTATGTTCATGGTTACATGTCAAAATATTCTAAGCTTCTGTTAATATTAATTGTTAGTGGTTTAAGATTACTTAAACAATATTGTTTCCGTTTTTGTTCTACGTTTTCTCGAGATAAGATTTTGTAATTAGCCCTTTTCGTTATCGAAATATGTCTTAATGTTTTTTTACACTTACTGTTCGCTACCCAGTATATGTAGAATTTCCTGGGCTTTTTGTTAGTGTTTAGATTGTTATGCTATAATGGCTCATTGTCTAGCAATAATTTTTTATTGTTCTGTATGGGAAAATTCTTAGAAACTCGGCAGTCAGCAAGACTATATGATTGGTCGGTTTGAACGATAACCGTCAATCTCTAGGCCGATCGCTTATGTAATATAATTACTGCCACTAATTTTTAGGCAGTTCAGCTTGGATGTGACTCTTGAATTGGATGCATGATTAGTATTACTATAATAAAGTCGTTATTGTTGGAGAAATATCTTTTATAATCGTCACTAACAGCAAGCTCACACAAAATGACTACAAATAAATAGGATAATTAAATAATTATCCTTACAAGAGTTGTGTTCTCTCCTGTTGGTTTCAGCAGGTTACAGCGTTGGTTTCGGCGCACTCTGTTGTTTTCAGCAGAACGGAAGTGAGTTGGGTTCAGCTCCCTCCTGTTGGGTTCAGCAGGTTGTAGCGTTGGCTAAGCGCAGAGAACTAGAGCTAGGGGTTGTCTCCACCCTACTCATGCGAGTTTTCTTCACTCTTACTCGTGACGTCACATCCGGTAAAATTGAAAACGGAAATGACGTCACTAGTACTCTTTCTCGTGACGTCATATCCGGCAAATTTGAAAACGGAAATGACGTCACTAGTACTCTTATTCGTGACGTCACATCCGGTAAAATTGAAAACGGAAATGACGTCACTAGTACTTTTATTCGTGACGTCACATCCGGTAAATTTGAAAACGGAAATGACGTCATTAGTACTCTTATTCGTGACGTCACATCCGGTAAAATTGAAAACGGAAATGACGTCACTAGTACTCTTATTCGTGACGTCACATCCGGTAAATTTGAAAACGGAAATGACGTCACTAGTACTCTTATTCGTGACGTCACATCCGGTAAATTTGAAAACGGAAATGACGTCACTAGTACTCTTATTCGTGACGTCACATCCGGTAAAATTGAAAACGGAAATGACGTCATTAGTACTCTTATTCGTGACGTCATATCCGGTAAAATTGAAAACGGAAATGACGTCACTAGTATTCTTATTCGTGACGTCATATCCGGCAAAATTGAAAACGGAAATGACGTCACTAGTACTCTTATTCGTGACGTCACATCCGGTAAAATTAATAACGGAAATGACGTCACTAGTACTCTTACTCGTGACGTCATATCCGGCAGATTGGAAAACGGAAATGACGTCACTAGTACTCTTATTCGTGACGTCACATCCGGTAAAATTGAAAACGGAAATGACGTCACTAGTACTTTTATTCGTGACGTCATATCCGGTAAAATTGAAAACGGAAATGACGTCACTAGTATTCTTATTCGTGACGTCATATCCGGCAAAATTGAAACCGGAAATGACGTCACTAGTACTCTTATTCGTGACGTCACATCAGGTAAATTTGAAAACGGAAATGACGTCACTAGTACTCTTACTCGTGACGTCACATCCGGTATATTTGAAAACGGAAATGACGTCACTAGTACTCTTATTCGTGACGTCACATCCGGTAAATTCGAAAACGGAAATGACGTCACTAGTATTCTTATTCGTGACGTCACATCCGGTAAAATTGAAAACGGAAATGACGTCACTAGTGCTCTTATTCGTGACGTCATATCTGGTAAATTTGAACCCGGAAATGACGTCACATCCGGTAAATTTGAAAACGGAAATGACGTCACTAGTACTCTTACTCGTGACGTCATATCCGGCAGATTTGAAAACGGAAATGACGTCACTAGTACTCTTATTCGTGACGTCACATCCGGTAAAATTGAAAACGGAAATGACGTCACTAGTACTTTTATTCGTGACGTCATATCCGGTAAAATTGAAAACGGAAATGACGTCACTAGTATTCTTATTCGTGACGTCATATCCGGCAAAATTGAAAACGGAAATGACGTCACTAGTACTCTTATTCGTGACGCCATATTCGGTAAATTTGAAAATGGAAATGACGTCACTAGTACTCTTACTCGTGATGTCACATCCGGTAAATTTGAAAACGGAAATGACGTCACTAGTACTCTTATTCGTGACGTCATATCCGGTAAATTTGAAAACGGAAATGACATCACTAGTACTCTTATTCGTGACGTCACATCCGGTAAAATTGAAAACGGAAATGACGTCACTAGTACTCTTGTTGTAAACGTAAAAATAAAGCGAGATATTCTAAAGAACAAACTTTATGAAAGGAGTGGTAGCCATGAAAAAGACCGTGGAGGAATAACTCCGAAGAGTTGTCTTATTTGGATGCTATCGGTCCCATGAACGTCAGGCTCATCAAGGCGCTCTGGACACCCGGCGCAGAAAAACATGGTGAACTGATCAAAGGGAAAAGGTGACGTAGCCAATATATATATATAGAAAAGAGACTTCTGGGATAGTGGTTGACCTAGAAAAGATAACAGACGCCATTTATTAAGGATTTTACGCAGTTAACAATCTTCTATAATTTATTTCTTACCGTTCACTCATTGGAAGACATTTTTTATGTTCATGGTTACATGTCAAAATATTCTAAGCTTCTGTTAATATTAATTGTTAGTGGTTTAAGATTACTTAAACAATATTGTTTCCGTTTTTGTTCTACGTTTTCTCGAGATAAGATTTTGTAATTAGCCCTTTTCGTTATCGAAATATGTCTTAATGTTTTTTTACACTTACTGTTCGCTACCCAGTATATGTAGAATTTCCTGGGCTTTTTGTTAGTGTTTAGATTGTTATGCTATAATGGCTCATTGTCTAGCAATAATTTTTTATTGTTCTGTATGGGAAAATTCTTAGAAACTCGGCAGTCAGCAAGACTATATGATTGGTCGGTTTGAACGATAACCGTCAATCTCTAGGCCGATCGCTTATGTAATATAATTACTGCCACTAATTTTTAGGCAGTTCAGCTTGGATGTGACTCTTGAATTGGATGCATGATTAGTATTACTATAATAAAGTCGTTATTGTTGGAGAAATATCTTTTATAATCGTCACTAACAGCAAGCTCACACAAAATGACTACAAATAAATAGGATAATTAAATAATTATCCTTACAAGAGTTGTGTTCTCTCCTGTTGGTTTCAGCAGGTTACAGCGTTGGTTTCGGCGCACTCTGTTGTTTTCAGCAGAACGGAAGTGAGTTGGGTTCAGCTCCCTCCTGTTGGGTTCAGCAGGTTGTAGCGTTGGCTAAGCGCAGAGAACTAGAGCTAGGGGTTGTCTCCACCCTACTCATGCGAGTTTTCTTCACTCTTACTCGTGACGTCACATCCGGTAAAATTGAAAACGGAAATGACGTCACTAGTACTCTTTCTCGTGACGTCATATCCGGCAAATTTGAAAACGGAAATGACGTCACTAGTACTCTTATTCGTGACGTCACATCCGGTAAAATTGAAAACGGAAATGACGTCACTAGTACTCTTATTCGTGACGTCACATCCGGTAAATTTGAAAACGGAAATGACGTCATTAGTACTCTTATTCGTGACGTCACATCCGGTAAAATTGAAAACGGAAATGACGTCACTAGTACTCTTATTCGTGACGTCACATCCGGTAAATTTGAAAACGGAAATGACGTCACTAGTACTCTTATTCGTGACGTCACATCCGGTAAAATTGAAAACGGAAATGACGTCATTAGTACTCTTATTCGTGACGTCATATCCGGTAAATTTGAAAACGGAAATGACGTCACTAGTACTCTTATTCGTGACGTCACATCCGGTAAAATTGAAAACGGAAATGACGTCATTAGTACTCTTATTCGTGACGTCATATCCGGTAAATTTGAAAACGGAAATGACGTCACTAGTACTCTTACTCGTGACGTCATATCCGGCAGATTGGAAAACGGAAATGACGTCACTAGTACTCTTATTCGTGACGTCACATCCGGTAAAATTGAAAACGGAAATGACGTCACTAGTACTTTTATTCGTGACGTCATATCCGGTAAAATTGAAAACGGAAATGACGTCACTAGTATTCTTATTCGTGACGTCATATCCGGCAAAATTGAAACCGGAAATGACGTCACTAGTACTCTTATTCGTGACGTCACATCAGGTAAATTTGAAAACGGAAATGACGTCACTAGTACTCTTACTCGTGACGTCACATCCGGTATATTTGAAAACGGAAATGACGTCACTAGTACTCTTATTCGTGACGTCACATCCGGTAAATTCGAAAACGGAAATGACGTCACTAGTATTCTTATTCGTGACGTCACATCCGGTAAAATTGAAAACGGAAATAACGTCACTAGTGCTCTTATTCGTGACGTCATATCTGGTAAATTTGAACCCGGAAATGACGTCACATCCGGTAAATTTGAAAACGGAAATGACGTCACTAGTACTCTTACTCGTGACGTCATATCCGGCAGATTTGAAAACGGAAATGACGTCACTAGTACTCTTATTCGTGACGTCACATCCGGTAAAATTGAAAACGGAAATGACGTCACTAGTACTTTTATTCGTGACGTCATATCCGGTAAAATTGAAAACGGAAATGACGTCACTAGTATTCTTATTCGTGACGTCATATCCGGCAAAATTGAAAACGGAAATGACGTCACTAGTACTCTTATTCGTGACGCCATATTCGGTAAATTTGAAAATGGAAATGACGTCACTAGTACTCTTACTCGTGATGTCACATCCGGTAAATTTGAAAACGGAAATGACGTCACTAGTACTCTTATTCGTGACGTCATATCCGGTAAATTTGAAAACGGAAATGACATCACTAGTACTCTTATTCGTGACGTCACATCCGGTAAAATTGAAAACGGAAATGACGTCACTAGTACTCTTGTTGTAAACGTAAAAATAAAGCGAGATATTCTAAAGAACAAACTTTATGAAAGGAGTGGTAGCCATGAAAAAGACCGTGGAGGAATAACTCCGAAGAGTTGTCTTATTTGGATGCTATCGGTCCCATGAACGTCAGGCTCATCAAGGCGCTCTGGACACCCGGCGCAGAAAAACATGGTGAACTGATCAAAGGGAAAAGGTGACGTAGCCAATATATATATATAGAAAAGAGACTTCTGGGATAGTGGTTGACCTAGAAAAGATAACAGACGCCATTTATTAAGGATTTTACGCAGTTAACAATCTTCTATAATTTATTTCTTACCGTTCACTCATTGGAAGACATTTTTTATGTTCATGGTTACATGTCAAAATATTCTAAGCTTCTGTTAATATTAATTGTTAGTGGTTTAAGATTACTTAAACAATATTGTTTCCGTTTTTGTTCTACGTTTTCTCGAGATAAGATTTTGTAATTAGCCCTTTTCGTTATCGAAATATGTCTTAATGTTTTTTTACACTTACTGTTCGCTACCCAGTATATGTAGAATTTCCTGGGCTTTTTGTTAGTGTTTAGATTGTTATGCTATAATGGCTCATTGTCTAGCAATAATTTTTTATTGTTCTGTATGGGAAAATTCTTAGAAACTCGGCAGTCAGCAAGACTATATGATTGGTCGGTTTGAACGATAACCGTCAATCTCTAGGCCGATCGCTTATGTAATATAATTACTGCCACTAATTTTTAGGCAGTTCAGCTTGGATGTGACTCTTGAATTGGATGCATGATTAGTATTACTATAATAAAGTCGTTATTGTTGGAGAAATATCTTTTATAATCGTCACTAACAGCAAGCTCACACAAAATGACTACAAATAAATAGGATAATTAAATAATTATCCTTACAAGAGTTGTGTTCTCTCCTGTTGGTTTCAGCAGGTTACAGCGTTGGTTTCGGCGCACTCTGTTGTTTTCAGCAGAACGGAAGTGAGTTGGGTTCAGCTCCCTCCTGTTGGGTTCAGCAGGTTGTAGCGTTGGCTAAGCGCAGAGAACTAGAGCTAGGGGTTGTCTCCACCCTACTCATGCGAGTTTTCTTCACTCTTACTCGTGACGTCACATCCGGTAAAATTGAAAACGGAAATGACGTCACTAGTACTCTTTCTCGTGACGTCATATCCGGCAAATTTGAAAACGGAAATGACGTCACTAGTACTCTTACTCGTGACGTCACATCCGGTATATTTGAAAACGGAAATGACGTCACTAGTACTCTTATTCGTGACGTCACATCCGGTAAATTCGAAAACGGAAATGACGTCACTAGTATTCTTATTCGTGACGTCACATCCGGTAAAATTGAAAACGGAAATAACGTCACTAGTGCTCTTATTCGTGACGTCATATCTGGTAAATTTGAACCCGGAAATGACGTCACATCCGGTAAATTTGAAAACGGAAATGACGTCACTAGTACTCTTACTCGTGACGTCATATCCGGCAGATTTGAAAACGGAAATGACGTCACTAGTACTCTTATTCGTGACGTCACATCCGGTAAAATTGAAAACGGAAATGACGTCACTAGTACTTTTATTCGTGACGTCATATCCGGTAAAATTGAAAACGGAAATGACGTCACTAGTATTCTTATTCGTGACGTCATATCCGGCAAAATTGAAAACGGAAATGACGTCACTAGTACTCTTATTCGTGACGCCATATTCGGTAAATTTGAAAATGGAAATGACGTCACTAGTACTCTTACTCGTGATGTCACATCCGGTAAATTTGAAAACGGAAATGACGTCACTAGTACTCTTATTCGTGACGTCATATCCGGTAAATTTGAAAACGGAAATGACATCACTAGTACTCTTATTCGTGACGTCACATCCGGTAAAATTGAAAACGGAAATGACGTCACTAGTACTCTTGTTGTAAACGTAAAAATAAAGCGAGATATTCTAAAGAACAAACTTTATGAAAGGAGTGGTAGCCATGAAAAAGACCGTGGAGGAATAACTCCGAAGAGTTGTCTTATTTGGATGCTATCGGTCCCATGAACGTCAGGCTCATCAAGGCGCTCTGGACACCCGGCGCAGAAAAACATGGTGAACTGATCAAAGGGAAAAGGTGACGTAGCCAATATATATATATAGAAAAGAGACTTCTGGGATAGTGGTTGACCTAGAAAAGATAACAGACGCCATTTATTAAGGATTTTACGCAGTTAACAATCTTCTATAATTTATTTCTTACCGTTCACTCATTGGAAGACATTTTTTATGTTCATGGTTACATGTCAAAATATTCTAAGCTTCTGTTAATATTAATTGTTAGTGGTTTAAGATTACTTAAACAATATTGTTTCCGTTTTTGTTCTACGTTTTCTCGAGATAAGATTTTGTAATTAGCCCTTTTCGTTATCGAAATATGTCTTAATGTTTTTTTACACTTACTGTTCGCTACCCAGTATATGTAGAATTTCCTGGGCTTTTTGTTAGTGTTTAGATTGTTATGCTATAATGGCTCATTGTCTAGCAATAATTTTTTATTGTTCTGTATGGGAAAATTCTTAGAAACTCGGCAGTCAGCAAGACTATATGATTGGTCGGTTTGAACGATAACCGTCAATCTCTAGGCCGATCGCTTATGTAATATAATTACTGCCACTAATTTTTAGGCAGTTCAGCTTGGATGTGACTCTTGAATTGGATGCATGATTAGTATTACTATAATAAAGTCGTTATTGTTGGAGAAATATCTTTTATAATCGTCACTAACAGCAAGCTCACACAAAATGACTACAAATAAATAGGATAATTAAATAATTATCCTTACAAGAGTTGTGTTCTCTCCTGTTGGTTTCAGCAGGTTACAGCGTTGGTTTCGGCGCACTCTGTTGTTTTCAGCAGAACGGAAGTGAGTTGGGTTCAGCTCCCTCCTGTTGGGTTCAGCAGGTTGTAGCGTTGGCTAAGCGCAGAGAACTAGAGCTAGGGGTTGTCTCCACCCTACTCATGCGAGTTTTCTTCACTCTTACTCGTGACGTCACATCCGGTAAAATTGAAAACGGAAATGACGTCACTAGTACTCTTTCTCGTGACGTCATATCCGGCAAATTTGAAAACGGAAATGACGTCACTAGTACTCTTACTCGTGACGTCACATCCGGTATATTTGAAAACGGAAATGACGTCACTAGTACTCTTATTCGTGACATCACATCCGGTAAATTCGAAAACGGAAATGACGTCACTAGTATTCTTATTCGTGACGTCACATCCGGTAAAATTGAAAACGGAAATAACGTCACTAGTGCTCTTATTCGTGACGTCATATCTGGTAAATTTGAACCCGGAAATGACGTCACATCCGGTAAATTTGAAAACGGAAATGACGTCACTAGTACTCTTACTCGTGACGTCATATCCGGCAGATTTGAAAACGGAAATGACGTCACTAGTACTCTTATTCGTGACGTCACATCCGGTAAAATTGAAAACGGAAATGACGTCACTAGTACTTTTATTCGTGACGTCATATCCGGTAAAATTGAAAACGGAAATGACGTCACTAGTATTCTTATTCGTGACGTCATATCCGGCAAAATTGAAAACGGAAATGACGTCACTAGTACTCTTATTCGTGACGCCATATTCGGTAAATTTGAAAATGGAAATGACGTCACTAGTACTCTTACTCGTGATGTCACATCCGGTAAATTTGAAAACGGAAATGACGTCACTAGTACTCTTATTCGTGACGTCATATCCGGTAAATTTGAAAACGGAAATGACATCACTAGTACTCTTATTCGTGACGTCACATCCGGTAAAATTGAAAACGGAAATGACGTCACTAGTACTCTTGTTGTAAACGTAAAAATAAAGCGAGATATTCTAAAGAACAAACTTTATGAAAGGAGTGGTAGCCATGAAAAAGACCGTGGAGGAATAACTCCGAAGAGTTGTCTTATTTGGATGCTATCGGTCCCATGAACGTCAGGCTCATCAAGGCGCTCTGGACACCCGGCGCAGAAAAACATGGTGAACTGATCAAAGGGAAAAGGTGACGTAGCCAATATATATATATAGAAAAGAGACTTCTGGGATAGTGGTTGACCTAGAAAAGATAACAGACGCCATTTATTAAGGATTTTACGCAGTTAACAATCTTCTATAATTTATTTCTTACCGTTCACTCATTGGAAGACATTTTTTATGTTCATGGTTACATGTCAAAATATTCTAAGCTTCTGTTAATATTAATTGTTAGTGGTTTAAGATTACTTAAACAATATTGTTTCCGTTTTTGTTCTACGTTTTCTCGAGATAAGATTTTGTAATTAGCCCTTTTCGTTATCGAAATATGTCTTAATGTTTTTTTACACTTACTGTTCGCTACCCAGTATATGTAGAATTTCCTGGGCTTTTTGTTAGTGTTTAGATTGTTATGCTATAATGGCTCATTGTCTAGCAATAATTTTTTATTGTTCTGTATGGGAAAATTCTTAGAAACTCGGCAGTCAGCAAGACTATATGATTGGTCGGTTTGAACGATAACCGTCAATCTCTAGGCCGATCGCTTATGTAATATAATTACTGCCACTAATTTTTAGGCAGTTCAGCTTGGATGTGACTCTTGAATTGGATGCATGATTAGTATTACTATAATAAAGTCGTTATTGTTGGAGAAATATCTTTTATAATCGTCACTAACAGCAAGCTCACACAAAATGACTACAAATAAATAGGATAATTAAATAATTATCCTTACAAGAGTTGTGTTCTCTCCTGTTGGTTTCAGCAGGTTACAGCGTTGGTTTCGGCGCACTCTGTTGTTTTCAGCAGAACGGAAGTGAGTTGGGTTCAGCTCCCTCCTGTTGGGTTCAGCAGGTTGTAGCGTTGGCTAAGCGCAGAGAACTAGAGCTAGGGGTTGTCTCCACCCTACTCATGCGAGTTTTCTTCACTCTTACTCGTGACGTCACATCCGGTAAAATTGAAAACGGAAATGACGTCACTAGTACTCTTTCTCGTGACGTCATATCCGGCAAATTTGAAAACGGAAATGACGTCACTAGTACTCTTATTCGTGACGTCACATCCGGTAAAATTGAAAACGGAAATGACGTCACTAGTACTTTTATTCGTGACGTCACATCCGGTAAATTTGAAAACGGAAATGACGTCATTAGTACTCTTATTCGTGACGTCACATCCGGTAAAATTGAAAACGGAAATGACGTCACTAGTACTCTTATTCGTGACGTCACATCCGGTAAATTTGAAAACGGAAATGACGTCACTAGTACTCTTATTCGTGACGTCACATCCGGTAAATTTGAAAACGGAAATGACGTCACTAGTACTCTTATTCGTGACGTCACATCCGGTAAAATTGAAAACGGAAATGACGTCATTAGTACTCTTATTCGTGACGTCATATCCGGTAAAATTGAAAACGGAAATGACGTCACTAGTATTCTTATTCGTGACGTCATATCCGGCAAAATTGAAAACGGAAATGACGTCACTAGTACTCTTATTCGTGACGTCACATCCGGTAAAATTGAAAACGGAAATGACGTCACTAGTACTCTTACTCGTGACGTCATATCCGGCAGATTGGAAAACGGAAATGACGTCACTAGTACTCTTATTCGTGACGTCACATCCGGTAAAATTGAAAACGGAAATGACGTCACTAGTACTTTTATTCGTGACGTCATATCCGGTAAAATTGAAAACGGAAATGACGTCACTAGTATTCTTATTCGTGACGTCATATCCGGCAAAATTGAAACCGGAAATGACGTCACTAGTACTCTTATTCGTGACGTCACATCAGGTAAATTTGAAAACGGAAATGACGTCACTAGTACTCTTACTCGTGACGTCACATCCGGTATATTTGAAAACGGAAATGACGTCACTAGTACTCTTATTCGTGACGTCACATCCGGTAAATTCGAAAACGGAAATGACGTCACTAGTATTCTTATTCGTGACGTCACATCCGGTAAAATTGAAAACGGAAATGACGTCACTAGTGCTCTTATTCGTGACGTCATATCTGGTAAATTTGAACCCGGAAATGACGTCACATCCGGTAAATTTGAAAACGGAAATGACGTCACTAGTACTCTTACTCGTGACGTCATATCCGGCAGATTTGAAAACGGAAATGACGTCACTAGTACTCTTATTCGTGACGTCACATCCGGTAAAATTGAAAACGGAAATGACGTCACTAGTACTTTTATTCGTGACGTCATATCCGGTAAAATTGAAAACGGAAATGACGTCACTAGTATTCTTATTCGTGACGTCATATCCGGCAAAATTGAAAACGGAAATGACGTCACTAGTACTCTTATTCGTGACGCCATATTCGGTAAATTTGAAAATGGAAATGACGTCACTAGTACTCTTACTCGTGATGTCACATCCGGTAAATTTGAAAACGGAAATGACGTCACTAGTACTCTTATTCGTGACGTCATATCCGGTAAATTTGAAAACGGAAATGACATCACTAGTACTCTTATTCGTGACGTCACATCCGGTAAAATTGAAAACGGAAATGACGTCACTAGTACTCTTGTTGTAAACGTAAAAATAAAGCGAGATATTCTAAAGAACAAACTTTATGAAAGGAGTGGTAGCCATGAAAAAGACCGTGGAGGAATAACTCCGAAGAGTTGTCTTATTTGGATGCTATCGGTCCCATGAACGTCAGGCTCATCAAGGCGCTCTGGACACCCGGCGCAGAAAAACATGGTGAACTGATCAAAGGGAAAAGGTGACGTAGCCAATATATATATATAGAAAAGAGACTTCTGGGATAGTGGTTGACCTAGAAAAGATAACAGACGCCATTTATTAAGGATTTTACGCAGTTAACAATCTTCTATAATTTATTTCTTACCGTTCACTCATTGGAAGACATTTTTTATGTTCATGGTTACATGTCAAAATATTCTAAGCTTCTGTTAATATTAATTGTTAGTGGTTTAAGATTACTTAAACAATATTGTTTCCGTTTTTGTTCTACGTTTTCTCGAGATAAGATTTTGTAATTAGCCCTTTTCGTTATCGAAATATGTCTTAATGTTTTTTTACACTTACTGTTCGCTACCCAGTATATGTAGAATTTCCTGGGCTTTTTGTTAGTGTTTAGATTGTTATGCTATAATGGCTCATTGTCTAGCAATAATTTTTTATTGTTCTGTATGGGAAAATTCTTAGAAACTCGGCAGTCAGCAAGACTATATGATTGGTCGGTTTGAACGATAACCGTCAATCTCTAGGCCGATCGCTTATGTAATATAATTACTGCCACTAATTTTTAGGCAGTTCAGCTTGGATGTGACTCTTGAATTGGATGCATGATTAGTATTACTATAATAAAGTCGTTATTGTTGGAGAAATATCTTTTATAATCGTCACTAACAGCAAGCTCACACAAAATGACTACAAATAAATAGGATAATTAAATAATTATCCTTACAAGAGTTGTGTTCTCTCCTGTTGGTTTCAGCAGGTTACAGCGTTGGTTTCGGCGCACTCTGTTGTTTTCAGCAGAACGGAAGTGAGTTGGGTTCAGCTCCCTCCTGTTGGGTTCAGCAGGTTGTAGCGTTGGCTAAGCGCAGAGAACTAGAGCTAGGGGTTGTCTCCACCCTACTCATGCGAGTTTTCTTCACTCTTACTCGTGACGTCACATCCGGTAAAATTGAAAACGGAAATGACGTCACTAGTACTCTTTCTCGTGACGTCATATCCGGCAAATTTGAAAACGGAAATGACGTCACTAGTACTCTTATTCGTGACGTCACATCCGGTAAAATTGAAAACGGAAATGACGTCACTAGTACTCTTATTCGTGACGTCACATCCGGTAAATTTGAAAACGGAAATGACGTCATTAGTACTCTTATTCGTGACGTCACATCCGGTAAAATTGAAAACGGAAATGACGTCACTAGTACTCTTATTCGTGACGTCACATCCGGTAAATTTGAAAACGGAAATGACGTCACTAGTACTCTTATTCGTGACGTCACATCCGGTAAAATTGAAAACGGAAATGACGTCATTAGTACTCTTATTCGTGACGTCATATCCGGTAAATTTGAAAACGGAAATGACGTCACTAGTACTCTTATTCGTGACGTCACATCCGGTAAAATTGAAAACGGAAATGACGTCATTAGTACTCTTATTCGTGACGTCATATCCGGTAAATTTGAAAACGGAAATGACGTCACTAGTACTCTTACTCGTGACGTCATATCCGGCAGATTGGAAAACGGAAATGACGTCACTAGTACTCTTATTCGTGACGTCACATCCGGTAAAATTGAAAACGGAAATGACGTCACTAGTACTTTTATTCGTGACGTCATATCCGGTAAAATTGAAAACGGAAATGACGTCACTAGTATTCTTATTCGTGACGTCATATCCGGCAAAATTGAAACCGGAAATGACGTCACTAGTACTCTTATTCGTGACGTCACATCAGGTAAATTTGAAAACGGAAATGACGTCACTAGTACTCTTACTCGTGACGTCACATCCGGTATATTTGAAAACGGAAATGACGTCACTAGTACTCTTATTCGTGACGTCACATCCGGTAAATTCGAAAACGGAAATGACGTCACTAGTATTCTTATTCGTGACGTCACATCCGGTAAAATTGAAAACGGAAATAACGTCACTAGTGCTCTTATTCGTGACGTCATATCTGGTAAATTTGAACCCGGAAATGACGTCACATCCGGTAAATTTGAAAACGGAAATGACGTCACTAGTACTCTTACTCGTGACGTCATATCCGGCAGATTTGAAAACGGAAATGACGTCACTAGTACTCTTATTCGTGACGTCACATCCGGTAAAATTGAAAACGGAAATGACGTCACTAGTACTTTTATTCGTGACGTCATATCCGGTAAAATTGAAAACGGAAATGACGTCACTAGTATTCTTATTCGTGACGTCATATCCGGCAAAATTGAAAACGGAAATGACGTCACTAGTACTCTTATTCGTGACGCCATATTCGGTAAATTTGAAAATGGAAATGACGTCACTAGTACTCTTACTCGTGATGTCACATCCGGTAAATTTGAAAACGGAAATGACGTCACTAGTACTCTTATTCGTGACGTCATATCCGGTAAATTTGAAAACGGAAATGACATCACTAGTACTCTTATTCGTGACGTCACATCCGGTAAAATTGAAAACGGAAATGACGTCACTAGTACTCTTGTTGTAAACGTAAAAATAAAGCGAGATATTCTAAAGAACAAACTTTATGAAAGGAGTGGTAGCCATGAAAAAGACCGTGGAGGAATAACTCCGAAGAGTTGTCTTATTTGGATGCTATCGGTCCCATGAACGTCAGGCTCATCAAGGCGCTCTGGACACCCGGCGCAGAAAAACATGGTGAACTGATCAAAGGGAAAAGGTGACGTAGCCAATATATATATATAGAAAAGAGACTTCTGGGATAGTGGTTGACCTAGAAAAGATAACAGACGCCATTTATTAAGGATTTTACGCAGTTAACAATCTTCTATAATTTATTTCTTACCGTTCACTCATTGGAAGACATTTTTTATGTTCATGGTTACATGTCAAAATATTCTAAGCTTCTGTTAATATTAATTGTTAGTGGTTTAAGATTACTTAAACAATATTGTTTCCGTTTTTGTTCTACGTTTTCTCGAGATAAGATTTTGTAATTAGCCCTTTTCGTTATCGAAATATGTCTTAATGTTTTTTTACACTTACTGTTCGCTACCCAGTATATGTAGAATTTCCTGGGCTTTTTGTTAGTGTTTAGATTGTTATGCTATAATGGCTCATTGTCTAGCAATAATTTTTTATTGTTCTGTATGGGAAAATTCTTAGAAACTCGGCAGTCAGCAAGACTATATGATTGGTCGGTTTGAACGATAACCGTCAATCTCTAGGCCGATCGCTTATGTAATATAATTACTGCCACTAATTTTTAGGCAGTTCAGCTTGGATGTGACTCTTGAATTGGATGCATGATTAGTATTACTATAATAAAGTCGTTATTGTTGGAGAAATATCTTTTATAATCGTCACTAACAGCAAGCTCACACAAAATGACTACAAATAAATAGGATAATTAAATAATTATCCTTACAAGAGTTGTGTTCTCTCCTGTTGGTTTCAGCAGGTTACAGCGTTGGTTTCGGCGCACTCTGTTGTTTTCAGCAGAACGGAAGTGAGTTGGGTTCAGCTCCCTCCTGTTGGGTTCAGCAGGTTGTAGCGTTGGCTAAGCGCAGAGAACTAGAGCTAGGGGTTGTCTCCACCCTACTCATGCGAGTTTTCTTCACTCTTACTCGTGACGTCACATCCGGTAAAATTGAAAACGGAAATGACGTCACTAGTACTCTTTCTCGTGACGTCATATCCGGCAAATTTGAAAACGGAAATGACGTCACTAGTACTCTTACTCGTGACGTCACATCCGGTATATTTGAAAACGGAAATGACGTCACTAGTACTCTTATTCGTGACGTCACATCCGGTAAATTCGAAAACGGAAATGACGTCACTAGTATTCTTATTCGTGACGTCACATCCGGTAAAATTGAAAACGGAAATAACGTCACTAGTGCTCTTATTCGTGACGTCATATCTGGTAAATTTGAACCCGGAAATGACGTCACATCCGGTAAATTTGAAAACGGAAATGACGTCACTAGTACTCTTACTCGTGACGTCATATCCGGCAGATTTGAAAACGGAAATGACGTCACTAGTACTCTTATTCGTGACGTCACATCCGGTAAAATTGAAAACGGAAATGACGTCACTAGTACTTTTATTCGTGACGTCATATCCGGTAAAATTGAAAACGGAAATGACGTCACTAGTATTCTTATTCGTGACGTCATATCCGGCAAAATTGAAAACGGAAATGACGTCACTAGTACTCTTATTCGTGACGCCATATTCGGTAAATTTGAAAATGGAAATGACGTCACTAGTACTCTTACTCGTGATGTCACATCCGGTAAATTTGAAAACGGAAATGACGTCACTAGTACTCTTATTCGTGACGTCATATCCGGTAAATTTGAAAACGGAAATGACATCACTAGTACTCTTATTCGTGACGTCACATCCGGTAAAATTGAAAACGGAAATGACGTCACTAGTACTCTTGTTGTAAACGTAAAAATAAAGCGAGATATTCTAAAGAACAAACTTTATGAAAGGAGTGGTAGCCATGAAAAAGACCGTGGAGGAATAACTCCGAAGAGTTGTCTTATTTGGATGCTATCGGTCCCATGAACGTCAGGCTCATCAAGGCGCTCTGGACACCCGGCGCAGAAAAACATGGTGAACTGATCAAAGGGAAAAGGTGACGTAGCCAATATATATATATAGAAAAGAGACTTCTGGGATAGTGGTTGACCTAGAAAAGATAACAGACGCCATTTATTAAGGATTTTACGCAGTTAACAATCTTCTATAATTTATTTCTTACCGTTCACTCATTGGAAGACATTTTTTATGTTCATGGTTACATGTCAAAATATTCTAAGCTTCTGTTAATATTAATTGTTAGTGGTTTAAGATTACTTAAACAATATTGTTTCCGTTTTTGTTCTACGTTTTCTCGAGATAAGATTTTGTAATTAGCCCTTTTCGTTATCGAAATATGTCTTAATGTTTTTTTACACTTACTGTTCGCTACCCAGTATATGTAGAATTTCCTGGGCTTTTTGTTAGTGTTTAGATTGTTATGCTATAATGGCTCATTGTCTAGCAATAATTTTTTATTGTTCTGTATGGGAAAATTCTTAGAAACTCGGCAGTCAGCAAGACTATATGATTGGTCGGTTTGAACGATAACCGTCAATCTCTAGGCCGATCGCTTATGTAATATAATTACTGCCACTAATTTTTAGGCAGTTCAGCTTGGATGTGACTCTTGAATTGGATGCATGATTAGTATTACTATAATAAAGTCGTTATTGTTGGAGAAATATCTTTTATAATCGTCACTAACAGCAAGCTCACACAAAATGACTACAAATAAATAGGATAATTAAATAATTATCCTTACAAGAGTTGTGTTCTCTCCTGTTGGTTTCAGCAGGTTACAGCGTTGGTTTCGGCGCACTCTGTTGTTTTCAGCAGAACGGAAGTGAGTTGGGTTCAGCTCCCTCCTGTTGGGTTCAGCAGGTTGTAGCGTTGGCTAAGCGCAGAGAACTAGAGCTAGGGGTTGTCTCCACCCTACTCATGCGAGTTTTCTTCACTCTTACTCGTGACGTCACATCCGGTAAAATTGAAAACGGAAATGACGTCACTAGTACTCTTTCTCGTGACGTCATATCCGGCAAATTTGAAAACGGAAATGACGTCACTAGTACTCTTATTCGTGACGTCACATCCGGTAAAATTGAAAACGGAAATGACGTCACTAGTACTTTTATTCGTGACGTCACATCCGGTAAATTTGAAAACGGAAATGACGTCATTAGTACTCTTATTCGTGACGTCACATCCGGTAAAATTGAAAACGGAAATGACGTCACTAGTACTCTTATTCGTGACGTCACATCCGGTAAATTTGAAAACGGAAATGACGTCACTAGTACTCTTATTCGTGACGTCACATCCGGTAAATTTGAAAACGGAAATGACGTCACTAGTACTCTTATTCGTGACGTCACATCCGGTAAAATTGAAAACGGAAATGACGTCATTAGTACTCTTATTCGTGACGTCATATCCGGTAAAATTGAAAACGGAAATGACGTCACTAGTATTCTTATTCGTGACGTCATATCCGGCAAAATTGAAAACGGAAATGACGTCACTAGTACTCTTATTCGTGACGTCACATCCGGTAAAATTGAAAACGGAAATGACGTCACTAGTACTCTTACTCGTGACGTCATATCCGGCAGATTGGAAAACGGAAATGACGTCACTAGTACTCTTATTCGTGACGTCACATCCGGTAAAATTGAAAACGGAAATGACGTCACTAGTACTTTTATTCGTGACGTCATATCCGGTAAAATTGAAAACGGAAATGACGTCACTAGTACTCTTATTCGTGACGTCACATCCGGTAAATTTGAAAACGGAAATGACGTCATTAGTACTCTTATTCGTGACGTCACATCCGGTAAAATTGAAAACGGAAATGACGTCACTAGTACTCTTATTCGTGACGTCACATCCGGTAAATTTGAAAACGGAAATGACGTCACTAGTACTCTTATTCGTGACGTCACATCCGGTAAAATTGAAAACGGAAATGACGTCATTAGTACTCTTATTCGTGACGTCATATCCGGTAAATTTGAAAACGGAAATGACGTCACTAGTACTCTTATTCGTGACGTCACATCCGGTAAAATTGAAAACGGAAATGACGTCATTAGTACTCTTATTCGTGACGTCATATCCGGTAAATTTGAAAACGGAAATGACGTCACTAGTACTCTTACTCGTGACGTCATATCCGGCAGATTGGAAAACGGAAATGACGTCACTAGTACTCTTATTCGTGACGTCACATCCGGTAAAATTGAAAACGGAAATGACGTCACTAGTACTTTTATTCGTGACGTCATATCCGGTAAAATTGAAAACGGAAATGACGTCACTAGTATTCTTATTCGTGACGTCATATCCGGCAAAATTGAAACCGGAAATGACGTCACTAGTACTCTTATTCGTGACGTCACATCAGGTAAATTTGAAAACGGAAATGACGTCACTAGTACTCTTACTCGTGACGTCACATCCGGTATATTTGAAAACGGAAATGACGTCACTAGTACTCTTATTCGTGACGTCACATCCGGTAAATTCGAAAACGGAAATGACGTCACTAGTATTCTTATTCGTGACGTCACATCCGGTAAAATTGAAAACGGAAATAACGTCACTAGTGCTCTTATTCGTGACGTCATATCTGGTAAATTTGAACCCGGAAATGACGTCACATCCGGTAAATTTGAAAACGGAAATGACGTCACTAGTACTCTTACTCGTGACGTCATATCCGGCAGATTTGAAAACGGAAATGACGTCACTAGTACTCTTATTCGTGACGTCACATCCGGTAAAATTGAAAACGGAAATGACGTCACTAGTACTTTTATTCGTGACGTCATATCCGGTAAAATTGAAAACGGAAATGACGTCACTAGTATTCTTATTCGTGACGTCATATCCGGCAAAATTGAAAACGGAAATGACGTCACTAGTACTCTTATTCGTGACGCCATATTCGGTAAATTTGAAAATGGAAATGACGTCACTAGTACTCTTACTCGTGATGTCACATCCGGTAAATTTGAAAACGGAAATGACGTCACTAGTACTCTTATTCGTGACGTCATATCCGGTAAATTTGAAAACGGAAATGACATCACTAGTACTCTTATTCGTGACGTCACATCCGGTAAAATTGAAAACGGAAATGACGTCACTAGTACTCTTGTTGTAAACGTAAAAATAAAGCGAGATATTCTAAAGAACAAACTTTATGAAAGGAGTGGTAGCCATGAAAAAGACCGTGGAGGAATAACTCCGAAGAGTTGTCTTATTTGGATGCTATCGGTCCCATGAACGTCAGGCTCATCAAGGCGCTCTGGACACCCGGCGCAGAAAAACATGGTGAACTGATCAAAGGGAAAAGGTGACGTAGCCAATATATATATATAGAAAAGAGACTTCTGGGATAGTGGTTGACCTAGAAAAGATAACAGACGCCATTTATTAAGGATTTTACGCAGTTAACAATCTTCTATAATTTATTTCTTACCGTTCACTCATTGGAAGACATTTTTTATGTTCATGGTTACATGTCAAAATATTCTAAGCTTCTGTTAATATTAATTGTTAGTGGTTCAAGATTACTTAAACAATATTGTTTCCGTTTTTGTTCTACGTTTTCTCGAGATAAGATTTTGTAATTAGCCCTTTTCGTTATCGAAATATGTCTTAATGTTTTTTTACACTTACTGTTCGCTACCCAGTATATGTAGAATTTCCTGGGCTTTTTGTTAGTGTTTAGATTGTTATGCTATAATGGCTCATTGTCTAGCAATAATTTTTTATTGTTCTGTATGGGAAAATTCTTAGAAACTCGGCAGTCAGCAAGACTATATGATTGGTCGGTTTGAACGATAACCGTCAATCTCTAGGCCGATCGCTTATGTAATATAATTACTGCCACTAATTTTTAGGCAGTTCAGCTTGGATGTGACTCTTGAATTGGATGCATGATTAGTATTACTATAATAAAGTCGTTATTGTTGGAGAAATATCTTTTATAATCGTCACTAACAGCAAGCTCACACAAAATGACTACAAATAAATAGGATAATTAAATAATTATCCTTACAAGAGTTGTGTTCTCTCCTGTTGGTTTCAGCAGGTTACAGCGTTGGTTTCGGCGCACTCTGTTGTTTTCAGCAGAACGGAAGTGAGTTGGGTTCAGCTCCCTCCTGTTGGGTTCAGCAGGTTGTAGCGTTGGCTAAGCGCAGAGAACTAGAGCTAGGGGTTGTCTCCACCCTACTCATGCGAGTTTTCTTCACTCTTACTCGTGACGTCACATCCGGTAAAATTGAAAACGGAAATGACGTCACTAGTACTCTTTCTCGTGACGTCATATCCGGCAAATTTGAAAACGGAAATGACGTCACTAGTACTCTTACTCGTGACGTCACATCCGGTATATTTGAAAACGGAAATGACGTCACTAGTACTCTTATTCGTGACGTCACATCCGGTAAATTCGAAAACGGAAATGACGTCACTAGTATTCTTATTCGTGACGTCACATCCGGTAAAATTGAAAACGGAAATAACGTCACTAGTGCTCTTATTCGTGACGTCATATCTGGTAAATTTGAACCCGGAAATGACGTCACATCCGGTAAATTTGAAAACGGAAATGACGTCACTAGTACTCTTACTCGTGACGTCATATCCGGCAGATTTGAAAACGGAAATGACGTCACTAGTACTCTTATTCGTGACGTCACATCCGGTAAAATTGAAAACGGAAATGACGTCACTAGTACTTTTATTCGTGACGTCATATCCGGTAAAATTGAAAACGGAAATGACGTCACTAGTATTCTTATTCGTGACGTCATATCCGGCAAAATTGAAAACGGAAATGACGTCACTAGTACTCTTATTCGTGACGCCATATTCGGTAAATTTGAAAATGGAAATGACGTCACTAGTACTCTTACTCGTGATGTCACATCCGGTAAATTTGAAAACGGAAATGACGTCACTAGTACTCTTATTCGTGACGTCATATCCGGTAAATTTGAAAACGGAAATGACATCACTAGTACTCTTATTCGTGACGTCACATCCGGTAAAATTGAAAACGGAAATGACGTCACTAGTACTCTTGTTGTAAACGTAAAAATAAAGCGAGATATTCTAAAGAACAAACTTTATGAAAGGAGTGGTAGCCATGAAAAAGACCGTGGAGGAATAACTCCGAAGAGTTGTCTTATTTGGATGCTATCGGTCCCATGAACGTCAGGCTCATCAAGGCGCTCTGGACACCCGGCGCAGAAAAACATGGTGAACTGATCAAAGGGAAAAGGTGACGTAGCCAATATATATATATAGAAAAGAGACTTCTGGGATAGTGGTTGACCTAGAAAAGATAACAGACGCCATTTATTAAGGATTTTACGCAGTTAACAATCTTCTATAATTTATTTCTTACCGTTCACTCATTGGAAGACATTTTTTATGTTCATGGTTACATGTCAAAATATTCTAAGCTTCTGTTAATATTAATTGTTAGTGGTTTAAGATTACTTAAACAATATTGTTTCCGTTTTTGTTCTACGTTTTCTCGAGATAAGATTTTGTAATTAGCCCTTTTCGTTATCGAAATATGTCTTAATGTTTTTTTACACTTACTGTTCGCTACCCAGTATATGTAGAATTTCCTGGGCTTTTTGTTAGTGTTTAGATTGTTATGCTATAATGGCTCATTGTCTAGCAATAATTTTTTATTGTTCTGTATGGGAAAATTCTTAGAAACTCGGCAGTCAGCAAGACTATATGATTGGTCGGTTTGAACGATAACCGTCAATCTCTAGGCCGATCGCTTATGTAATATAATTACTGCCACTAATTTTTAGGCAGTTCAGCTTGGATGTGACTCTTGAATTGGATGCATGATTAGTATTACTATAATAAAGTCGTTATTGTTGGAGAAATATCTTTTATAATCGTCACTAACAGCAAGCTCACACAAAATGACTACAAATAAATAGGATAATTAAATAATTATCCTTACAAGAGTTGTGTTCTCTCCTGTTGGTTTCAGCAGGTTACAGCGTTGGTTTCGGCGCACTCTGTTGTTTTCAGCAGAACGGAAGTGAGTTGGGTTCAGCTCCCTCCTGTTGGGTTCAGCAGGTTGTAGCGTTGGCTAAGCGCAGAGAACTAGAGCTAGGGGTTGTCTCCACCCTACTCATGCGAGTTTTCTTCACTCTTACTCGTGACGTCACATCCGGTAAAATTGAAAACGGAAATGACGTCACTAGTACTCTTTCTCGTGACGTCATATCCGGCAAATTTGAAAACGGAAATGACGTCACTAGTACTCTTATTCGTGACGTCACATCCGGTAAAATTGAAAACGGAAATGACGTCACTAGTACTTTTATTCGTGACGTCACATCCGGTAAATTTGAAAACGGAAATGACGTCATTAGTACTCTTATTCGTGACGTCACATCCGGTAAAATTGAAAACGGAAATGACGTCACTAGTACTCTTATTCGTGACGTCACATCCGGTAAATTTGAAAACGGAAATGACGTCACTAGTACTCTTATTCGTGACGTCACATCCGGTAAATTTGAAAACGGAAATGACGTCACTAGTACTCTTATTCGTGACGTCACATCCGGTAAAATTGAAAACGGAAATGACGTCATTAGTACTCTTATTCGTGACGTCATATCCGGTAAAATTGAAAACGGAAATGACGTCACTAGTATTCTTATTCGTGACGTCATATCCGGCAAAATTGAAAACGGAAATGACGTCACTAGTACTCTTATTCGTGACGTCACATCCGGTAAAATTGAAAACGGAAATGACGTCACTAGTACTCTTACTCGTGACGTCATATCCGGCAGATTGGAAAACGGAAATGACGTCACTAGTACTCTTATTCGTGACGTCACATCCGGTAAAATTGAAAACGGAAATGACGTCACTAGTACTTTTATTCGTGACGTCATATCCGGTAAAATTGAAAACGGAAATGACGTCACTAGTACTCTTATTCGTGACGTCACATCCGGTAAATTTGAAAACGGAAATGACGTCATTAGTACTCTTATTCGTGACGTCACATCCGGTAAAATTGAAAACGGAAATGACGTCACTAGTACTCTTATTCGTGACGTCACATCCGGTAAATTTGAAAACGGAAATGACGTCACTAGTACTCTTATTCGTGACGTCACATCCGGTAAAATTGAAAACGGAAATGACGTCATTAGTACTCTTATTCGTGACGTCATATCCGGTAAATTTGAAAACGGAAATGACGTCACTAGTACTCTTATTCGTGACGTCACATCCGGTAAAATTGAAAACGGAAATGACGTCATTAGTACTCTTATTCGTGACGTCATATCCGGTAAATTTGAAAACGGAAATGACGTCACTAGTACTCTTACTCGTGACGTCATATCCGGCAGATTGGAAAACGGAAATGACGTCACTAGTACTCTTATTCGTGACGTCACATCCGGTAAAATTGAAAACGGAAATGACGTCACTAGTACTTTTATTCGTGACGTCATATCCGGTAAAATTGAAAACGGAAATGACGTCACTAGTATTCTTATTCGTGACGTCATATCCGGCAAAATTGAAACCGGAAATGACGTCACTAGTACTCTTATTCGTGACGTCACATCAGGTAAATTTGAAAACGGAAATGACGTCACTAGTACTCTTACTCGTGACGTCACATCCGGTATATTTGAAAACGGAAATGACGTCACTAGTACTCTTATTCGTGACGTCACATCCGGTAAATTCGAAAACGGAAATGACGTCACTAGTATTCTTATTCGTGACGTCACATCCGGTAAAATTGAAAACGGAAATAACGTCACTAGTGCTCTTATTCGTGACGTCATATCTGGTAAATTTGAACCCGGAAATGACGTCACATCCGGTAAATTTGAAAACGGAAATGACGTCACTAGTACTCTTACTCGTGACGTCATATCCGGCAGATTTGAAAACGGAAATGACGTCACTAGTACTCTTATTCGTGACGTCACATCCGGTAAAATTGAAAACGGAAATGACGTCACTAGTACTTTTATTCGTGACGTCATATCCGGTAAAATTGAAAACGGAAATGACGTCACTAGTATTCTTATTCGTGACGTCATATCCGGCAAAATTGAAAACGGAAATGACGTCACTAGTACTCTTATTCGTGACGCCATATTCGGTAAATTTGAAAATGGAAATGACGTCACTAGTACTCTTACTCGTGATGTCACATCCGGTAAATTTGAAAACGGAAATGACGTCACTAGTACTCTTATTCGTGACGTCATATCCGGTAAATTTGAAAACGGAAATGACATCACTAGTACTCTTATTCGTGACGTCACATCCGGTAAAATTGAAAACGGAAATGACGTCACTAGTACTCTTGTTGTAAACGTAAAAATAAAGCGAGATATTCTAAAGAACAAACTTTATGAAAGGAGTGGTAGCCATGAAAAAGACCGTGGAGGAATAACTCCGAAGAGTTGTCTTATTTGGATGCTATCGGTCCCATGAACGTCAGGCTCATCAAGGCGCTCTGGACACCCGGCGCAGAAAAACATGGTGAACTGATCAAAGGGAAAAGGTGACGTAGCCAATATATATATATAGAAAAGAGACTTCTGGGATAGTGGTTGACCTAGAAAAGATAACAGACGCCATTTATTAAGGATTTTACGCAGTTAACAATCTTCTATAATTTATTTCTTACCGTTCACTCATTGGAAGACATTTTTTATGTTCATGGTTACATGTCAAAATATTCTAAGCTTCTGTTAATATTAATTGTTAGTGGTTTAAGATTACTTAAACAATATTGTTTCCGTTTTTGTTCTACGTTTTCTCGAGATAAGATTTTGTAATTAGCCCTTTTCGTTATCGAAATATGTCTTAATGTTTTTTTACACTTACTGTTCGCTACCCAGTATATGTAGAATTTCCTGGGCTTTTTGTTAGTGTTTAGATTGTTATGCTATAATGGCTCATTGTCTAGCAATAATTTTTTATTGTTCTGTATGGGAAAATTCTTAGAAACTCGGCAGTCAGCAAGACTATATGATTGGTCGGTTTGAACGATAACCGTCAATCTCTAGGCCGATCGCTTATGTAATATAATTACTGCCACTAATTTTTAGGCAGTTCAGCTTGGATGTGACTCTTGAATTGGATGCATGATTAGTATTACTATAATAAAGTCGTTATTGTTGGAGAAATATCTTTTATAATCGTCACTAACAGCAAGCTCACACAAAATGACTACAAATAAATAGGATAATTAAATAATTATCCTTACAAGAGTTGTGTTCTCTCCTGTTGGTTTCAGCAGGTTACAGCGTTGGTTTCGGCGCACTCTGTTGTTTTCAGCAGAACGGAAGTGAGTTGGGTTCAGCTCCCTCCTGTTGGGTTCAGCAGGTTGTAGCGTTGGCTAAGCGCAGAGAACTAGAGCTAGGGGTTGTCTCCACCCTACTCATGCGAGTTTTCTTCACTCTTACTCGTGACGTCACATCCGGTAAAATTGAAAACGGAAATGACGTCACTAGTACTCTTTCTCGTGACGTCATATCCGGCAAATTTGAAAACGGAAATGACGTCACTAGTACTCTTACTCGTGACGTCACATCCGGTATATTTGAAAACGGAAATGACGTCACTAGTACTCTTATTCGTGACGTCACATCCGGTAAATTCGAAAACGGAAATGACGTCACTAGTATTCTTATTCGTGACGTCACATCCGGTAAAATTGAAAACGGAAATAACGTCACTAGTGCTCTTATTCGTGACGTCATATCTGGTAAATTTGAACCCGGAAATGACGTCACATCCGGTAAATTTGAAAACGGAAATGACGTCACTAGTACTCTTACTCGTGACGTCATATCCGGCAGATTTGAAAACGGAAATGACGTCACTAGTACTCTTATTCGTGACGTCACATCCGGTAAAATTGAAAACGGAAATGACGTCACTAGTACTTTTATTCGTGACGTCATATCCGGTAAAATTGAAAACGGAAATGACGTCACTAGTATTCTTATTCGTGACGTCATATCCGGCAAAATTGAAAACGGAAATGACGTCACTAGTACTCTTATTCGTGACGCCATATTCGGTAAATTTGAAAATGGAAATGACGTCACTAGTACTCTTACTCGTGATGTCACATCCGGTAAATTTGAAAACGGAAATGACGTCACTAGTACTCTTATTCGTGACGTCATATCCGGTAAATTTGAAAACGGAAATGACATCACTAGTACTCTTATTCGTGACGTCACATCCGGTAAAATTGAAAACGGAAATGACGTCACTAGTACTCTTGTTGTAAACGTAAAAATAAAGCGAGATATTCTAAAGAACAAACTTTATGAAAGGAGTGGTAGCCATGAAAAAGACCGTGGAGGAATAACTCCGAAGAGTTGTCTTATTTGGATGCTATCGGTCCCATGAACGTCAGGCTCATCAAGGCGCTCTGGACACCCGGCGCAGAAAAACATGGTGAACTGATCAAAGGGAAAAGGTGACGTAGCCAATATATATATATAGAAAAGAGACTTCTGGGATAGTGGTTGACCTAGAAAAGATAACAGACGCCATTTATTAAGGATTTTACGCAGTTAACAATCTTCTATAATTTATTTCTTACCGTTCACTCATTGGAAGACATTTTTTATGTTCATGGTTACATGTCAAAATATTCTAAGCTTCTGTTAATATTAATTGTTAGTGGTTTAAGATTACTTAAACAATATTGTTTCCGTTTTTGTTCTACGTTTTCTCGAGATAAGATTTTGTAATTAGCCCTTTTCGTTATCGAAATATGTCTTAATGTTTTTTTACACTTACTGTTCGCTACCCAGTATATGTAGAATTTCCTGGGCTTTTTGTTAGTGTTTAGATTGTTATGCTATAATGGCTCATTGTCTAGCAATAATTTTTTATTGTTCTGTATGGGAAAATTCTTAGAAACTCGGCAGTCAGCAAGACTATATGATTGGTCGGTTTGAACGATAACCGTCAATCTCTAGGCCGATCGCTTATGTAATATAATTACTGCCACTAATTTTTAGGCAGTTCAGCTTGGATGTGACTCTTGAATTGGATGCATGATTAGTATTACTATAATAAAGTCGTTATTGTTGGAGAAATATCTTTTATAATCGTCACTAACAGCAAGCTCACACAAAATGACTACAAATAAATAGGATAATTAAATAATTATCCTTACAAGAGTTGTGTTCTCTCCTGTTGGTTTCAGCAGGTTACAGCGTTGGTTTCGGCGCACTCTGTTGTTTTCAGCAGAACGGAAGTGAGTTGGGTTCAGCTCCCTCCTGTTGGGTTCAGCAGGTTGTAGCGTTGGCTAAGCGCAGAGAACTAGAGCTAGGGGTTGTCTCCACCCTACTCATGCGAGTTTTCTTCACTCTTACTCGTGACGTCACATCCGGTAAAATTGAAAACGGAAATGACGTCACTAGTACTCTTTCTCGTGACGTCATATCCGGCAAATTTGAAAACGGAAATGACGTCACTAGTACTCTTACTCGTGACGTCACATCCGGTATATTTGAAAACGGAAATGACGTCACTAGTACTCTTATTCGTGACGTCACATCCGGTAAATTCGAAAACGGAAATGACGTCACTAGTATTCTTATTCGTGACGTCACATCCGGTAAAATTGAAAACGGAAATAACGTCACTAGTGCTCTTATTCGTGACGTCATATCTGGTAAATTTGAACCCGGAAATGACGTCACATCCGGTAAATTTGAAAACGGAAATGACGTCACTAGTACTCTTACTCGTGACGTCATATCCGGCAGATTTGAAAACGGAAATGACGTCACTAGTACTCTTATTCGTGACGTCACATCCGGTAAAATTGAAAACGGAAATGACGTCACTAGTACTTTTATTCGTGACGTCATATCCGGTAAAATTGAAAACGGAAATGACGTCACTAGTATTCTTATTCGTGACGTCATATCCGGCAAAATTGAAAACGGAAATGACGTCACTAGTACTCTTATTCGTGACGCCATATTCGGTAAATTTGAAAATGGAAATGACGTCACTAGTACTCTTACTCGTGATGTCACATCCGGTAAATTTGAAAACGGAAATGACGTCACTAGTACTCTTATTCGTGACGTCATATCCGGTAAATTTGAAAACGGAAATGACATCACTAGTACTCTTATTCGTGACGTCACATCCGGTAAAATTGAAAACGGAAATGACGTCACTAGTACTCTTGTTGTAAACGTAAAAATAAAGCGAGATATTCTAAAGAACAAACTTTATGAAAGGAGTGGTAGCCATGAAAAAGACCGTGGAGGAATAACTCCGAAGAGTTGTCTTATTTGGATGCTATCGGTCCCATGAACGTCAGGCTCATCAAGGCGCTCTGGACACCCGGCGCAGAAAAACATGGTGAACTGATCAAAGGGAAAAGGTGACGTAGCCAATATATATATATAGAAAAGAGACTTCTGGGATAGTGGTTGACCTAGAAAAGATAACAGACGCCATTTATTAAGGATTTTACGCAGTTAACAATCTTCTATAATTTATTTCTTACCGTTCACTCATTGGAAGACATTTTTTATGTTCATGGTTACATGTCAAAATATTCTAAGCTTCTGTTAATATTAATTGTTAGTGGTTTAAGATTACTTAAACAATATTGTTTCCGTTTTTGTTCTACGTTTTCTCGAGATAAGATTTTGTAATTAGCCCTTTTCGTTATCGAAATATGTCTTAATGTTTTTTTACACTTACTGTTCGCTACCCAGTATATGTAGAATTTCCTGGGCTTTTTGTTAGTGTTTAGATTGTTATGCTATAATGGCTCATTGTCTAGCAATAATTTTTTATTGTTCTGTATGGGAAAATTCTTAGAAACTCGGCAGTCAGCAAGACTATATGATTGGTCGGTTTGAACGATAACCGTCAATCTCTAGGCCGATCGCTTATGTAATATAATTACTGCCACTAATTTTTAGGCAGTTCAGCTTGGATGTGACTCTTGAATTGGATGCATGATTAGTATTACTATAATAAAGTCGTTATTGTTGGAGAAATATCTTTTATAATCGTCACTAACAGCAAGCTCACACAAAATGACTACAAATAAATAGGATAATTAAATAATTATCCTTACAAGAGTTGTGTTCTCTCCTGTTGGTTTCAGCAGGTTACAGCGTTGGTTTCGGCGCACTCTGTTGTTTTCAGCAGAACGGAAGTGAGTTGGGTTCAGCTCCCTCCTGTTGGGTTCAGCAGGTTGTAGCGTTGGCTAAGCGCAGAGAACTAGAGCTAGGGGTTGTCTCCACCCTACTCATGCGAGTTTTCTTCACTCTTACTCGTGACGTCACATCCGGTAAAATTGAAAACGGAAATGACGTCACTAGTACTCTTTCTCGTGACGTCATATCCGGCAAATTTGAAAACGGAAATGACGTCACTAGTACTCTTATTCGTGACGTCACATCCGGTAAAATTGAAAACGGAAATGACGTCACTAGTACTTTTATTCGTGACGTCACATCCGGTAAATTTGAAAACGGAAATGACGTCATTAGTACTCTTATTCGTGACGTCACATCCGGTAAAATTGAAAACGGAAATGACGTCACTAGTACTCTTATTCGTGACGTCACATCCGGTAAATTTGAAAACGGAAATGACGTCACTAGTACTCTTATTCGTGACGTCACATCCGGTAAATTTGAAAACGGAAATGACGTCACTAGTACTCTTATTCGTGACGTCACATCCGGTAAAATTGAAAACGGAAATGACGTCATTAGTACTCTTATTCGTGACGTCATATCCGGTAAAATTGAAAACGGAAATGACGTCACTAGTATTCTTATTCGTGACGTCATATCCGGCAAAATTGAAAACGGAAATGACGTCACTAGTACTCTTATTCGTGACGTCACATCCGGTAAAATTGAAAACGGAAATGACGTCACTAGTACTCTTACTCGTGACGTCATATCCGGCAGATTGGAAAACGGAAATGACGTCACTAGTACTCTTATTCGTGACGTCACATCCGGTAAAATTGAAAACGGAAATGACGTCACTAGTACTTTTATTCGTGACGTCATATCCGGTAAAATTGAAAACGGAAATGACGTCACTAGTACTCTTATTCGTGACGTCACATCCGGTAAATTTGAAAACGGAAATGACGTCATTAGTACTCTTATTCGTGACGTCACATCCGGTAAAATTGAAAACGGAAATGACGTCACTAGTACTCTTATTCGTGACGTCACATCCGGTAAATTTGAAAACGGAAATGACGTCACTAGTACTCTTATTCGTGACGTCACATCCGGTAAAATTGAAAACGGAAATGACGTCATTAGTACTCTTATTCGTGACGTCATATCCGGTAAATTTGAAAACGGAAATGACGTCACTAGTACTCTTATTCGTGACGTCACATCCGGTAAAATTGAAAACGGAAATGACGTCATTAGTACTCTTATTCGTGACGTCATATCCGGTAAATTTGAAAACGGAAATGACGTCACTAGTACTCTTACTCGTGACGTCATATCCGGCAGATTGGAAAACGGAAATGACGTCACTAGTACTCTTATTCGTGACGTCACATCCGGTAAAATTGAAAACGGAAATGACGTCACTAGTACTTTTATTCGTGACGTCATATCCGGTAAAATTGAAAACGGAAATGACGTCACTAGTATTCTTATTCGTGACGTCATATCCGGCAAAATTGAAACCGGAAATGACGTCACTAGTACTCTTATTCGTGACGTCACATCAGGTAAATTTGAAAACGGAAATGACGTCACTAGTACTCTTACTCGTGACGTCACATCCGGTATATTTGAAAACGGAAATGACGTCACTAGTACTCTTATTCGTGACGTCACATCCGGTAAATTCGAAAACGGAAATGACGTCACTAGTATTCTTATTCGTGACGTCACATCCGGTAAAATTGAAAACGGAAATAACGTCACTAGTGCTCTTATTCGTGACGTCATATCTGGTAAATTTGAACCCGGAAATGACGTCACATCCGGTAAATTTGAAAACGGAAATGACGTCACTAGTACTCTTACTCGTGACGTCATATCCGGCAGATTTGAAAACGGAAATGACGTCACTAGTACTCTTATTCGTGACGTCACATCCGGTAAAATTGAAAACGGAAATGACGTCACTAGTACTTTTATTCGTGACGTCATATCCGGTAAAATTGAAAACGGAAATGACGTCACTAGTATTCTTATTCGTGACGTCATATCCGGCAAAATTGAAAACGGAAATGACGTCACTAGTACTCTTATTCGTGACGCCATATTCGGTAAATTTGAAAATGGAAATGACGTCACTAGTACTCTTACTCGTGATGTCACATCCGGTAAATTTGAAAACGGAAATGACGTCACTAGTACTCTTATTCGTGACGTCATATCCGGTAAATTTGAAAACGGAAATGACATCACTAGTACTCTTATTCGTGACGTCACATCCGGTAAAATTGAAAACGGAAATGACGTCACTAGTACTCTTGTTGTAAACGTAAAAATAAAGCGAGATATTCTAAAGAACAAACTTTATGAAAGGAGTGGTAGCCATGAAAAAGACCGTGGAGGAATAACTCCGAAGAGTTGTCTTATTTGGATGCTATCGGTCCCATGAACGTCAGGCTCATCAAGGCGCTCTGGACACCCGGCGCAGAAAAACATGGTGAACTGATCAAAGGGAAAAGGTGACGTAGCCAATATATATATATAGAAAAGAGACTTCTGGGATAGTGGTTGACCTAGAAAAGATAACAGACGCCATTTATTAAGGATTTTACGCAGTTAACAATCTTCTATAATTTATTTCTTACCGTTCACTCATTGGAAGACATTTTTTATGTTCATGGTTACATGTCAAAATATTCTAAGCTTCTGTTAATATTAATTGTTAGTGGTTCAAGATTACTTAAACAATATTGTTTCCGTTTTTGTTCTACGTTTTCTCGAGATAAGATTTTGTAATTAGCCCTTTTCGTTATCGAAATATGTCTTAATGTTTTTTTACACTTACTGTTCGCTACCCAGTATATGTAGAATTTCCTGGGCTTTTTGTTAGTGTTTAGATTGTTATGCTATAATGGCTCATTGTCTAGCAATAATTTTTTATTGTTCTGTATGGGAAAATTCTTAGAAACTCGGCAGTCAGCAAGACTATATGATTGGTCGGTTTGAACGATAACCGTCAATCTCTAGGCCGATCGCTTATGTAATATAATTACTGCCACTAATTTTTAGGCAGTTCAGCTTGGATGTGACTCTTGAATTGGATGCATGATTAGTATTACTATAATAAAGTCGTTATTGTTGGAGAAATATCTTTTATAATCGTCACTAACAGCAAGCTCACACAAAATGACTACAAATAAATAGGATAATTAAATAATTATCCTTACAAGAGTTGTGTTCTCTCCTGTTGGTTTCAGCAGGTTACAGCGTTGGTTTCGGCGCACTCTGTTGTTTTCAGCAGAACGGAAGTGAGTTGGGTTCAGCTCCCTCCTGTTGGGTTCAGCAGGTTGTAGCGTTGGCTAAGCGCAGAGAACTAGAGCTAGGGGTTGTCTCCACCCTACTCATGCGAGTTTTCTTCACTCTTACTCGTGACGTCACATCCGGTAAAATTGAAAACGGAAATGACGTCACTAGTACTCTTTCTCGTGACGTCATATCCGGCAAATTTGAAAACGGAAATGACGTCACTAGTACTCTTACTCGTGACGTCACATCCGGTATATTTGAAAACGGAAATGACGTCACTAGTACTCTTATTCGTGACGTCACATCCGGTAAATTCGAAAACGGAAATGACGTCACTAGTATTCTTATTCGTGACGTCACATCCGGTAAAATTGAAAACGGAAATAACGTCACTAGTGCTCTTATTCGTGACGTCATATCTGGTAAATTTGAACCCGGAAATGACGTCACATCCGGTAAATTTGAAAACGGAAATGACGTCACTAGTACTCTTACTCGTGACGTCATATCCGGCAGATTTGAAAACGGAAATGACGTCACTAGTACTCTTATTCGTGACGTCACATCCGGTAAAATTGAAAACGGAAATGACGTCACTAGTACTTTTATTCGTGACGTCATATCCGGTAAAATTGAAAACGGAAATGACGTCACTAGTATTCTTATTCGTGACGTCATATCCGGCAAAATTGAAAACGGAAATGACGTCACTAGTACTCTTATTCGTGACGCCATATTCGGTAAATTTGAAAATGGAAATGACGTCACTAGTACTCTTACTCGTGATGTCACATCCGGTAAATTTGAAAACGGAAATGACGTCACTAGTACTCTTATTCGTGACGTCATATCCGGTAAATTTGAAAACGGAAATGACATCACTAGTACTCTTATTCGTGACGTCACATCCGGTAAAATTGAAAACGGAAATGACGTCACTAGTACTCTTGTTGTAAACGTAAAAATAAAGCGAGATATTCTAAAGAACAAACTTTATGAAAGGAGTGGTAGCCATGAAAAAGACCGTGGAGGAATAACTCCGAAGAGTTGTCTTATTTGGATGCTATCGGTCCCATGAACGTCAGGCTCATCAAGGCGCTCTGGACACCCGGCGCAGAAAAACATGGTGAACTGATCAAAGGGAAAAGGTGACGTAGCCAATATATATATATAGAAAAGAGACTTCTGGGATAGTGGTTGACCTAGAAAAGATAACAGACGCCATTTATTAAGGATTTTACGCAGTTAACAATCTTCTATAATTTATTTCTTACCGTTCACTCATTGGAAGACATTTTTTATGTTCATGGTTACATGTCAAAATATTCTAAGCTTCTGTTAATATTAATTGTTAGTGGTTTAAGATTACTTAAACAATATTGTTTCCGTTTTTGTTCTACGTTTTCTCGAGATAAGATTTTGTAATTAGCCCTTTTCGTTATCGAAATATGTCTTAATGTTTTTTTACACTTACTGTTCGCTACCCAGTATATGTAGAATTTCCTGGGCTTTTTGTTAGTGTTTAGATTGTTATGCTATAATGGCTCATTGTCTAGCAATAATTTTTTATTGTTCTGTATGGGAAAATTCTTAGAAACTCGGCAGTCAGCAAGACTATATGATTGGTCGGTTTGAACGATAACCGTCAATCTCTAGGCCGATCGCTTATGTAATATAATTACTGCCACTAATTTTTAGGCAGTTCAGCTTGGATGTGACTCTTGAATTGGATGCATGATTAGTATTACTATAATAAAGTCGTTATTGTTGGAGAAATATCTTTTATAATCGTCACTAACAGCAAGCTCACACAAAATGACTACAAATAAATAGGATAATTAAATAATTATCCTTACAAGAGTTGTGTTCTCTCCTGTTGGTTTCAGCAGGTTACAGCGTTGGTTTCGGCGCACTCTGTTGTTTTCAGCAGAACGGAAGTGAGTTGGGTTCAGCTCCCTCCTGTTGGGTTCAGCAGGTTGTAGCGTTGGCTAAGCGCAGAGAACTAGAGCTAGGGGTTGTCTCCACCCTACTCATGCGAGTTTTCTTCACTCTTACTCGTGACGTCACATCCGGTAAAATTGAAAACGGAAATGACGTCACTAGTACTCTTTCTCGTGACGTCATATCCGGCAAATTTGAAAACGGAAATGACGTCACTAGTACTCTTATTCGTGACGTCACATCCGGTAAAATTGAAAACGGAAATGACGTCACTAGTACTTTTATTCGTGACGTCACATCCGGTAAATTTGAAAACGGAAATGACGTCATTAGTACTCTTATTCGTGACGTCACATCCGGTAAAATTGAAAACGGAAATGACGTCACTAGTACTCTTATTCGTGACGTCACATCCGGTAAATTTGAAAACGGAAATGACGTCACTAGTACTCTTATTCGTGACGTCACATCCGGTAAATTTGAAAACGGAAATGACGTCACTAGTACTCTTATTCGTGACGTCACATCCGGTAAAATTGAAAACGGAAATGACGTCATTAGTACTCTTATTCGTGACGTCATATCCGGTAAAATTGAAAACGGAAATGACGTCACTAGTATTCTTATTCGTGACGTCATATCCGGCAAAATTGAAAACGGAAATGACGTCACTAGTACTCTTATTCGTGACGTCACATCCGGTAAAATTGAAAACGGAAATGACGTCACTAGTACTCTTACTCGTGACGTCATATCCGGCAGATTGGAAAACGGAAATGACGTCACTAGTACTCTTATTCGTGACGTCACATCCGGTAAAATTGAAAACGGAAATGACGTCACTAGTACTTTTATTCGTGACGTCATATCCGGTAAAATTGAAAACGGAAATGACGTCACTAGTACTCTTATTCGTGACGTCACATCCGGTAAATTTGAAAACGGAAATGACGTCATTAGTACTCTTATTCGTGACGTCACATCCGGTAAAATTGAAAACGGAAATGACGTCACTAGTACTCTTATTCGTGACGTCACATCCGGTAAATTTGAAAACGGAAATGACGTCACTAGTACTCTTATTCGTGACGTCACATCCGGTAAAATTGAAAACGGAAATGACGTCATTAGTACTCTTATTCGTGACGTCATATCCGGTAAATTTGAAAACGGAAATGACGTCACTAGTACTCTTATTCGTGACGTCACATCCGGTAAAATTGAAAACGGAAATGACGTCATTAGTACTCTTATTCGTGACGTCATATCCGGTAAATTTGAAAACGGAAATGACGTCACTAGTACTCTTACTCGTGACGTCATATCCGGCAGATTGGAAAACGGAAATGACGTCACTAGTACTCTTATTCGTGACGTCACATCCGGTAAAATTGAAAACGGAAATGACGTCACTAGTACTTTTATTCGTGACGTCATATCCGGTAAAATTGAAAACGGAAATGACGTCACTAGTATTCTTATTCGTGACGTCATATCCGGCAAAATTGAAACCGGAAATGACGTCACTAGTACTCTTATTCGTGACGTCACATCAGGTAAATTTGAAAACGGAAATGACGTCACTAGTACTCTTACTCGTGACGTCACATCCGGTATATTTGAAAACGGAAATGACGTCACTAGTACTCTTATTCGTGACGTCACATCCGGTAAATTCGAAAACGGAAATGACGTCACTAGTATTCTTATTCGTGACGTCACATCCGGTAAAATTGAAAACGGAAATAACGTCACTAGTGCTCTTATTCGTGACGTCATATCTGGTAAATTTGAACCCGGAAATGACGTCACATCCGGTAAATTTGAAAACGGAAATGACGTCACTAGTACTCTTACTCGTGACGTCATATCCGGCAGATTTGAAAACGGAAATGACGTCACTAGTACTCTTATTCGTGACGTCACATCCGGTAAAATTGAAAACGGAAATGACGTCACTAGTACTTTTATTCGTGACGTCATATCCGGTAAAATTGAAAACGGAAATGACGTCACTAGTATTCTTATTCGTGACGTCATATCCGGCAAAATTGAAAACGGAAATGACGTCACTAGTACTCTTATTCGTGACGCCATATTCGGTAAATTTGAAAATGGAAATGACGTCACTAGTACTCTTACTCGTGATGTCACATCCGGTAAATTTGAAAACGGAAATGACGTCACTAGTACTCTTATTCGTGACGTCATATCCGGTAAATTTGAAAACGGAAATGACATCACTAGTACTCTTATTCGTGACGTCACATCCGGTAAAATTGAAAACGGAAATGACGTCACTAGTACTCTTGTTGTAAACGTAAAAATAAAGCGAGATATTCTAAAGAACAAACTTTATGAAAGGAGTGGTAGCCATGAAAAAGACCGTGGAGGAATAACTCCGAAGAGTTGTCTTATTTGGATGCTATCGGTCCCATGAACGTCAGGCTCATCAAGGCGCTCTGGACACCCGGCGCAGAAAAACATGGTGAACTGATCAAAGGGAAAAGGTGACGTAGCCAATATATATATATAGAAAAGAGACTTCTGGGATAGTGGTTGACCTAGAAAAGATAACAGACGCCATTTATTAAGGATTTTACGCAGTTAACAATCTTCTATAATTTATTTCTTACCGTTCACTCATTGGAAGACATTTTTTATGTTCATGGTTACATGTCAAAATATTCTAAGCTTCTGTTAATATTAATTGTTAGTGGTTTAAGATTACTTAAACAATATTGTTTCCGTTTTTGTTCTACGTTTTCTCGAGATAAGATTTTGTAATTAGCCCTTTTCGTTATCGAAATATGTCTTAATGTTTTTTTACACTTACTGTTCGCTACCCAGTATATGTAGAATTTCCTGGGCTTTTTGTTAGTGTTTAGATTGTTATGCTATAATGGCTCATTGTCTAGCAATAATTTTTTATTGTTCTGTATGGGAAAATTCTTAGAAACTCGGCAGTCAGCAAGACTATATGATTGGTCGGTTTGAACGATAACCGTCAATCTCTAGGCCGATCGCTTATGTAATATAATTACTGCCACTAATTTTTAGGCAGTTCAGCTTGGATGTGACTCTTGAATTGGATGCATGATTAGTATTACTATAATAAAGTCGTTATTGTTGGAGAAATATCTTTTATAATCGTCACTAACAGCAAGCTCACACAAAATGACTACAAATAAATAGGATAATTAAATAATTATCCTTACAAGAGTTGTGTTCTCTCCTGTTGGTTTCAGCAGGTTACAGCGTTGGTTTCGGCGCACTCTGTTGTTTTCAGCAGAACGGAAGTGAGTTGGGTTCAGCTCCCTCCTGTTGGGTTCAGCAGGTTGTAGCGTTGGCTAAGCGCAGAGAACTAGAGCTAGGGGTTGTCTCCACCCTACTCATGCGAGTTTTCTTCACTCTTACTCGTGACGTCACATCCGGTAAAATTGAAAACGGAAATGACGTCACTAGTACTCTTTCTCGTGACGTCATATCCGGCAAATTTGAAAACGGAAATGACGTCACTAGTACTCTTACTCGTGACGTCACATCCGGTATATTTGAAAACGGAAATGACGTCACTAGTACTCTTATTCGTGACGTCACATCCGGTAAATTCGAAAACGGAAATGACGTCACTAGTATTCTTATTCGTGACGTCACATCCGGTAAAATTGAAAACGGAAATAACGTCACTAGTGCTCTTATTCGTGACGTCATATCTGGTAAATTTGAACCCGGAAATGACGTCACATCCGGTAAATTTGAAAACGGAAATGACGTCACTAGTACTCTTACTCGTGACGTCATATCCGGCAGATTTGAAAACGGAAATGACGTCACTAGTACTCTTATTCGTGACGTCACATCCGGTAAAATTGAAAACGGAAATGACGTCACTAGTACTTTTATTCGTGACGTCATATCCGGTAAAATTGAAAACGGAAATGACGTCACTAGTATTCTTATTCGTGACGTCATATCCGGCAAAATTGAAAACGGAAATGACGTCACTAGTACTCTTATTCGTGACGCCATATTCGGTAAATTTGAAAATGGAAATGACGTCACTAGTACTCTTACTCGTGATGTCACATCCGGTAAATTTGAAAACGGAAATGACGTCACTAGTACTCTTATTCGTGACGTCATATCCGGTAAATTTGAAAACGGAAATGACATCACTAGTACTCTTATTCGTGACGTCACATCCGGTAAAATTGAAAACGGAAATGACGTCACTAGTACTCTTGTTGTAAACGTAAAAATAAAGCGAGATATTCTAAAGAACAAACTTTATGAAAGGAGTGGTAGCCATGAAAAAGACCGTGGAGGAATAACTCCGAAGAGTTGTCTTATTTGGATGCTATCGGTCCCATGAACGTCAGGCTCATCAAGGCGCTCTGGACACCCGGCGCAGAAAAACATGGTGAACTGATCAAAGGGAAAAGGTGACGTAGCCAATATATATATATAGAAAAGAGACTTCTGGGATAGTGGTTGACCTAGAAAAGATAACAGACGCCATTTATTAAGGATTTTACGCAGTTAACAATCTTCTATAATTTATTTCTTACCGTTCACTCATTGGAAGACATTTTTTATGTTCATGGTTACATGTCAAAATATTCTAAGCTTCTGTTAATATTAATTGTTAGTGGTTTAAGATTACTTAAACAATATTGTTTCCGTTTTTGTTCTACGTTTTCTCGAGATAAGATTTTGTAATTAGCCCTTTTCGTTATCGAAATATGTCTTAATGTTTTTTTACACTTACTGTTCGCTACCCAGTATATGTAGAATTTCCTGGGCTTTTTGTTAGTGTTTAGATTGTTATGCTATAATGGCTCATTGTCTAGCAATAATTTTTTATTGTTCTGTATGGGAAAATTCTTAGAAACTCGGCAGTCAGCAAGACTATATGATTGGTCGGTTTGAACGATAACCGTCAATCTCTAGGCCGATCGCTTATGTAATATAATTACTGCCACTAATTTTTAGGCAGTTCAGCTTGGATGTGACTCTTGAATTGGATGCATGATTAGTATTACTATAATAAAGTCGTTATTGTTGGAGAAATATCTTTTATAATCGTCACTAACAGCAAGCTCACACAAAATGACTACAAATAAATAGGATAATTAAATAATTATCCTTACAAGAGTTGTGTTCTCTCCTGTTGGTTTCAGCAGGTTACAGCGTTGGTTTCGGCGCACTCTGTTGTTTTCAGCAGAACGGAAGTGAGTTGGGTTCAGCTCCCTCCTGTTGGGTTCAGCAGGTTGTAGCGTTGGCTAAGCGCAGAGAACTAGAGCTAGGGGTTGTCTCCACCCTACTCATGCGAGTTTTCTTCACTCTTACTCGTGACGTCACATCCGGTAAAATTGAAAACGGAAATGACGTCACTAGTACTCTTTCTCGTGACGTCATATCCGGCAAATTTGAAAACGGAAATGACGTCACTAGTACTCTTACTCGTGACGTCACATCCGGTATATTTGAAAACGGAAATGACGTCACTAGTACTCTTATTCGTGACGTCACATCCGGTAAATTCGAAAACGGAAATGACGTCACTAGTATTCTTATTCGTGACGTCACATCCGGTAAAATTGAAAACGGAAATAACGTCACTAGTGCTCTTATTCGTGACGTCATATCTGGTAAATTTGAACCCGGAAATGACGTCACATCCGGTAAATTTGAAAACGGAAATGACGTCACTAGTACTCTTACTCGTGACGTCATATCCGGCAGATTTGAAAACGGAAATGACGTCACTAGTACTCTTATTCGTGACGTCACATCCGGTAAAATTGAAAACGGAAATGACGTCACTAGTACTTTTATTCGTGACGTCATATCCGGTAAAATTGAAAACGGAAATGACGTCACTAGTATTCTTATTCGTGACGTCATATCCGGCAAAATTGAAAACGGAAATGACGTCACTAGTACTCTTATTCGTGACGCCATATTCGGTAAATTTGAAAATGGAAATGACGTCACTAGTACTCTTACTCGTGATGTCACATCCGGTAAATTTGAAAACGGAAATGACGTCACTAGTACTCTTATTCGTGACGTCATATCCGGTAAATTTGAAAACGGAAATGACATCACTAGTACTCTTATTCGTGACGTCACATCCGGTAAAATTGAAAACGGAAATGACGTCACTAGTACTCTTGTTGTAAACGTAAAAATAAAGCGAGATATTCTAAAGAACAAACTTTATGAAAGGAGTGGTAGCCATGAAAAAGACCGTGGAGGAATAACTCCGAAGAGTTGTCTTATTTGGATGCTATCGGTCCCATGAACGTCAGGCTCATCAAGGCGCTCTGGACACCCGGCGCAGAAAAACATGGTGAACTGATCAAAGGGAAAAGGTGACGTAGCCAATATATATATATAGAAAAGAGACTTCTGGGATAGTGGTTGACCTAGAAAAGATAACAGACGCCATTTATTAAGGATTTTACGCAGTTAACAATCTTCTATAATTTATTTCTTACCGTTCACTCATTGGAAGACATTTTTTATGTTCATGGTTACATGTCAAAATATTCTAAGCTTCTGTTAATATTAATTGTTAGTGGTTTAAGATTACTTAAACAATATTGTTTCCGTTTTTGTTCTACGTTTTCTCGAGATAAGATTTTGTAATTAGCCCTTTTCGTTATCGAAATATGTCTTAATGTTTTTTTACACTTACTGTTCGCTACCCAGTATATGTAGAATTTCCTGGGCTTTTTGTTAGTGTTTAGATTGTTATGCTATAATGGCTCATTGTCTAGCAATAATTTTTTATTGTTCTGTATGGGAAAATTCTTAGAAACTCGGCAGTCAGCAAGACTATATGATTGGTCGGTTTGAACGATAACCGTCAATCTCTAGGCCGATCGCTTATGTAATATAATTACTGCCACTAATTTTTAGGCAGTTCAGCTTGGATGTGACTCTTGAATTGGATGCATGATTAGTATTACTATAATAAAGTCGTTATTGTTGGAGAAATATCTTTTATAATCGTCACTAACAGCAAGCTCACACAAAATGACTACAAATAAATAGGATAATTAAATAATTATCCTTACAAGAGTTGTGTTCTCTCCTGTTGGTTTCAGCAGGTTACAGCGTTGGTTTCGGCGCACTCTGTTGTTTTCAGCAGAACGGAAGTGAGTTGGGTTCAGCTCCCTCCTGTTGGGTTCAGCAGGTTGTAGCGTTGGCTAAGCGCAGAGAACTAGAGCTAGGGGTTGTCTCCACCCTACTCATGCGAGTTTTCTTCACTCTTACTCGTGACGTCACATCCGGTAAAATTGAAAACGGAAATGACGTCACTAGTACTCTTTCTCGTGACGTCATATCCGGCAAATTTGAAAACGGAAATGACGTCACTAGTACTCTTATTCGTGACGTCACATCCGGTAAAATTGAAAACGGAAATGACGTCACTAGTACTTTTATTCGTGACGTCACATCCGGTAAATTTGAAAACGGAAATGACGTCATTAGTACTCTTATTCGTGACGTCACATCCGGTAAAATTGAAAACGGAAATGACGTCACTAGTACTCTTATTCGTGACGTCACATCCGGTAAATTTGAAAACGGAAATGACGTCACTAGTACTCTTATTCGTGACGTCACATCCGGTAAATTTGAAAACGGAAATGACGTCACTAGTACTCTTATTCGTGACGTCACATCCGGTAAAATTGAAAACGGAAATGACGTCATTAGTACTCTTATTCGTGACGTCATATCCGGTAAAATTGAAAACGGAAATGACGTCACTAGTATTCTTATTCGTGACGTCATATCCGGCAAAATTGAAACCGGAAATGACGTCACTAGTACTCTTATTCGTGACGTCACATCAGGTAAATTTGAAAACGGAAATGACGTCACTAGTACTCTTACTCGTGACGTCACATCCGGTATATTTGAAAACGGAAATGACGTCACTAGTACTCTTATTCGTGACGTCACATCCGGTAAATTCGAAAACGGAAATGACGTCACTAGTATTCTTATTCGTGACGTCACATCCGGTAAAATTGAAAACGGAAATGACGTCACTAGTGCTCTTATTCGTGACGTCATATCTGGTAAATTTGAACCCGAAAATGACGTCACATCCGGTAAATCTGAAAACGGAAATGACGTCATTAGTACGCATTTCTGCGACTTGAGCTTTAACCTGTGATGTCACTAACCGGTCTACGGCACTTATAAAAGGTAATCCTCGCTATGAAGTTTCTACAGAAAGCTTAGTTCACGCCTTCTTCAGTGCCTAAACAAGATCTCAAACGGCCCTTTTTAGAGGATTATAAGTTATTTTCACAACAGAACTACTCAGGACATCACAGTTCTTTGAACAAGCCCAGTTATAACAAAGCGCCAGCAATAACTTACCTTTCAAGCTATGGGGCTTGCAGGCGTGAGCAGCATGCTGAAATTTTAGCTTGAACAGCAACTTTTTAGATACGTCACAATATTAGAGCTCAAGATTTGTATTTTATTAATATATTTGATAAATACCATGTTAAAGCGGTGTTGAGAAAAGTAGGTAATCACTTTTAGCATAGCTTTGAGCTGTAATTTATTGAAGCTAGCACGTAGTTGTGGAACAAAAGCTTATTGCAACCATTGATGCTTTTTGGCAGTAAAAACTGACTTCTCTGAGCAACAGGAAGTCAGTTGGAGTGCTATAATATCGAAAGCAAAGTTTAGATAACCGGTGATGACCTACCAGATGGTATGACACTATCATTGGCTACACAGCTATATTTCAAAACGAGTGACATCTACAATGTTTACAATACATGCATAAACGCATAAGAAATATTTGGCACCATCTGCTTGGCCAGTCGTCCTTTGATTTCAACCTTCATTGCGCCGTTTCTGGCACTTCAATGCTGTCTGCTCTCAAGTCTTTCTCTGCAATGCTTATCTAGTCCATATTAGCGCCGAAACATTTTTAAGCAGGGCAAACATTTCACATGTCACCATTTTTAATACAAACTTTTTACCTAAAGCTAACATTTAGTCCTTATAATACAAATAAGTGATATGAAGTGCAACAACACGAACTGAGCGGACAAAGGATTGGGGCGGAGTCAATTGAATAAGTTTTGTCAATCCTCTTCTGCTACAGCCATGTCTCTTTTCTCCAACTTTTAGTCTCTCAACTGACCTTGGAACAGGGTGCCCGGGGAAAACTATTTGCTGTACCTAGATAATAAAATGCTGATAGTTATGTTAGTTACAAGCATATTCCTCCCGATTGTTAGCAACCACTGACACCCAGCAGTAAGTAAGTGAATACCCTGCACTGCGCACAAGAAAGCAAGCCTAATTAAGTATGTTACTAGCAGCTATAGCTGGACAGCTATAGCTATACAACAGTGTCGTAAACTTTGATTGACGCCGTGTGTTACTGTCAGCAACGGTATGTATGTGACCTCAACAGTTTCCACTGATCACCCAACTGAGAGAAAAGTGTCTAGATGAATAGCATTCTGTGACACCTTTCTGTGACACTGAGTAGAAATTAACACATTCATTGCAATAGAAGAACATGATCCATGAATTTTTATTTGCTACTCGTAAAACTCTTAGGGCACCCATGTTACTTACAAGATTGGAGTAAAAGAAAGAATGGACAACTCCAACCGAGCCCTCTAGATTGGGCAAGCGCCTATGCGACAGTTTTGTTTTTCACCTAGTCAAAGATGTCAGACACACTGAAATATACACAATACTAACCATCTTACAACTCGTATGCCAAATGCCAATTATTCAGCAGCTATGGCGGCAAACTTATCGCTATACAACTATGTCGTAGACTGTGATTGACTGTGTATAACAGACACTGGTTTTCCTTTTTTAGAATTGGCAGCAGTGTTATTCTCGCTAGTACAAGCGGCATCAGCTAGGGAAGGATAAGCCGGTCATCTGATTCCTCAATGCTTTCACTCGAAGCTTTTGTGTCCAAGGCTGTCTGGCTCACTCAGCCAGGATCTATCTGCTGCGGAGAATAACTTTATTGAGACATAAGATTTATTATACACTAAAAGATACACTATAGAAACACGTGATCTAATCATATGAACAGCTTATGGACATTGAACAAGTATGATAAGTACATATGAACAAGTGTCCTAGGGTAATCACATACCATATTTGTGCTATTTTATTCAGCTACAATTACAACTGAATGTCAAGTTTTTTTCAATGCTACACATTTGACTTTCGTAACAACAATCAACGGTTAAATAAATCATCACAGACCTATTACTAAAACTGGTCTTCGTTTTAATGGTTAAGCACAGGGTTGAAACAGGGCTCAGACGTGGATAAGTTTATTTAGTACACGGTAGTAAATTGATGGCAGAACTCAAGTTGAAACTACGTGACATCCTAGCGCAACAATGCATTAGCGAATCTCATTTTCAATTGATTTTATCGAGTGATATAATGATCTCTTTAATGATGAAATATAAAATCAATGTAACAAGAAGCGAATAGATCTGACCAATCGAATAAACAGAGAAACCGGGAAAACTGGGTGTGATACAGAAAAACGTTTCAGGTGCATATTGATCCTGTGATTTCTGGCTAAAACTCTCATAAACTGAACTCAAAAACAACACCTCGCTTTCAACTGAATATGAGTAAACATGTGGTGTTATGGTATGAATGAATTAGAAACTCCATAAATGTCCATGTTATATATATATATAACATGAAAAGGGTATTATATTATGATATTACGTGGTAAGACTTTATATAACATGGAGGCTGGTTCCGGATGGTGGTCATGGAAAACTAAAAAACTGTTTGTAACGATAACCCTACTCGCGTGGTCGTTAAAAGCGAGTGGCCATAGAGAACTGGCTCCTATGCTTGTATCACAAAGGAATATTGTATTTCAACGATAATTTTGAAATAAGAGCAAATTTATGCGAAGTGTTCACACGTCGAGGCACTCGCGTATTACTTGAAGGCTGTAAGGAATTGATAGTTTTTTGTTCAAGGTGCCGTTTTGTTTGTTTTGTTCAGCCTAATGAATCACCGTGTCAACGCCAAGCTTGGCCAATGTGAAGGCATGAGACAAAAGCACTTCTGATATATTATGTTAAGTGCTAGTGTTATAGTGCATTAAAACTTGTGCTGTCAGTTCACCTTAAATAAACTATTCATTACAGAAACGATCCTTTTAATGTGAGGCAATTCTGACTACCTAGCCTTATAGGCAGCATCACATTTTAACGCGACGCTTTTGGACTTTTAAAGCTGCTAAGACTGTTAACAGTTTTGATAATTACGGAATAGAAGAAAAGCCTGGCAAATTTGAGAGCGTTTAGAAGTAATCTTTCCGCGTTCTCCATTATGCAAACAGCTTAAAATAACAAAGCTGGCCCTAGACTCATACCTGGTCTGTAAGAAACTTCACTTCATCATGCAAGCGGAAAGTCTTCATTGGTCACAACAACGTTGGCAATAGCAGGAGTGAAAAACCCTGAAAAATATTGACAGGCGGAAGCAGTCAAAACTAACAGAAGGAGTAATCTTGTACAAGTAAGAGTCGACCAAACACAAGACACTAAGTACATGGTTACAAAGTAGCCTATAGAGTAGTTTTTGTCCAGTGTTCTGTACAAAAGCTAATGAACTGCCAGTTGCATATGCATTGTCGATGCGCAGATGAGTATCTCTCTTACATAAGTTAATAGCAATAGCTATGAATAAAACATGTTGCAAACAATTCATAATGTCATACACTTGACTTCCTTAAAGGCTGACCTTGGCATTTTCATATTTCGTTGATAAAATGTCGCGATGTAAAATAAGACAATTCATATAATGTTAAGCGCAACATTTCCTTTTTAGAATACATACACAACATTCAACATGGTTTTTATTGTTCAACTCGACACCGCGTGTCGAAAAGGTTAAATAATTTAACAGGAAACTAATACATAGGTGGTCGGGAAGCTCATTAAAATGGACACACGCCAGAAAACAAACATTATTTGAGAATTTAATGTAGCAAAATAAGAGATGGACAACAAACATTTGTCTAAGATCTTAAGTGTCGCTGCAGCACTCGATAGAACAGCTGAAAGGGAACTTGTCCTCATGTTTTACACCCGACTGTCTCAAAAGTGTGCTACAACGTATTTATCAGAAATATATTCTGTCTTTGACAGCCTTCCCGTTAGGTAACCAGCCTCTCACTCTTCTGTTCATTTTACTATTTCCTCTCACCAACCTGTGTACATGGGAGGCGTAAGAATAGCATTGATCTATGCGATGATAAACTTGCTTACCATCTCTCACCGGCTCCATTAAACACAACAGGATCTATTTGTTAGTTCAGATCATGGTCATCTAGATAGCAGAAAGATCTGCAAAAAATTCACCTTTTATCAAATAGTGTTCAGTTTTCGCTGCACCAATACTTAAATCTGTTAAAAAAGGTATGCTTTAGAATAACACACTTCACACTGGGTTTGAACTCAGGACCTCCAGTTCCGTAGGCCAGGGTTGGCTCGGTTTAAACCAGCCCGAAAACACCGGTTTGTATGGCTTTTTCATTTCTTGTGTGAAAAAACATAATATTTTAAGCTCCTAGTGGTTCATGTGCGGTAGAAATGCAATTATATGTAATTATCAGCTGTGGAAGTTTATTTAGGACACAGTAGTTAATTGACGGCATAGTTCAAGTGGAGACTACATAAAATCCTATAGCACAACAATGAATTAGTGAAATTCATTTTCAATTGGTTTTATCAAGCGATTTGATGATCTCTTTGCTGATGAAATATAAAAGCCATGTGAAATATACTAATCCAATCATCGTCTCTAATAATGAATAAATACTTTCTCAAGTCTGGCCGGTGAGAAAGGATTACTTATAATTAGAAATTAAAACAATAAAATCCTTTTAAGCAAAAGCTTCAAGTTTGCGAACTAATATTTTATTTATCGGGCACAAGCCAAAGTAGTTGGATTGGTACAATTCAGTTTATCAAGTTTGTTGTGTTTTGAAAAGTTTTGAAAGGCAAAGGTTTTAAGGCAAAATGTAATAGGTGTGCTGTCGTAACGCGAAGTCACGTATATAGGCTTAAAGCTCATGTATATAGGCTTAAAGCTCACGTATATAGGCTTAAAGCTCATGTATATAGGCTTAAAGCTCACGTATATAGGCTTAAAGCTCACGTATATAGGCTTGAAGCTCACGTAGCAAAATGTCAAGCTGAAAACACCAATTTAGTCAGTGATGCTAATATTCAAGTGATAGAAATTGAGTCATCTGCCACAGCTCCAAACACTAGCAATGCATCTGCAATACGCTCTGCTCTACACTACCAAACGACTAATCACTGGGATTAAAGTTTCTACTTATACATAGAGCTGTATGTAGAATATTCACTTTATGCAATAAGATTTCTGCTCAGTATTTCATCGATCGTGTTTGATTTAAGACTCCTTCTCAAATTTTCATGTTTTCTCTCTTTTTTTCCCCATAACAACTCCCACAGTACCATCTTTAACAGATGATTCTACATATGTATGTTCAATAATCAATCATGCAGCTACAGTAAGTGATGTTAATTAGACTTAAAATTGTAAAGACCTTGGTAAAATTATAAAAACCATAAAAACCGATTTAAACCATAAAAGCCGGTTCAAACCGAAAAAACCTGTTTTTTTTCGATTTGTTCATAAAAACCGTGGTTTTTTCTAACCTTGCAGTAAACAGAGGTACCCTATGACACTTATATTTCGCTAGTATTTAGTTTCGTGAGTAGCACACAGAGTAAAATTTCGCTGCAACTTAATTTCGCGGCTCTGATGAGTGCGAAAATATAGTGGTGTGAAAATAAATCCAGTAGAAAAAACATTACATTCATTAGGTCCAGTTCACTAATAAGAAAAAAATTCAATTTGGGAATAGTTCGTATTTGTAAACCACAGGTTGAAATGTGTGGGTGAGATCGACAATTCAATTTGATCACTCGCTGCCATTTGTTTCTTAGACTATCAATGACGTCTAGGTCCCTCCCGCCGTGACTTTCACACTCGAATCCCAAGAAGAAGAAAATAGATAGGTAACAACCAACTTCACAACCAAAACTGTATAACCCTTACGCTGCCATAAACGCATTTATGCGTTTTCTAGGGGCCACTGACATAAACGCATTTTCTGACTTTCTCAGCAATTGTCTGGTAACCTGATTTTATTATTTGTTGACCACATAACCCACGGTCTTTAAGTGTTTTATGAAATTGACTGTGTTGTCCGAAGATTTCTCTATAAAATCAGCCTAAAACAACGAAGCAATTTTAAACTTTTGTTTGAGAATTTCTAATCTAAAAACGAACATTTTTCTGTGAGTTCATTAACTACCCCGCGCGAGTCATAAAACAGGTAATTAGTTGTTGATGACATAACAGACAATTTAGATTTTCGTGATTATACAGATAATTAAAGTAGAACTTGAAAAATACTGTATACATATCATGAAGCAATATCGGCAATTTCGGTAAAATGGCTGGCACTAGGCCAGTAACGAATTTGTACATGATTGGCAGTGAAAGAGATAATGTGGTTGGACCTGATGAGGGTTGATATTGTTTTTGGATAGTAATAAAATTCATCACTGCAATAATTATTTTTCAATTTTACGACTTCACCTACCAGACTATCATCCTCATCAGTTACAAATTCGGTGACTAAACTGATATTGCTTTGCCATGCTGCTCAGTTGGTGTATTAGCTATAATGAGTTTACCAGAAATTTCCCATTTATCCTTACCACAGACGAAAGTTGCCTGCATTTCTAATATTACGATTTTATTGTGGATATCAACGAACAAAGCTATTTAACTTCGCATTTTCGCTCGTTCGTTATGATAGTTTAGTTTCGCTCATTAAACTTTCGTGAGAGGATTACACCGCGAAAACGCGAAAGTTAGATGCCGCGAATACATAAGTATCCTAGGGTAATATCGTATCACAATTTTGTTAATGTCAGCCAAATAATTCAGTGTTTTTCGTTCATTTCGCGATTTTGGTCAGAGCCGATAAAAAAATCATCAAGTGTGGCCGTACCTTCAGCAAAACCAGAAGAAAAATACTTGCATATCTGTGGAGATAAATGCCTAAATTTACATGCATGCCAACAAGACTCGTATTCAGTGTAAATCTATACTAGGCACAGCAGCCATTACAGTATGAATCACACAAAAATAACCACAACACACAGAAATAACCACAGCACACAGAGATAAACACAGCACACAGAGATAAACACACCACACAGAGATAAACACAGTACACAGAGATAAACACAGCACACAAAGATAAACACAGTACACAGAGATAAACACAGTAGGCCTACACAGAGATAAACACAGTACACAGAGATAAACACAGTACACAGAGATAAACACAGTACACAGAGATAAACACAGCTCACAGAGATAAACACAGTGCACAGAGATAAACACAGTACACAGAACTAGACAAACACCTTCATTTAACAGTTAGAATGGTAAATGTTGTATATGTTGACTGGAAATGAATTTTTTACGAAAAAACTTTCTGATTACCAGTGCCATGCCGAGCATTTTGCAATTAATCTCAAATGTAGATTGACTTATTATTGACTGCAGGATCTGCTAATTGTTGCAATTTCATTCAAATTGAACCTCTTCTAAGTCAATATGAGATACCATGAAGCCTCTATTTAAAAGCGACCTTTGTTTGAATGCCACCTATATTTGACTGTCATTCTAGGAGTAACCCATAATAGTAGGTGATCAGCAGAAGTGTATACAAAATGGTACTAATAATGACTTTTTATACGATAAAATTCAACTAGTTAATTTTTGTTGTTTTTTTCAACTCCAAAAGCTAATGTTTATTTTTCTGTTCTCTTGTCAATCTATCCAATCACGTGAAGGTATTGCATGAAGTTGTTGGACTGTCAGCATGAGAAGCTGTTAGCAAACAATGTTAACCAAATGAAATCCAAGTACTGTCAATGAGTGAGTGAAACTATGGTATCACTGCCCATGATATGCATACTAAAGGTCAACAGGCTAACAAACTTGCTTCAAGGGAGCTCTAATGCAGCTCTAAGCAGACCACATCAAACAAAAAGCAAATTCGATCTCATTAACTCAACTTTACATAATCCAATATGAATACTTTGAGAGAGATCAATGCTATTGACTAACATACATACTAACTAGCCATTTGTAATATTCAATTTAGAGCAATTTTAAATGGATGTAGCAAAATTGGACACATCTTTGTATGTCCAGCTTTTTATGTAACTCCTTAATAATAAATTGATTACCTGCTGCACGCAGAGCCTTTTCGTCTGTTAGCGAAAACTTCATTTAAGACTAAACAAGCATCAGAACTAAGCAGAAAGAGAATTATCTACCTCAATCTGTTCCAGGCCATGTCCTACTTTTCCTGTAGTCTCAGAGCTGACTCAGTACTTGATCTCAGAACTGGGTAGCTGACAACAATCTGCTGCACCTAGATAACCAAATGTTGATAGTTATTTTAACTGCAAACAAATTCTGTTCTGTCGTTAGCAACCTCTGACACGTAATAGATACTGTAGGTAAGAACAGCGAAACTTGGATAACTTGCTCTTGTATAGCTTGAACATATGGTTAACTCAAACGGGTTTGTTTGGTCCGTTCTCACGCAATGATAAATTCGGTTTATCATTGTGTGGTTTATCATAAGTGACAGCTTTAGATAACTCGACCTTAACTTCGTTAACTCGAACAGCTTTTTGCCCAACGGTTGTTATCGCTTTAGAATATCCCTTTATCTCAAGCCATAGAGATGATCATCAATTTTTAGTAGTTCTTATGCGTCATTATTACCACTATCGCCAAAATATTTTTGTTAATGACTTTTCTAAAGGTTTGCAAAAAATCAAATTTCACCAAAAATCCGCTTGCCCTCTGCAAGCAAGGAGAAGCGAGATAACCTTCAGATAAACTTGAAGAAAAATTGGTTTTTGTTAAATGCTCAAAAGAAAAATTATAAGTCTTTTTTCTGAGCCTTTCAAACGCGATCAAGTTTTGCCTGTTTTAATCTGAAAACGTCACATCAGTCAGTCATCAGCAGTCACAGTCATCAGCAGTCACAGTCATCAGCAGTCACAGTCATCAGCAGTCACAGTCATCAGCAGTCACATCAGTCACAGTCATCAGCAGTCACATCAGTCACAGTCATCAGCAGTCACAGTCATCAGCAGTCACAGTCATCAGCAGTCACATCAGTCACAGTCATCAGCAGTCACATCAGTCACAGTCATCAGCAGTCACATCAGTCACAGTCATCAGCAGTCACATCAGTCACAGTCATCAGCAGTCACATCAGTCACATCAGTCACAGTCATCAGCAGTCACATCAGTCACAGTCATCAGCAGTCATATCATCAAAGACACAATCTCAAGTAATAGAAAAATATTTATACTTTCTGATGAAAATTGTTGAAACATTACATGAGAGGCCCCTTAAATTGCAACGAACAATTGATGCTTTTGATTTATATATAGTTTGTGTATGTACTGATAAATACAAGCACTTGTGACAGTGTTCTCATAACATGAACGCTCTGATAGCTCTAACACGTTCTCTCGGTCCCGTGAAGGTCGAGTTAGCCGAGTTTCACTGTACCTCAACTAACAACTTTATATTCTCAAAACATTCCACAGATGGTCCAAAACATCTAATAAACGTTTCCTTGCAATGTTATCACAAGATAATGTGCACTTTTCTTTTGCGCCTTCTGAACCTTTCTAAACCACTGCTTATTGAATACAACAAATGCACGCTATTGCCAATAGCACACAAATGAAACAATTTTTATGATACTTGTCATAAGAGTTAAAATTGAAAATTGTAATAACTTACTATTTTTAAAGGTTGACATGCAACAAATTCACATTAGTTATTTAGTAAATTTTTTAAATTATTTAAAAAAAAAATTTAATCTACTATATAAACGGCAATCGTCGTCTGTCTGTGTATGTGTCCGCCTTATAGAGTACCGTATTTTTCGGACTATTAGCCGCTACTTAGAGGTGGAACGAGACAGGTTTTTAAAGTTCGAGACGAGACTCAAGACACTGTCTGGTAAAAATTCGAGACTCAAGACAGTAAAATAATGTGCATTTGACGATGATTTCACTACACAAGGACTAGCGTATTTAATATATAAAATTGATAAACCTCTTTTTAAATTGAATCTTCACCTGGTGTAAACAAAAGTGACACAGCTTTAAAATAGCGAAGTTATATATTTCTAAGAAATTTGAGCTTGATTGATACTAATTACTAAGAACATATTGCTTTGTACATGTGTATTTGTTTTAAGTTTTGTTTGTGTATTAACTGCAGTATGTGAATTATATTTAAATTGTACTCATGAAATTATATGCGCTACTGTATATAATCTTATATTGAGCTAACGATAATGTCATTGTTACCCGAACACCGACTATGGTAGACAAAGCCTTTAGTTCGTTTTTCCGTGTACAGGCAGGTATTACCAGCAATTGGTAGTATACAAAAGAGGACCGAATTTTATGAAGGGCAAATGGTTTAGACACGATACGATAAAATGCAGATAATTTACCAGCAACAGTCTTATTTATTAAATCGGATTATTCGGAGGGTAATTGGATACGACCCGGTATCTGTTTTAAGAACACAGATTCGGACTACAATATATTAACAGGGCCGTTGTCCGGACTACATGATTAGACTCGGCGGCAGATAGTAACGAACAGGCAGTAACGACAGGTAGTAACGAACCTGGTATAAGGAGTTGCCCGCAATCCTTTACAATAATTATATGGAGTTGTTGTTACCGCGAAAGCCATGCTTTAACAGCCATGCGCAGGCGCTTTAGTTCTATTTCCTGTCTCGAGTTTGGTAATAGTTAGGTCGAGACCGATACGAGACAGGTCGATACTCGCGATATCTCGTTCCACCTCTACCGCTACTAGGTATCTAAGGCGCATTAACGGGAGTCTCCGGTTAATGCACCTCTATACATAACCTATTCATCGTTTTTACACAAAAATCACGTGATCTCTGGTTAACGCGTAGTAATTTACATGCAATTAATATTTACTGTCAACGTGTACCGAGAAGGTCACGTAAACATTCGTTTCTTGCTGTCACTGGAAAAAAACGCAGTTCGTAACTACTAAATTTCCACATAAAAAAGGTAAGTACTTTTCATTCAATGTTGTATTGTCTATGAATTGCCACACTTCCAATACATAACCCTTTCATTAGCGTCCATGTATAAATTTAGCTATCGGCCTACTGCCAGCCATTTTGCCGATATTACTTCATATCTTTTCAATTTTAAACTTCATCTAGAACGTTTGTTTTGGTTATATATTTCATTTTGCCAACATGTTAACAAGCACTGCTATGCAAAACAATTAATTGTATTTATACTTTGTGCATTAATAAAGCGATGTGAAGCTACAAAGCAAAACGAGTTTCTATAATGCTCCTTATTCTTACAAAACCATTACTTTCATCGCCATCAGAGTCGCTGCTGCTATTGCTATTTTAATTATCTGTGTAACCACAAAAATCTGAATCGGCTATAATGTCATCAACATAAGTAATTGTCTTCTAACTCGGTGGCATTTTCAAAACTTCACAAAAAAATGGTTGTTTTTAACCACTTCGGGTACAATTGCATAAGCCAATTTTGCGTTCAGGTACAATTAAATTATGATGTTCTACAGATTATGACATGGGTCAAGAAAATGTCATTTTAACCATAGAAGCACTCACATTTTCACATAGAACACCTATACTTTTTGGAAAGCAGAAAAAATTCTGTATCTGATCATATTATCTTTATTGCAAAAATTAAAAATTATAAATATTGAAAATAGCATGAAATAGCGGTTTTATTAAAATTCGTGTTCTACGAACATATTTGACTAATAAAGGTAGCATATAAGTGTATAAAAGTATATATTATAACAAGCAATTAAAATATTATACTGTGTATAAAATGCAATCTACAGTCTCTTCCATAGCTGTTAACTTATCTTCGTCACTACTCCACTAGAAATCTGCCATTTCTATCGCTGGAGGGAAGCCTACACGCACCTACCTACTACTAGCATCCACTACTAGCATCCACTACTAGCATCCACTACTAGCATCCACTACTAGCATCCACTACTAGCATCCACTACTAGCATCCACTACTAGCATCCACTACTAGCTACTACGCATTGTTACTAACTGATCGCGATGTTAAACTTTGAATGCAAATTACTCGAAATTCTTTCATTTGACCAATCTAATGTAACTGTAAGCAGGCTCTAAATATAGATGGATGAGTAATGCAACTACGCAAAGCCTAAAAACCCGCTGATGAACTTGAAAGGAATATACTCCAAGCTTTATAGCAGCGCATGCACCTGAAGTGGTTAAAGGTTGACTTGCAATAAAATTCATATTACAGTTATTTGGTATCAAAAGATTCACCATGTCTTACTCTGTTGTGTTGCAGGTGCCAACTATGTAGAAATGTGATTACAAGCTCATAAAAGTTCAAAAACGAAAAGCCGCTGTAGATTGGAATCTCTTTATTTCTCTGACGTAGCCATGAAATTTGGTTATTGTCTTATCACGTGATGTTCTCACCTAAATTGAAAGGCCAATAAAAAGCTCAATATAAAACTTATCGTAGCACTAGTTTATGACAAACACTTCGGGTGTTACCGAAGACCCCGTATCAAATATAGATGCTCGCTACTTTACAGTTTTATTTGGTTTGGTCTAATCGGTTTGGTTAAGTCGTAATCTGATCATGTGACCCAATACTTCGCAAACAATTTCTGCAGCACTTTTCGATAATGACAGGTGACCAACAGGCTCGTCATGATTATCCGACAATGATATGTACTTCTTCGAGGTAAAGTTAAAAATTTAAACAAATTTTTACGGTAAGTTATAAGATATCAGTGCTAAAAGTGACAGCATTACAATGACGATAAAATAGACGCGTAAGAAAAATAGACATGGTTTTATTGAATGCGTGAAGTATATTTGTGAAAATATTTCAAACAAATAAGGTCGCATGAAAGTGTAAACAGAAACCATCTACCACCTCTACGGCACAATTGAGCCGTTTTGGAAAGATAATTCAAACTACGGCGGTCTCGTATGGCTGCGATAAACTGTTCGTTTTTTAGTTTTTAAGAGCTTCACATTTCCACATATTTTGCACCTACAACACAACAGAGTAAGACATGGTAAATCTTTTCATATCAAATAACTGTAATGTGAGATTTGTTGCAAGTCAACCTTTAACCGCTTTATGTTAGCAAAGTTTACTCCTTGTAGCATTTTATAGAGCGTCGCGATAACTTTTTTTTGCAAAACATTCTGATTGATATTTCTGAAGCATTGTAACATACCCTACAGGACGACACTAATCGCGGAGTTAACGTTCGCGAGAATTGTCTTCCTTCACGCGCCTTCCTTGTGAGCCTTCACGCGCGCATACCAAGTGTTTAGGTTTCTATTTAGCTAAGAAATTTATGTCGATCATGCCTATAAACTTTTGACTGAATCCAGAGGTTTTTATGAATATTTATCATTGTGGAGGCTTTTGGTGAACCAACAACTTGCGGTAAGTTATAGTTTTTTCAACGTAAAGAACTGCAGGGGAGATTTTGGCGATGATGACGTCGTGCCGAATTCCAAATAACTTGTGACAACCTTGAATAATTTTGTAAAGAAGTGTGATGCATTCACTGGCAATGGACTTAACTCAAAGCCCCGGCGATGATTTTAAGAGTTTGGAACTCAGTTGCCTTTACTAACTCTGCCTAGCGATTGGTTTTTAATTTAAGGTAGTAGTTATTCTCTCTTGTGTTGAAAAGTAAAACAAATTATTGGCGGATTTCAATAATTGGCGGAATTGCCAGTGCGCATATTCACGAATTACTAAATCTATCGAATAATTTCATCCTATAGGTTAATAATATAGTGATCATCAGTCAACATTTGTAGAGCATTATGAAAACGTTTCCTTGGAAATTCATCTGATGCGAAACATTAGACTGCGTCAGTAATGTCGTCGTTACCTGGGAGCCTGCAGTGCACATAAAAACAAGCCTACTTAAGTTACCAGCAGCTATGGCGATAGACCTATCGCAATACAACTATTTCGAAAGCTGTGTATTAAAAACACAGGTTTTCCTTTTTTAGAATGTTTAAGCAACGCAAGACGTAATTCTTTACACTAAACACATGCACATCAAACAGATGCTGAGAAAAGTCTACCGTACCATAGTTATTGTTGCATGAAAGCGAGAACTGGCAGCAGTGCTATCTTCGCTAGTACAAGAGACATCAGCTAGGGAAGGATGAGCATGTCATCTGACTCCTCAATGCTTCCACTTGAAGCTGTTGTGTCCCAGGCTGTCAACTGGCTTGCTCTGCTAGGATCTAAATGCTGCAGATAAATTATATTGAGACTTACATAACAGTAGCAATAGCAAGAAATGATGTAACAGTCTACTGCAAAATGTTACTGTCATTTCCTTTGAAGCTGCTGAGCTTTCATGTAAAATAAAGACTAGCGTGGCGTCAACACCTTTTTCCATGTATAATTTATCTTATTAATTGTATATACATTATGATATACAGTCAAACATGGATAACTCGAACTTCAAGGGACCGAGCAAAAGTGTTCGAATTATCAGAGCATTCAAGTTATCAGAGCACTGTCACAAGTCCATATATTTACTTATTTATTAGTAGATACATGTACATATACAAACTATAATATAAATCAAAAGCACAAATGGCTTGTTTCAAATTAAATGCTTTTAATGTAAAGTTTAAAACGTTTTCATGAAAAAGTATAGAGATTTTTCTATCACTTGAGATTGGTTTGTTGTTTGAGGTGATGTTATTGCCAGGACGTTTTTCAGATTGACGTTGGCAAAACTTGATCGTTGTCGAAATGCTCAAAAGAAAAGACATTTTTTTCTTTTGGGGTTTTACCCACGATCAATTTTGCCGTTTTTTCTTGAAGTTTATGCAGATTACCTTACTTTACCTGGGATTCGTTAAGAGCAACACTCCGAGGCAGTTCAATTAGAAGTTTTACGAGGTTTTACGGTACATTCTATATCACTCACGCTTTTTTAATAGATACTTATTGAATGTACACACGTATTCTGTGTTTAGGTCAAACGATGAATAGTTTTTTGTAGCTCAGACAACGTATACGTTGTCTGAGCTACAAAAAACAACATTACAACATTTTTTAAGACGTTTTAAACATTCAACATTCCGACGTTGATTCAACACGGAATCAACGTCGGAAAACTATTCATCACGGGCTAGCCGAGTCACGCACTCAAGGATTTTCGCCACGCACATACAAAACAACATGCGATTTTTGTTTTGTAATGTGCGTGGCGAAAATTCTTGCGCGCGTGACCCGGCTAGCTCGTGCTATTCATCGTATCGCTGTATAAATCAAATTTCACCAAACTTAGAAAAGTCGTTGACAAAAATATTTTGCCGATGGTGGTAATAACGACGCTTATGAATTACGAAAAGATGAAGTTTACCTCTATGGCTTTGAATAAAGTGATTTTCTAAAGCGAAAACAACCGTTTCGGTAGCTGTTGGGCAAAAAACAGTTCGAATTAACAGTGTTGAGTTCGAGTTATCTATAGCAATTTATCATTACGTGGGAACGGACCAAAGGAAATGTTCGAATTAACCATGTGTTCGAGCTATCCGTGGACGAGTTATCCATGTTTGACTGTATAAATAATAAAATATATAGAAACATGATTAAAAACAGTTTAATCACGTTTTTATATTATTAAACAGTCCTTAATCATCGTATACAGTTTACTGTCTATCATAGAACAATGCAGTTTCAACTCATACCTGGCCCGTAAAGTACTTCAGTTAAAAGCTAACAACAGTATCATAGAGACACTCTTCACCATGTAAGCAGAAGTAGTCCTCAGTGGTGACAGCAATGTCACCAATAGCAGGAGAGCGTGATTAGTGGAAAACCCTGCAAAATATTGACAGACGAAAGCAGTCACAACTAAAAGACGGGGCCAGCATACTACTAACACTCTCCATCTTGTACAAGAGTGGACCAAACACACAACACTAATTATATTGTTACAAAGTAGCCGGTATACTGGTTTTAGTGAAGTTTTCTGTACAAAAGCTAATTAACTGTCAGTTGCATATGCATCGTCAATGCGCAGATGAGTATCTCTCTTCAATAAGTTAATAGCAATAGCTATGAATAAAACATGATGCAAATTGTTCACTATGTCATACACTTGACTTCCTTACAGACTGACCTTGCCATTGTCACATTTTGTTGATAAAATGTCGCAATGAAAAATGAAACGATTCGTATAATGCTAAATGCAATGTTTCTTTTTAGAATACACACATTTTACACACAGAGACTGGTCTCTGATTAAATGTTTTTTTATCTTTTTTCTACATAATTTTTAGGCTAAATCCGTTATGATTACCAATGGAGAAACCGACAACATCGCAGCCAGGCCGCATAGATGGAAAAGCAAAACTAGCTTTCAGTGCAGCTGATGCATCCGGTGCAGTGGGTATCGTGACAAACTTGTTTTGCTCGCTGTTTGACGGGGGACAACTCCACCAAAACAACACTTTGGCAAGACATCTTCTTCATAGAACGTACTAGAGCCAGTTGCGGCAAGCGGCACGCCTCATATGTTGAGCAGTTGTTAACACTAGATAATATTGTAATTTATTGCCATATTAGCAAATAATTGTTTATTGTTGATGTGATGTACAGTTTTTAAATTCACAAACAGTCTTTGGTAAAAAGCTGTTGTGATAAACAGACGTTCCTGCATATGTAGTAGGAGGATCGCCTCTTCCAGCAGCTCATGTGACAGTCGTACTCCTGCATTAATTCATCATAGGTGGTAATTATTGAGTTGTGATTCTGATCAGAGGAGAGGAGTCGCATTAGCAGATTTTGTCTACTGACCTTCCGTATTTCACATAGCGTTTGCATATTTAAAGTATCTAAAGCTTTAGTGATGCTATCTCTTCCTTTCAGTTTACATATAAAACGTAGTGCGTTGTTTTGCTAGTGTACCAAGCATGGCTTGCTGTATGTCGCTTGACTTGCATCTAGCGATGCATGCTAAGGAAGGCCATATCGTATGGGAGCCCATAGAAATTAACTAATGCAAATCGCTCGGTATAAACGTTGAAATTCTATTAACGTACTGTATTAATGTAAATATCAAATAGTGAAAAGGTATAACCTTTGTTTACCATTTACTGGTTATGATTCGCAATAAAAGGTAACATTATTAAGTACAGTATTGTATGTAGAGTTATGCAGTTCTTACTTTTGAAACAGACGTGGTAGCTAACAGCGGAGTGAGAGACGTTAAAGCAACGCATTCAGTACACAGACTTGGTGCCACGTGACATGAAAGTCAAATTCAATTCAATTCAAATAAATACCTGGTAAAGTTTAGTGAATAAGCACGCTAAAAGCAACATGTAAGTTTAACATGCATTTAACTAAATTTAACTTCAAATTTGTCAGCGTTTTAATTTTTATATTACCTGTTTTCGGTTTGTATATGTACTGTAAGGCCTGCGGTTTTCCAGAATCCAAGTTGGGAGTGTATTAGTCGAGTTTTCGATCTTGGCAGCGATCTCAATTTTGTAAGTCTCTTTGTCACCCATGTCAAGGGCTTTCAGCAATGTTTCAACACGATGGGTTGTTTTCTTCGTCGCTCACAAACATGGACTCACGCGTACTTGAACACAGCTGGACAGCTGCTTTTCCGATGCTTACCGTTTCTTGTCACGTGATATGCAGCCTGCGGTTCTGAGTTTTTAAATAAACAATATACAAGGGTTAGGCACGGCTGCGCAGTTTGTTGGAATAATTCAATAATAGCCTTTGCTTAAATAACTCAAGTCTGTCTTCAATGTTTTTACGGTAGAGTCTCAATATTGTTGCGATATTTTAGGAACAACTGTTAATTTTTACTAAAATTCAGCTGAGCACTGTCTGTCACTCTACTTGTCTGGCTTTGATCTTTCCCGACCGCGCGCTCACGGCTCCGATGTACCCAAATTACCAAGCCTATTAGTGGCATAATGGTGGCTTTGAGGTGACCGCATGAATGCTGCTATAACTTACGTACCTCTGATTTGTTGAAGAGCCATAAATAAATATGCATTCGAAAGCTGAGAAATTTCTCTACAAGCTGCTATATCTACTTGCAGTTAACAAATGCAGATCTTACGAAATGAGCTACAGTACTGTAAAACCTGTTTAACCTTTTTATGTAAAACCTATTTAACGCCACCTCTACTTGAACGCCACTATTTGAAAAGGAATAAAAAATAGAGTGCCACTCTGTAGTTGAGCGTCACTTCTATTTGAACGTTACTGCGATTTGACGGATACTATTTGACATTCTTGATCTTTACGAACTAATGATAGCAAGTGATCAGTAGAAGTGTCCACAACAATGCAATAACATTGACTCTATTACATCAATAACAATTAATTCCTCCATAGTGTCTTTGTATCAATGTCCGTTTTGCAACTCCAAATCTTTAGATTTTCGTGTTAAAAACTTCATTCGCAACACCGTAGAAATATTTGGCACCTGTTTCAGGCTAATATCAATTCGTTTTTTAGCGTGGTCTTAACAGTTCAATGTATGTAGGGGAAGCGGTTTTCGCATTTATGTTTTTAGGTTTTCGCGGAAAATGTGCTGCTACATATTTTGAGTACACGCGATTTCACTTTATTGCGCTGAAAATGTCTATTCAAAATTGCATTGGATAAAAGTTTTGCTCTGCTAAAAAATTGGTTGAATGTCAATATTCACTAGCTCATCTGTGCAAAAAACAGGTTGAGGTCAGAAGACATTGTGGAAAGTATTGAACAGCCAGAAGAATACGAATATGGTTCCAAACAGACAAAACAATCAGAAGTCAACTGGCCGAACAAATGATGCCAATATTTTTGTTTAAAAAATGGTAATATTTGCTTTAAAATGTTAATTATGGTTCATTTATGTCACTTGTTCTTGAATTTATATTTGTAGCATTTGATGCATTGTTGTTATTGTAAATTTATAAATTTGCGGATTTATAGCATATTACATTTGATGGCATGATTGCGTTAATCTGAAGTCAGCTTACAATGGATCGACGCTCATAACTCCTGCTCCATTGCACATAAAAAGCCAGTTTTGGTCGCAAACTCTAGCAAACATATTGATGTGGGCAGTGAGATTGCAACAGTGTTAAATATAGATATAAAACGAATGTCTTGTCTTGTCTATGTCTTCAAATTTAAAATGAAAAAACTTCAAACCGCCAACAAATTGCAACGCTGGCTATAAGATCATCGCAGGTAATTGCAAGCAATAGACTTCAGCTGGTATAAGCCTGCATGTTTCAGCTTCCTCGTGCACATTTGTATATCATGTTGGAGTACGACAAGCTTAAGCAATCTATGATAAGGTGGAGGTAAGTTAGCAAATGTCTCGCATTCAAAAGGGTTAAGGATGCACCGCCAGAAGGAGAGTGCAAAATATGGACGACTATCGATTCGCCTGTGAAAGAGTTAAATGTATCTTCTCAACATTCTGACAGTGTTTAAAAATACAACGCCACCCTTTATTTGAACACCACCTGTAATAAAGCGCTACTTTAAGCTATTTGTGCTAGAAAAAAATTTTTAATGTTTAAATTTGAATGCACTTTTATGGATTATATAAATATATTTAATCAAGTCGTATAAAAGCTCGTTGCACAGATTAATGTTTGCTAAAGTTAGCAGCAAATACCGGCTGTTTATATGCAATAAAACATGAGTTATGAGCCCCGATCCATCGAAAGCCCAATTTTGATAATGATCATGTCATTATCATATAGTATGCCACAACTCTGAACCTTTATGCTATATTGAGATACTTAATTGAATGCTACTAATATATAAAAAACAGTTGACATAAACAAACAATGTTTATAATACATGCAGAAACAAAAATATAAATTTTTAAAAATTTTAGAGAGCATCTAATCTAGAAGAAAGATGTCTTCTGACTTGAAATCTCTTGCATTGCTAAACTAGTTGATATTAGCAAGCAAACAATGTTTAACACAGAAGAGTAAAACTCTCTAAAATATTAGCCTTGAAATTGTAATACAGATTGTATCGTAATTATTCTGGTCTATAATTAGTAGTTATATAGTAGATTTATAAAGAATAAAAAGATTTCAATCTATGACAGAGACCAGCCTAGTTGATTCGATTGATAGAGAATTTCAGTTGTCGTAGACTAGGTTTAGAGAGGTTTCACTGTATATGTATACAGCGATGTATACTTCACCTGCTTGGAAGACATACCGCAGACAGACACAAACAGACACCTAAATTTTAAACAAAGCATTTATAAACCTTCAGATCTACTAGGGTTAATAATATTTTTAATCACGGAGGAAACCCAATAACATTGGAAAATAGCATTAACCTGGTACAAACATGAGTGAGAAAAACACATTCGAAGTTACTAAAAGTTCATGAGAAAAGAACTTGGTGAGCCTTTATATTTGCAGACATTTACTTCCAAAATGCTAACAACAACAATACTTCAAGTAAATAAATTGTACATAATAGGGCACATTAGAGTTGACTGAGCACCTACCTCTTCCAGAAGTGATGATGCGCTGGAGGTCTGTCCCTCCTTTCTCCCTATTTTTACAGGCAGGTATACTTGGCTACCAGTAGCTTTATCACAAGCAATAGGAGACCCCCAGTCTGATACTGAAGACTACAATTATCAGCTTGTGATTATCCTGAAATAAAATACATGGTGAACTATTAGGAGGTAGCTTTCTGTGAGCCACATACAACCTTGATGCAAGGCAAATGGAAGCCATGCAAGGGGAACCCTGGATGGAAGGGGACAGTTCACAAAACCTTCGAAGTTGACTCAGCCAGCTGTCCGTATCCCTGCTCCATTATTATCTCCGGCCAGCTTTGAAACCTGCAGTGACAATCCTGTTCTCCGCAAGCCGCCATAATTTACTTGCAGTTAACATCTCCAGATCTTACAATCTGAGCTAAAATTTATTTTGGCCAAATAATTTGTTAAATGCTAAATTTGAATGCATTTTTTTGGATTAACTAAATATATTTAGTCAAGTCATATAAAACTTCATTGCACAGATTATTGTTTGCTAATGTTTGCAGCAAAAATCAGCTGTTTATATGCATTACAAGATGAGTTATGAGCCTCGATCAATTGAAAGGCCAGTTTGTATAACGGTCATGGCGTCATCATACGGTGTGCTACAAGTCTGCAGTTTTATTAGCTACGTAGTGATAACCTATTAAATGCTATAAATATATATATTCAAAACAAGCGACATAAACAAAGTTTACAATACATGCAGAAACAAAAATCAAACTCTTGAAAGTTTTAGAAAACATCAGTTAATGTTCAATATCTTCTAGAGTAGACCTACACAAGCATAATCAATACTCAATAATCAATACAGCCCAAATATATTGAAAGGCCTAATCAAACTCAAGTCAATGGAGAAACTGTGTAAGCCACTATTCAAAACTCAAGGAATTCAGACTCTCTGCAGCTTGGAAAGCTGTATATTGTTTTAGGTTGGGAGAGGGCTGCAGCAAATTGCATAAACTCATATAAGTGCTTTTGCTCAGTATGTGCTCAACTATGTGCTCAACTATGCGCAAAACTAATGGCTCAACATCTGAATAAGCGTCTGTGCTAAACACTAAGTTTCTTTCTATTTTTTACAATCTTGATTTTACAAACAGATGTACGTCTACGATTATTTGGCAGTCTTTATCTGCATAGCCAGCAGAAAAATGATTTTATTATAATAAGTGATACAATTAAATACTACATAATTATGACCATACATGAATAAATACAAACATGTGTACATACAAACATGTGTACATACAAACATGTGTACATACAAACATGTGTACATACAAACATGTGTACATAAAAACATGCGTACATACATGCATGCATACATACGTACATATGTACATACGTACATACATACATACATACGTACATGCATACCTACATACATACATGCATACGTACGTACATACATACGTACATACATACATGCATACATACATACGTACATACATATGTACATACATACGCACATACATACGTACGTACGTACGTACGTACATACATACATATATGCACATGTACATACATACACATATGTTTTATTTGTGTTATATTTTATTTTTGTGTTAATGATGGTATATTCACTACATCACCTATGGTAGTTTTCGGGTCTGCCAGCGACCCAGGCAAGCGAGCATTGCGCGAGTAGATGTACTGATAAAGATAATTATGTAGATGTGAGCAATGATATACAGCCCCCCCCCCACCCATCCTTGGGGGCTGTATATCATTGATGTAAGTGTAGATTGTTGTTTAATGATATTTATTTATTCTCCAAACTACCGTGGAACTACTTGGGGGTTTCGGTTTGCCCTTCCAGCTTGCTGATATAATTGGTATAATTTAAAAAGTGCTAATACAGAGTAATAATTGGTGACACACTGTAAGAAGGTTCTAAAAAGACGGCAAGAAAGCCGAGCGAATGGGTAGCATAAAGGACCGCCTAGGTATTATCACAGGTGTGATCCGATCACCTTGGCTAAGGACAGACTGTAGTAATACTTCAAACTGCAGTAATACTTAACCTTTTGATGAAGGCCAACAGGTGCCATGGTGCAACTGTGTGCCACTGAGTTGGGCATTAGATTCTACTGGGTGAAAAAAAACGCTACTAATGGAAAAACCACAAACCTTTGCCAACAGTTGCCACAAACCGCCAACCAAGTGCAAGAATAGCTTTATGACCCCTTTGCCAGGATCGATGGGTTTATTGATTTCAGAGAAATTGGTGTTGTTTTGCATTCACTATTTCGGTCAACTCATGAAACCTCATGGTGATTAGTACTTACATGTAAATAAACTAAACAATTGTGAGTAAATTTATTTTTACAAATCGATATTAATTGATGAGATATACTAATGATTAGATAATGTTGACTATACATGACCTTTTTAGGAATGCAGTTGGGTTCGGTATTCAAACATATTCTTTTCAAAGATGCGGCTTGCTTATTTTATTTAGTAACTATGGTAAATATAGGACGATACCATGTATAGGATGCAGTGGATATTTGACCCCAATAGTGATGAAAAAACTAACTGTGTATAGGGCGCATCCTAATTTTAGTCCTAAATTTCCATTCATTTTTATAGAAATGGTGGCGTTTCATATAAATTGTTGTGAAATCATTCGACAATTTCATAACAATTCATTCGAAATTCGTCGAATGATTCGACGAATGTCGAACGATTTCACGAAATCGTTTGACATTTGTCATGCCGAATTATTGGTGACAGCAATCGGTGCTGATGTTAGACGTCTTCTGATGCAGTACAACCAACAATGTTAAGTCAAAATTGAAGTGGCACAATACAGACCTCGTCTTCATCCCCAGCTGCGTGACCAGTATTCTGCAACCAATAGATGCCATTCAAAACAACATTAAAGCAGAAATAGGCCGAATGGATGACCAGTAGTGAGCTTACTTTCACCAAGGTGGCAACATGAGGAAAGTCGACATGCCTACTATCTGCCAATGGTGACCACGAAGATAAATATAGTGCACCCTCGAGATACGATTACCCTGGTAAACGATTTTTTCACCTTACGATGCCAGCATTGGAACCAATTAACATCGTATCTCGAGGGTGCACTGTATTGTGAAATTGAAATTTTTATCATAAATTTTCGATATTGTGATAAATGCATAATTTGTATACTTAAAGTATCAATGGATAAGACGCATCTGGGTTTTTAGGTCAACTTAAAAAAATAGTGGGCCTTATACGCGGGTATTTACGGTAGCTTTCGGTGTGGATATCAACCGAGAACTTTGCTGATACAAAGACCGCGATGAAATAAGTTAACTCGACGACCTGATTTCCGTAGACTGACAGAATCGTAGTCGGTACTCAAATGTTTACACAGCATTTAGAGGATGCTAATATGACAAGTTTTTAATTTCCCTTATTTGATACGCCCGAGACATTCATAATAGTGTATCTGAAGCTGGATTAAATACTTTATTCTAGCAATCATGAGCAAATACAAAATAAAACATATGCCAATAGGGTCGGGCAGGACTAGACTTTTATTGCAATAGTCGATGTGAATACGGAGAGATAGAGACAATTTGCTTCACTATATACATCATTTTGGGCGAGTCTGGGCACATCTTTTTTTTTAGCGTTTTTACCGCAATCAATTTTTGTCGATTTTAATCTTCAAATATCTTGACAATGAGATCGCCTAAACAACAAACAACATATCAACTGATAGAAAAAAAAGAAGTACTTTCTGTTAAAATCAACTAAAATTTTGTGACCAGAGTGTGACCAGAGCCTGCGGGGCCAACCTCTCGAGCGCCAGCATAGCCGAGCCGAGTGAGACACGAGAGGAGGCTCGGTCGCAGTTGAGCTAACTTGGTCGGCTGAGGGAAAACAAAAAAGATAGTGGAAACAGATGAGAAAAGGGGAGGTGCCTAAGATTAGGAGTTCACATATAATGAACTTGCCTAGATCATTCCAACTGAATCGTACTGCGTATGTCATAGGTTTAAGCCATTGACAAACATTTCTATTTATACATTGAACTTATTATATGTATTATATACATAAATATATAAATAGTATTAGTTATGTAAAATAATTGCACTTAAATTTCAGTTACTAGCAGTTTTATGATTTCTTCTGTCAATCTTCAGGCTGCTACAGAGTAGCAACCTGAATCATACATGTACATGTCAATAAGTATCCATTAAGAAAGCGTGAGTGATATAGTGATATACAGTGTACCGTAAAACCTCATAAAACTTGTAATTGAACTGCCTCAGAGTGCTGCTCTTGACGAATCCCGACTAACTGCAGTAAGCTGATTAACAGCAGCAGAGATCTGCTTTCGCTGCCCATACCAAATAGTGTGTCGCAAATGACTGCTATGTGGTGTTTATGTTTATTTGAGCAAAGTAGCATGACTCATACTAGTAGCATGACTAACATTAGTAGCATGACTCACACTAGTAGCATGACTAACACTAGTAGCATGACTCACACTGGTAGCATGACTCCCACTAGTAGCATGACTCACACTGGCAGCATGACTCACACTGGTAGAATGACTCACACTGGTAGCATGACTCACACTAGTAGCATGACTCACACTAGTAGCATGACTCACACTAGTAGCGTGACCCATTCTAGTAGCATGACTCACACTAGTAGCATGACTCACCCTATTTGCATGACTCGCTCTAGCAGATAACAGAAAGATAAGGTGCAAACTCTTTTATTAAAAATCAGAATTGCAAAAGATTGTGATCTAATTTCAGAGAGATATCCCTTGCGAACAACAGCGAATGTTACTGGAACATCACATTTCAGAACAGAGTTGTTGGTACGTATGTTGAGCAGAAATATCTTTAGTTTATTTTTGGTGTTACAGTTGTGCAATCAGAAATACCGGAAGAATCGATTGTTTTCGATTCTCTTTAGTAGTTTGTCTGCTAATATGGTAGTTGTTTCCTCTTGTATTTGTGAATGCGGCGGCTTGTTACGCTCCTACAAGAATATAAATACTCTTCAAAGATTAGGTTTACTGAGACCAAATTCCAGATAATATCACAAATCAGACAGCACATTTTATTAATTAAAATTTACTTTGTTTTTAACTTGTTTCAAAGAAATTATAAATTTTACTATAATAAGAGTAGAGATTGGCAAATAAGATTACATCTGCTTAGCTTACTACAAGTGAAGGCTAGGCATGTTTGTAAGATTAGTATTTCACAAACAATGTCTCTGGGATGTTGGCTGAGCGTGTCTGAGTCCTGAGGCAAGAGAACCTCAACGACTGGAGACAGCCAGTTGCAAAGAGCAATTTAAGGTTGGGTGTCATTCCAGTCACCATGGGTGATCTTTATTGGGAGTTGAATCCTAACCTTTTCTTTGGAGGCCTGGAGTTTTAGAACACTAGACCAGGCTGCTCTGTTGGAGTTTATGCAAGTTAATTGGAGTAAATCTCTCCAAGTGAGTAACCCTTTGGAGGGCAGACTTGAGAAGAAAGAGTGTATTTATTTGCAGTGAAGTAGTTAGGAAAAGGAAATAAGGTTACTCACCCTGTGAAAGTGAATCAGAAGAAAAAGTTTCAAAAGAAATTATATTGTTTTTTATTATTAATCATTATTACTTTCATACGAAAAAGAGACCCACAAAACTTCAAATCTTTCTAATTTTTTCTGAATTTAGGAATCAAATGTTCTTATCTGCTCCCCTATCTGTCTTTTGAACTATTCTTTCAATATCAGATGATTGTTTGACACTCAATTATTTTATAATTATCTGTCTCATGCAAACCAAACAGCTTTAAAGGTTGAATTGCAACAAAATTCTCATTACAGTTATTTGGTATCAAAAGCTTCACCATGTCTTACTCTGCTGTGTTGTAGGTGCAAAATATTGGGAATGTGATTACAAGCTCTTAAAAGCTCAAAAATAAACAGTTAATCGCGGCCATCACGAAAATGCCATAGATTAGAATATCTTTCCAAAACGGCTCAAACGGGAGATAGCTGAACAAGATGTCTGCTGTTTACACTTTCTTATGCTGTTTATACATATTTTCAAAAATATATACTTCACGTATTCAATAAAACCATGTCTATTGTCCTTACGCGTCCATTTGATCATCTTTGTAATGCTTTATATTTAATATATATATATAAATATATATATACTGTAAATGTTTATATAGTAATATATATCTATGTATAAATTTCAGTGTTCGTCTGTCCAGTTATACCAATAAAGTTTAAGTAACGAAAAATCCACTTAAGGAATAGTTCGTTTTTAGAAATTCATTTTCTGGAGGCGTCAAGCTTTTCCATTAGATTACAGCGTTCAACTGATCATTAATGTGAAAATATGACAATGGTTAAAATACGTATAACGACATTGCGTCACAAGTAGCGATTAGCAGCTGGCCTCAATATGTGAATGCTCGGCATCGCATGGGTAATAAAAGAATTTATAAACAGTTGCGGGTAACTGTAGTGCAATGTAATGTTTATAAGCCATTTTTAATACCCGTGCAACGCAGGGCTAGTTTATATATAAATGTGAGTGTCTGTTCAGCTATAGTTTTAGGAATGAAAAAACAGTTTTGCAGAGGATTTGAACTCACGCCATTCACTACCCAAGCCTACAAACAAGCGCGTGTCACTATGCTAAGCTATTTTTATCACTTTCACTGTTTGATCTATCCTTCTGTCAATCGCATGTTACAAACTAAATATGTCATTATTATTATTAATTATTTATATCTTTTGCATTTGTTTTTCTTTTAAAGTATTTTAAAAGCCATTTCAAAATAGATTGCGTTTTATTTATTGGTAATTTTCAAATGTGTCATTTCAATTTCAAATGTGCCATTACACTCCTATTTTTAGTTTCTCCTAAGGGCGGGCGCTAACTCTACAAATTACAAAAACAAAGTACCCTTCGCGTGCTTCACTCGCTGGCTTCACAGCCATACATTTATACCAGTATCGAGAAGTGCCATTAATGTCTATCTAAAGTTTGAACGCAACAAGCCTCTGCTGCGACACCTTTTTTATACGCATCCTTCTGTGTAGTCAGCGTTTTCAAGATATTCATGGTTTTTATTGTGTTTCCTCAGCTTGTATTATTTGATAAACTTCAAATCACTTTCCATTGTAACTATTGTAGCAAAACAGACTATCTAGCCATTACATGTACTTGCTAATTATTTCGCATTTAAACACTTTTACATCTGTTTTATTTTTTCTCTCAATTTGTTTGAACTGCACAAAACACTTTTTTCATGATAAAGCAAGATTGGCAAGATTTGTATCTGTTAGATAAAAATAATAATAGGAAAAAGAGCAGCAACTGCTATTAAAAAGATTTAATGTCAAAAACAATCGGACAAACAAGAATAATCATGCTGATTCAAAGGAAAATTCAAACTACTAAGTACTACTATTCAGCGGCTAACACTATTATTCATAAAAAAAAAAATTTATAATTTATTACTGTTCATAAAATAATAAATAAGAGTTTACCGATTTTCATGAAATTTTATTAATTTGTTTTACTTATGCATTGGTGAAACATTTTAACTATGATATTTGTTTAATTTTCTGGAATGTGTTTTAATAAGTTTTAAATAATTTTTTATTTGTAAGAGACTTTCTTTTGGCATATAAAATTTGCATGCCTGTAAAATTTGATCTTTATCAAATGCACTGGCAAAAAACAAATTTAAAGTTTATTTATACAACATTGAGTAACCAAAGATATCTGATTTGATATATTTAAAGCACCCAGCTAATCCTATAAAGGGAACCTTAAAACATTAGAAAAAATAGGTAGACAATATCTGCTCTACATATGCCTTGCCACTATTGCCACAAAAAGTAATTTATTTTACCACAGAAAAACACAAGCAATAGCATTGTTGCCATCACTGCATAGGGAAAAACCAAAATGTATGACTAGAATTTGAGTATTTAGTCATTAACTAATCTGCATGAAAAAGAGCTAATCTATCTGAGAGAAACTTACATTCATGCCTCTTAATTTCTCCAAATCAGCTGGGGTGAATGTCCCTTGACTGTGCTCTAACTACAGCAGATTATTGCCTTCAGGGGAACTGCAATATTACTACAAGTCAGTCCATATGTCTATAAAAGGTATATTTATAATAAGTAACTATTAGTACCTTAGCTGGCCGGTGAGCTGTGAGAGATCCCTAGGTGTGATAACTATGTGTACAAATTCTCTGGAAAAGCAGGAGTGCTTGATTGGAACAGTTGTCAGATTGCCAGAATACCGTGCTGAAAGTTGTGAGTTCAAATCTTGTATGGTCCACTTAATTTTTTAAACTACTAACCACGGGAACAGACACCGTTTGTATTATGGAAAAGAATGTCCAGAAAATTCCTATACCGGTAATTGCCAGAATAGTAGTATCTATGGTCTACAAAGCTATTGAGTTCAGCCTTTTCCAATTGATATTGTAAGTTATGCGCTCTATAAAAAAGTAAGGGAAAGCAACTTCAAACATGTCAACCACTTATAACTTAAAGAATTTATGTAAAGTTTTTGCTTTGTATTACGTAAAAATTTCACATAAAGTAAAGGGTGAAGTTCTCATTTAGCGTAAATTAAATGGGAACAGATTAATTTGTATTTGATTGCTTTAAACAGAAAACTTTGCATTGAGATACGAGAACGTTGACATGCAAGCTCAGCTCTAGTAAACATTAAAGTTAATATAATTGTAGTCAATAGTTATAGTTAATAGGTCTATGTCCGTCAGTGAGAAAATGGCGAAACCTGGTTCAGGGCATGATAAAGATAGATTGTCCTACCGGATCGACGGAAAGAATAGTCAGAATCGTGCTCCTCAAAATTTACGGATGAAATGTTGCGTCCCATGAGCCGTACAACAGTTTCAGTGAACACCGGGAACCTATGGTATCAATATCAACATCTTCCTACCGTACAGTATCTACAAATGCGTTTTTTGTTTGTCGTTTTTTTTTGTTGTTTTGTTTTTATATGCGAAATCGGTTACTTTGAAATAAAATATGCACGTTAGGCCAGCGTAACTGACACAAGGTCTGCGTTATATTTACATTGTCTTAGATATCAAGAGTTTCAAAATAAAATATTAATAAATCAGCAAAAAAGTATTGGTGATAACATCCTTCAACCTATGTAGAATAGAAAAATATGAACAATATTAAACATACCACTCTGATGGCTTCCGGTGCTAATCGACCATGATGGAAACGGAAAAAAAGCACCTCCCTTACCATACAAATGCGATGTTACAAAATATAAACAGAAAACAACACCCATTGACGCAAGCAGATTTTAAACTTCATCATGACAGTGTAGAACAAGTTTATACACCTTCATACATACGCCATAACCTAAGTCTTGCATAATGTACATATATGTAAATAAAAACCTAACCTAAAAGATCACACCTTCTACATCGTCATTCATGATCAACAGCACCAGCGAAAGAGTCCAGATGTGTGCCTTTCATAGGTGGATAGAAGCCTTTCCTAGTAGATAGATAAATAAAGTGGCCTTGAGTGACCACACCAGGCTACTGTTTGTTGATGAGCTCGAGGAAAGGGTAAACATAATCTCCTCGCAAACAGTAATTCGGGCCCGGAATCCGGTTATAGTCTGGAGATATCTGTAAACATAAAACAAAATCCAAACATGTTAAAAAATGATTCACAACTATAAGCGTTTTAACATTAAAATTTCCCTACTCATCCAGTATACTGTCTTTATATAACACTCTAACCAATAATCAAAACTAAAATAACTAAAGGTATAAACAGCTATGCGTAGAGCACATACAAGCGAATGTAAATTTATACGCTAAATATCAAGGCGTTGTTACGACGAAGAACCTCAAATAGTTACTAGCATGTAAATACAAGTGTAAATACAAGTGTAAATACAAGTGTAAATACAAGTGTAAATACAAGTGTAAATACGTTAAAATATGCAACATGGTCAATTAACTCCAACTGGTTTAAACCATATACAGTGAAACCGGTTCTCGAACGTAATTCGTTTCGGAAGATTGTTCGAGATACGAAACAATAATTCCGATTAGCATCGATGTAAGTAAATTTTAATTTGTTCCAAGCTGAGAAAACAACTTCAGTAAAGTATTTTTTAACATTTAATATCATAAACTGTACTGTGTACTGCATACTATAAATAAAAACGGGTAGATATAGATCGTGTCTAGTTTTAATAAAACAGATTCTATCGGAAGATGGAAAAAGAAACAGAAATGTAAAAGTTTTGTGTTTTGCTCTTAAAACATCGAACACATTCGGTTAAGATACGATACTAAAATTTGCGTAAATTGATAATGAAACAGCAAGAAATGCAACTGATCAGTTACATTAAAATTCTTGTGAAAAAGAAAATATGAACAGCAGTGGCACTTTTATTTTACATCTCTGAAGGAGACTCTTCCAAAACAATTTAGGGTAACCCGACTGGAAGAGTTGTCTCTCTAGCAAATATCTTCGGTAGAGATACGTCATCCCAGACAGTTTCTTCCTTTTTACACGTATAAAGAATTTATGAAGCATAACTTGCTTCTCTCTGTGTAAAGAAATGATCCCGTGCTGTTTCCGGAGCTGTTTCGAACGTTTAATTATAATGAGCATGCTCCGGTTTGGTCCAGAATCGAATTTATGTTCGAGATCCAAGACAAACAAATCTCAATGATTCTGGAGAACCAAAGCATTCGAAAACCGAAGTTTCACTGTATGTACACTCCGCTATAATCACAGTAATATGACAGGAGTTTGGGACCCAAACCCCTATTGGTAGCTAAACTGAAAAACCTAGTATAATATCACTAAACGAAAAATGGAAGATTGATCAATTGTGCTCGCTATCTCGGTGAAAAGCGAATTTGACAAAAGGGGTTTCTATTTTACAGGGGTTTTCCATTCCGCGAGACTGATAACCTGATACAGACAGTATGGTATACCCTCTCAATCAGCGGATATTTATGGCCGCTTTCCGACGAGTCTCGTAAGCTATACAATAAACTACCTGATGACCGTAACTTAAAATAGGCTTAAAACTTACGGATCACAGTGAGCTGTTCGATCAACCGGCCATGTCCGTGAACTGACACAAGACAAAACAACTTCCTCCATTCCGATAGCCGAGTCAACTACTAGGCATATCTCGATATCTGTAAAGAGAAAAATGTGAAAATCAAGTTTAAAAGCGAATTTGAAAAATGAGTGGGTTTTGAACCGCATATTGTTTTTGTAATCGCTTACCTCTTAGAGGTAAACAAATAGACATCAGCGATCGCTTTCAAAAGGTTTCCTTCGACGTCTAAACTCTCCCGCCTGAAAGCTTTCCATCCTATTTTCTCTATAAAACGAGCAAAAGGATTTGAGGTTAGAATATACTGTGAAAGGTATTGCACGGCCAGAAGAATATGAAACGGTTTCAAACAGAAGCGACAATCAGAACGCAACTGACCGAGAAAACGATGCCAATATTTCTGTTTTGCAATGTTAATTTTATATGCCGCTTGTATTAGAATTACTGTTTATGTCACTCGATTTTGAACATATAAAGATATATTGGTGGCATTTGATATATTATTATCATCATCATTATATAACTTATACCAATGATATACAGCCCCCAAGGATAGCCGATTGCTCTCATATGGGCGAGGTTTAACGATCGAGCTCTGTTAGGATTGTGGCCTGGGTTTGAGAGCTTACACAATTCTCGTGGGGCGGTCGTGTTACCTTGTTAGGTTTTTGGGGTATAGGTTTTTGTTGCAGATGTGTGTCGATCGCTGATAACACATAATTTCTTGTTAATAGTACTAGTACTTATTTCCCGTCGAAGGTAGCTTATTTATTATTAATGACAAAACCTGTAATCAGCAAACACGTCATTCTCTCGCTCCCGCTTCAATTTCACTAATATGGTCAGCAAGGCTTGCTATGGTGATGACTTTCAGTGTGAAGATATCTTGGATGACCTGTTCTCTGACGATGAGTTTGATCACGAGAAAGTAAAGGTAGGTAGGGGTAGATAGTTTTTTGGTAATCTTTTTCATTTTTAATATTTTGTTCATCAAATTATATCGTTTATATCATTGATGTGGAAAAGGGTCTATACTATTGAAAACATCAATGGTGTGAAGTAGCACTCAATTTATACTAATTGACTTTTTAATTAATTAATTATCTTCATATTTTAAGTACACTGTATTCATCAAATTATATCATTTGTTATTTACATCATTGGTGTGGGAAAGGGTCTAAACTATTGACAACAGTGAACGCAGTCAACAGTGAACTCATGCATCAATTTATACTAATGAACTTTAATGTTATTGTTATTAATTCTTGAAGTTCAACTCTGGACTTCAAGAAGGTAAAGAGGTCAGATCAGCTTCTGTGTCGACATATGACAGGATCACTTGTGTAGATTGCCATAAAACGTATGCTTCTCGGACAACCAAGACATAGACTAACCAAACACACAACCAACACAACCCCATCAACAGCAACCATTGATCAAGGTAAGACACAAAACGATTTTCAAGATGAATATATGACATGAAATTACACTTTGTGACAAATTCATTCTTAGCTCACTAATAGTAATCCTGTTTACCCTCACTGTCCGTAAACTGATCTCTTGGTCAGGTACCTCATAAACAATGGACAGCACATGTCTATTTATAACAACCTATTTATAGTTAAGCCTGTTAGTGGGGCAGCAGCCTACCATAAAGTGCTCAAAAAAGTGATTTATTTTATATTAGGATGGACAATATGCTGAAATAATGTTCAAGACCAGAATTTTATGCTGATTCGGAATATCTAGTTTCTACACTTCTTAACTAGCCACCAGACTAATTATAATGTATTACGTGATACAATAAATAAATTTATATATATAATTTACATGTATCACAATGGCAATGAAAACAATGAGGAGCAACATTATTTAGTGCCCAGTGGTGAAATGGATGGACACAGCAGCACCCACCTCTTCAAAGCTGGCAGTATCCCCTGCTGATTTTATGTTCTTACGTCTGGCCTCAGCTCTTTCCAAGAGTAACTTATTGCATTATTTTTTGTAGCATGCATAGTGACAAACAAAGTTTGTGTGTGACTCATTGTCATAATATGATGTCAGCTAACATTGTTTAGCTATGGTCATTTGGTGGGTTAACTATGGTCATTAGTTGTGGTGTATCACATCCTATTTCATCATGTTGTTTTTATCATCCTGTGTGAAATGTGTCCTCAGTTAATATCCCAGTGTTGTCAAGAACAGTCCACTTGTATTCATTCAATATATACCGTACTCAAGCATAATACATTGAGTTTCTATATACGCATCAATTTGACATGGCGTCGTAGGCAGGATACGGATACCACAGACAAAATTGTTCAGAGAATAGTAAAATATCACCAAGGATATATTCAAGTCAAATATCAAGTATGGCGACTGGAGTGAGACATCCTGACCCGCTGGATTTCACCAATGCTCAGGAAAGCTGGAGCGATTGGATCAAACGATTCCAAAGATTCAGACAAGCCAGTGGACTAAATGAAAAAAGTGCCAGTAGACAAGTAGACACTTTAATCTATGTAATGGGAGACGAAGCAGAAAAGGTTTTCGCACAACTGACAATATTAACACCATCTACAGAAGAAGCAACAGCCAACCCAAGTAAGTTGTATGACAATACAGTTGAAGCGTTCAACAATTACTTCAATCCAACCAGCAATACGCTTCATTATCAGATTATTTTTGGCAGCTGTGTGCAAGTTATGGGACAAACGAATGAACAATTCATCCGTAAATTGTATGAGTTAATCAGTAAGTGCGGATTCAGTCCAGAACAACAAAATATTATGCTAAAAATGAGATTACTGGCTGGAATGGAGGATAAAGCTCTTTCGAGAGAGTTACAACTTGATGCAGATGTAACTGTGGACACAATTAAGGCAAAAATGAGAGCAAAAGAGACTATTCTACGAAATCAGCAATTGGAGTTGGATGGAGAGAAAACAGTGGCTTCTCTCCAATGGCGAAGCAACCCGACTACCCAAAAGTCCCTGGGTAGGGGTCTCAGCAAGGGTGAATCTGACAAGAACAGAAGCAGTGCTGAGCCTGAACGCACAAGGATGCCGACGCAAAGTGACTTTATCAAAAACTGTAAATACTGTGGAGGGTCTCATGCAATAAGACGATGTCCCGCGTACGGAAAGAGATGTAAAAACTGTAAGAGATTCAATCATTTCTATTCTGTTTGTCAGTCAAATCCAAGAAAAATGCATGCTGTAGATGTTTCTAATGAGCACGAAGAGCGTGAGTCAAATGCTCAATATTTGAATCTAGATACATTATGTCTTTTTGTACATGAAACAAAAGCTGCTGAATGTAATTCTAAGTGGTTGATTAAGCTCAGAGCAAATAACCAGACATTTGAGGCTAAGGTTGACACCGGGGCAGAGGTTTCGGTGATGTCTCGTACCACTGCTAAGAGTTTGGGCGTAACACGTGTTAAAAAATCAGCTGCAGTTGTCACAGGCTATGCTGGAAAATCAATTCCACTTTTGGGCACTGCAGAGATTGCCATTTCGGTTGTGCATGCTGGCAGACTCAGAAAATGCAAGGAAGTGTTTTATGTGGTTGAGCAGAATTCCCAAACACTGTTAGGAATGCCTGCAATAAATGCTATGCAGCTGATAGCCAACATAGGCCAGGTAGGTACTCAAGCTCAGTCAGGTGCGAGTGTGATTGATAAATATGAGCATGTGTTCAATGGTCTAGGTAAGTACCCTAAACCTATTACGCTTCAACTCAAAGAGGGCGCAGTTCCTAAAGCATCACCACCGAGAATGGTGCCAGACAAGGTACGTAGCAAATTAGAAGCTGAACTTAAACGGATGGAAACAGAACAAATTATAGTTCGAGACAACAATGCATCAGAATGGCTTAGTCCATCAGTAATAGTGAACAAGCCTGATGGCTCCATCCGGCTGTGCTTAGACCCTCAGTACTTGAACTCACAGCTGGTAAGAACGCAGTGCTGCTTATCCACTCAATCAGAAATATTTTCCCGCATACATGGGTCTAAGTACTTTTCATGTCTAGATGGAAAGCAAGGTTTTCATCAGCTCGTTCTTGATGAAAAGTCATCTAAGCTGACATGTTTTTTAACACCATTTGGAAAATTTAAATACCTGAGATTGCCAATGGGCATCACTAATGCACCTGAAATTTTTCACCAACTGATGGTGGATTTGCTGAAGGGTATTGCCGGTGTAGAAGTGTACATTGATGATGTGCTGATTCATGCTAAAACTTTAGATGAACACGATGCAAGGTTGGAAGCTGTTCTGGAGCGCCTTGCAGAAGCTGGCATTACTTTGAACAAAGCAAAAAGTGTTTTTTGTCAAAAAAGGGTTGTTTTTCTGGGCCATGAACTATCTGGGGAAGGTATCTGTGCACACAAGGACAAAATAGACACTATACAAAATATGATGGTCCCACAAAACAAACAGGCTGTTCAATCTTTTCTTGGCTTTGTGGGATATTTGGCTAAGTTCATAAACAATCTTTCGGAAATGACCATGCCTCTGAGACAATTGTGCAAAAAGGGTGTCCAATTCATGTGGGAAAAGCCACAGCAGGATGCATTTGACCAAATAAAAAATGCTGTTTCTCATGCACCTATGCTATCGTACTATGACACAAACAAGCCAATTGTGGTTTCAGCCGACAGTAGCGCACATAGCTTAGGGGCTGTTCTGATGCAAGAGGGTAGGCCTATTGAGTATGCGGCCAAGTCTCTCACTGAGACACAACAGAGATATTCTCAAATTGAGAAAGAACTTTTAGCAATTGTGTTTGCATGCAAGCGGTTCAAGTACTATTTATGGGGTAGGGACACTGTTACTGTTGAGACTGATCATCAACCTCTATTAGGATTGCTAGCTAAGCCTATCAGTGAGCTGTCTCCTAGGTTAGCTCAAATGCGGTTGGAAATACTGACCTATCCAGTTACACTAGAGCTCAAGTACACACCAGGCAAAGACATGACAGTAGCTGATTTGCTATCTCGCACGTGCCCACAAGGCATTGATGCATATGATGATTTAGGTGCGGACCCATTGTTACAAGTGTGCCAGGTGATAATTAGCAGCGATGATGCAATGAGGAAATACACTGGGGCTACTCAGTGCGACAATGAGCTTTCTGTAGTGCTCAAATACATTAGACAAGGGTGGCCAAATGCTCGTAAATCTTGTTCCAGTCTGGCGCTTCCGTATTACAATTATAGATATGAGCTGTCAGAGGTAAATGGCTTGGTAATGTATGGTTCAAGAGTTGTCATTCCTGCATCCCTTAGAACTGAAGTGTTGCAAAAATTGCATGCGTCTCATCAGGGGATAACCAAGATGTTGCAGAGGGCACAGGGTAGTGTTTTTTGGCCGGGTTTGAGAAAACATGTGGAGGATAAGTGTATGTCGTGTGATGCTTGTTTGCGCACTGCTAGAGAAAGTAAGAAAGAACCACTGATCCCAATGGAAATACCACAATACCCATTCCAAGCGCTGGGTGTTGATTTGTTCCATGTAAATGGAAATAGTTACCTTATGGCAGTAGACTACTTGACTAAATGGCCCATTGTTAAGGCCCTGAGACAGGCAACGTCTAGTAGGTGTGTGATACAGGCTTTGAGAGAGATTTTCGCTGATTGGGGTACTCCAGAGAAATTGATAAGTGATAACGCCAGTCAGTTTACGTGCTTAGAGTTCCAACAGTTTTGCTCACAATATTGTGTAATGCACAGGACCAGCTCTCCCTTACATGCATCTGGTAATGGCCAAGTTGAGCGCACTATAGGTACAATCAAGGCAATGATGAAAAAGTGCATGAGTGCAGGTGACAATTGGGTCGATGGGTTGCTGGCTATTAGGAACACTCCCATAGCAAATGGCTTGCGATCACCCGCTCAGTATTTGCAAGGTAGGGTGCTACGGGATAAAATACCAGTTGCTGCTAAACAATATGCAGTGCAGCCATATGACTTAATGAAGCTACGAGAGCAGTTGGGTGAGCAAAAAGAGCGAGACAAGTTTTACTTTGACAGTCGGGCTGGAAACGAAAAGATGCAGTTGAACAAGGGGCAAGATTGCTATTTTAAAATGGCCAATGGACCGTGGGTTAGAGGAAAAGTAGGTAGTCAGGTAAGCGAGCGTTCATATCTGGTCAGAAAGGCATGTGGGACAGAGTATAGGAGAAATCGAAAAGATATTTGTAAAGCTGGAAAGGTAAGTGAGAGTGATGTGTTTAGTGATGCAGGTGAGGTAAATCTGGATGGTGAGGAGGTAAGTGCTAAAGAGATGCCAGCAGTGGTACCACCAGAAAATATAGTTGCCCGAGATTCCCCTCGTTCTCCGCGACCGCAGCGTGAACATAGGCTGCCATCCAAATATAAGGATACAATTGTTTACTTCAAATAACTGGTACTTGCTCTGAAAAATGCAGTGAATCATGAAAAATCCTGCACAATTTCATGTGACATTTTCAAATTATGATATTACTTGTCTAGCTACATATGCATGAAGTTTTCTGTCATATATATTATATACTTGCTTAGCATATTTTATGGCTAATATGGCTTATTGCTACTATGCATGGAGTTTGCTATCATATATTATATCTGTAGTAGGGTAGATCGCAAGCAGCATGAACAAGTTCATGTGTTATTTTAGCTTCATTTTATCTTTAGCTTACAGACACCATTGCTTAGATATTGTTTGGATTGGGTAGATATTGCTTTTGAATTTTCTCACAACGCAACCAACCACAAGTCTTATTTTGGAAAAAAAAGGAGATGTCATAATATGATGTCAGCTAACATTGTTTAGCTATGGTCATTTGGTGGGTTAACTATGGTCATTAGTTGTGGTGTATCACATCCTATTTCATCATGTTGTTTTTATCATCATGTGTGAAATGTGTCCTCAGTTAATATCCCAGTGTTGTCAAGAACAGTCTACTTGTATTCATTCAATATATACCGTACTCAAGCATAATACATTGAGTTTCTATATACGCATCAATTTGACACTCATGTTCAAGAATGTTAGCTGCAATTACTATGTTAAGTTCATCATCTAACTCAGTTCACTTCTGTGTGTACTCCTGAGCAGTTTTCCACTGCTGTGACTCTAACCAAATTTTTCCACAATTTTTTAAACAATGGAAGACTCACTCCTTATCATTCATGTTTTTATAACTCTGAAATGGGAAAACTTGACTCGTGGCAGTAATTTCAAACGGAAAAATACCGATTTTCCGAAATTTTAGGAGTTGGCCTCTCCCAAAATAAAATCGTCTTAGAACTTCTAAATGTGACCAGTAATAGGTGTAGAAACTATATCATTAAACTCAGCATAAAATTCTGGCCAAGAATCTGGTCTTACTTTATTTTCCATATTTATATAAATAAGAGTGAAAGATAGCTCTGGGCTGCTTCTCCTCTATGTTTATCTTACTGTTGTTAAACGGGTACATTGGCTATGTACATTGGGAGAGCACATACCTTAGATTTTTTCACCTTTCAGTGGTGTTATGATATCTGTGTGGAGTTTTATCAATTATGAACTTCTACTTTCAGAGTTATCTGTTGAAGATGCTGTTGTTCTTGCAACAAATGCTGTTCAAGATATGGAGAAGAAACTTGGTGATAAGGCTATGAATCATGTAACAGAAATCAAGGACTGGATATCTAAAGGACTGACTTCGCTACTCTTCCTTCTAGCTATTCTTACGAATATAATCTCTAAAGATCGCCACAAGAGTACAGCTGCCCTGCATGCGATGAGACCTAGACACTCGGAGTTCTAGTTGAGCAGACGTTCTTATAGCTTCTACTTGAAATACTTAACTACACATCTAGCCCTCAAGCTCAAACCTACAACTCTTCCTAACCTCGTAAAGACAGACATCAACACTCGCTCAAGCTTACATTACGTTGGTGGATATTTTTTAAGAAAACTCTCTAATATTAAAATGACAGGGTTACATGACACTTTAGAGGCATGGACATGCTCATCTAATAATGCAGATTATGCTCGGTGGACAGAAATGCAGTCAAGGGGTGGTCTGATTATTGTAGGAGATGCTTTTTATGATTTGCTTATTGAATGTCTTTGCACGTTTTAGACCCAAACATTTGAATCGAACTTTAATATCGGAGACAAGCTGTTTTCTTTATTAACTCAGGACTCTAACTTGATTGATTTTGATTTTTTATTTATGATTCTGATATTTTGTTCGAGTTTTTTTGTATTAAGTTTGCCTCCTTAAGAAGCTACACATATGTCTCCATGCTTAAAAAACGTCATGATTATTTTCAAACCAGCAATAGACCTTGTAGACCATCGGCTAATTTGAGACAAAATCTCAATGCCAGCACACATTTGATGTATACACCAAGCCTTGCTATTTAGTGATTTTTTGTTACAAAAATAAAAGTTATAATTCAAAGATTGTCTAGTTATTATTTGAAATGAAAGAAATATTGTAACACAAAACAGTTACAATATTAGTTAATACAAGGTTAGTTTGGTTTCAACTAGTGATACAAAATTGGTGAAGAAGTGCCATACAAACATGGTAGGACAATAAATACAAATGATTTGTGTTCACATGATCACCAAGTGAATACAGCCACCAGGTTAAGAAATGCCAAACAGGTAAGGTAATAAATACAATGTATAAAATGGTTTGGTTGAAACAAAAGCACCAGGTGTTGCAGGTCACCAAGTAAATATGGTAAGAAGATGTATACAAAGTATAAAATACTTGGTGTTGAAATGAGCACCAAGTGGATCAGTCCACCAAGTAAGGAAACACCAAACAGACAGGGTGAGATAATGAATACAGGGTATAAATTAGATAATAACGCCTAACCAAAGGATAAACCAACGCCAACAATTGCAATAAGATTAGAGTTCATAGCGATGTGACCTCTTTTCTCTTCTTAGGGATAGTTTTATTGTCTACTTTTGTTGGTATAGCCCTAACCACCCCAGCTCGACAATTACCACTTGTTGATGGTATCCGGAGGTCTTTGGTGATTGAGAGATTACACTCATGCAAAGAGTAGGAGGAAGCTGTGAGAGAGTTGTTGGTGCCCCCTCTGTTGCGTTGGCTGGCAAAGTATTGTTCAACGTTGTCTTGGCAGAGCAGTCTTTCTGACAGTATGTATATTCTGCAGTCATTTTCAATCAGTAGCTCTTTGGCTAGCATCACAAATGATCTATGGTAAAAATAAATGAATTCATAAGTATTGTGCCCCTCTAAGTGTTTCCTAAACAGCTGAGCATTTTGAACCTTAACATGTCTTTCATAAATGGTAAATAACACCATTGCAGACGTTGCTAATCTAGTAAAACAGATCCGATGGTGGGTGAATGAGCCAAATACTGGAAAAGGCAGTATTCCACAGGAATGGAGTAAAATGACTTACAGGTAATCTTCCATCCAGTGATGGTAGGACTGCTCAGCAAACAACTGCTCTCTCCTGATTACTTAGATTAGGGACACCGTCAACAGCTGTCCATCCATCTAACCATGCCAAGAAGCTGTCTTCAAGCCACTAGAAGAAAAGATAATCTGACATAATGAAACATCATGATTTTTTGTTTGGGGTCAATGTCTTACAAGCATCAATAATGGATAAAGAGTACAACTATGAGAATGATGCATAGGCTTCTTCAATGTTGCTGATTGCGATGCACTGTTTTTTTCTCAAAAGGATTTGGTTTTCACCTATATTTTCATCTATAATTATACTGATCAGTAAAAGTCTATCACAGGTTCAACTTACCTTGAAGCGCTTATCATCCAAGCATCTGTATAGTTTTCGCCACTCACACCTTGAATCTACACCCTTATCTCTGTATCTTACATTTAAGCAATCAAACGCCTGGTTGAACATATCTGTGATCTCTATAGTAGATGACAGCTCAGGGTCATTCATCTGCCGCATCCCATTGGCAACAGATAAGCTAAGAATCTGAAAAAACAGTTAGGTGTAATGAAATGACAAGTGATATTATGGATTGAGAGAGGCGATTTGACTCTCAAGTACCAAACTGTAATAAACTTCTTGGAGTCAGTTTCAGCAATGACATTAATGTTCATAACGATGGTTTCAAGGCATGCGGATAGATACTGGTAGGTGCTGTGTCCAAACGTCGTAAACCAATCAAGCAATATTATTTTCACCAAAACTTGCTGTGGGCATAGCTTTGGCACTAGGTTGTGCTGTGATCACATATAAAATTATTATATCTACCTGTGCGGCTTGGTTAATCCTCATTCTAGCATGTGGGTTGAGCTTGACATGTGGAGCTGTCAACTTATGCAGGCGAGTGAAGCTGGTATGAGAGAGGGTATGGCTCAAATAGGCGTGTACAGTGGCTCCATTTAACAGACTTCTTACGAAGCTAGAATGAAGTAAATAAAAGAGAACTGTTTTTTTTCTACAATGTGACAATGTTTCAGTGTTTTAAAGTTGGAGGAAGATGGGTGATTATGTGGCAGCCTTAGGACATTTAAATGAAAAGGGTTGTCATCAATGATATAATTATACCTATATCAATGCCATCAGCCAGCAATTATAAGATTCGTCTATTATAATAATTATAGTTGAAAACAATTGCAAAGAAACCCGTCAATTGAACATTAACACCAAATACTACTGTTAAGATTAGGCATAATGACAAGCCATAAGGAAAAATTGGAAGGAGATGGGATTAAGAAACCACATTTTATGTAATTTGTCTATGTCATGTCCCCAATAAAAACAATGTAATTAGTGACTGGCTCCGCAACTGAAAGGATTTATGATGTATGGCTTGATTCAACAGTGTTATAACAATAATATTATTACCATAATAAGAACACTGTGATTGATTTTAGAAGGCACGGGAATTAAAATCTAGTCAAGTTAGTGCCGCTAAAGATGAATGAATGTGTATGTCTATTGGGATGTGCAATGTATAACTCAAACTAACTCACCACTAGGTTTTCTACTATTGCAGTTACCATGGCTGTTCTCGATGCAATTCCTAGTTGTCTTCAATAAGTGGGGGACATCACTGACAAAGTAGATGGTGCGCGGATGTTGTGCAAAGATGTTAATAGCTCTGTGGGTAATCTCATCTTTTCGGTAATCTGATGCATGGAGCTTGATGAACTTTCTGTTAGTGCTTGCCCCATCAGATACACTTGACCGTACATAAATGTCATTTAGTTCAAGATGAGATATCAGGTCCCAGAAGCAGTTTTACTTAATGTCAGGTAATGTCAGGCAATTTGTTGTGAAATGGGCCACTTGAAGACAAGTTTTAGATAATATCCCTCGGGCCATGAAACAAAGGACGTGTGTGGCTAGCTTTGGAGATGAATCAATACCTGTCTCAAGATTGCCCAGAGCTGAATTTACACTACCTATTTCTATAAAACCTGTAAGTTCTCCTGAAGACTTCTGGTAAAAGAAACCTTCTTTGATCTTGACTTCATCGTGCAATAGGGTGATACTCCTCTTACTACCTAATTGTTCACTTAATAAACTAATATTGTCATTGTCAATGCCATACTTAAAACTTCTGTAAGATGTGTAGGTTTTTAATGTTGGTTCTGCTGGTAAGGAGATGAATCCAGAGCTACGCATGTATGTATATGTAAATGAAAAATGTGCACGGAGTGTCAAAGCCCAACGAATTATCATAGGGTGCCATTTCATACTTCTGGAGCATTTAAGTTTAGCTTGTCTCACTTGTTGATTCCACAATAGCTCTTTTAACTCGCTGTCAAACTTAGGTCCTTTATTGCTATTAGTAGGAGTAGTTTAACAGATATCATTGATTTCATTATTATCAACACTCACCCCTACACTGTCCATATAGTTATCAAGTCACTGCCGCCGGTACCGCTTTATGTCAATTTTCAGTTTGTTAAGTTCTTCACTCTGGTTTCTAGCACGAATTAAGAGCTCATCTGGTGACAGAGACTGCAAAGGAGCATACGAGGTAGAAGCGGTTCTGGCAGCTTTAGCTGATTCACTGTTGGTATTCTTAAGTCGCTTTAGTCTTATTCTTAGGCTGTCTCTATGTTTGATACAATTTGCACACTTTTGTTTATTGTATAGTACACGGCTACAGTCCTTGTGCCTAACAGTCTTTGAGATTGGGTCTAATATCGATTTATCCCTTGAAAAGTCTAGCTCATCGAAACCTTCGTTACCTTTACAGATGTGAGTATTCATAAGTTTTGATAGTAGTTGCTCGATGTCCTCAGCTGTTTTATACGTGATTGGCAATCCTAGAGTTGTCAGTGTTTCTAGAGTTAATTGTTTTCCGCATATACATAGTGTGTAACCATAAGAGTCTGTCAGGGTTATTCGCTTGAGAATATCCGCCTTGTCACTTGATAAGTATATATATTCTTTGTCAGCTGCTTTAATCCATTGATGTTTGAGGAAGATAGAGTCGAATGTCTGGATGTCAACAGATGGTGTTGTTGAAGGTGTAACTGCAGCCACCCTTCCGGAAGGTTTATATCCCTTTCTGATGACTCCATTTTTTTTAAAGAAAGATTTACTTTTAGAATATGACATAGTTGTAGACTAGTTAATGGTCAAACAAAGATAGAACAGAAAGTCGCTTGCCTCAAGATGCAATCTATCGGTATAGCCAAAGCCTGGCTAAGCTGCTCAGTTGTGCCGAAAAGTCTCTAGCAAAAAGAATTGATACACCAATATTAAAAAATAAATTAATCACTACTGTCAATGACATGTATATTTTTTCTACAACTAACTCACCAATTAGCTAGCAAACAAAAAACTATACTGACAAACAAGGTAAAAAAATCAAACAACTAGCTCTAACAGTAAAGATATGCAGTAATTAAATCAGTAAATGGACAATTGGGTGAATAAAATATCTTTTCACCCTAATATCGCGATACAGAGTTCTGATACATAGCAATTTTACTAATTTTGAAATTAGTAAAAGTCATAGTATATGCTTAAAGGTTGACTTGCGACAAAATTCACATTACAGCTATTTGGTATCAAAAGATTCACCCTGTCTTACTCTGTTGTGTTGTAGGGGCCAAATATGTGGAAATGTGATTACAAGTTCTTAAAAGCTCAAAAACGAAAAGCCGCCATAGATTGGAATCTGTTTTTTTCTCTGACGTAGTCATTACATTTGGTTATTGTCTTGTCACGTGATGTTCTCACGCGAATTGAAAGGCCAATAAAAAGCTCAATATAAAACTTCTCGTAGCACTAGTTTATGACAAACACGTCGGGTTTTACCGAAGACCCCGTATCAAATATAGATGCTCGCTACTTTACAGTTTTGTTTCGGCTTGACCTAATCGTTAAGTCGTAATCTGATCATGTGACCCAACACTTTGCAAATAACTTCTGCAGCACTTTTCGATTATCACAGGTGACCAACAGGCTCGTCATGATTATCAGACAATGATAGGCCTATATACTCCTTTGAGCTTTGTTAAAAATTAAACGAATTTTTATGGTAAGTTATAAGATATCAGTGCTAAAAGTGACAGCATTACAATGACGATGAAGAAGACACGTAAGAACAATAGACAAGGTTTTATTGAATGCGTGAAGTATATTTGTGAAAATATTTCGACGAATAATGTTGCATGAAAGTGTAAACATAAACCATCTTGTAACAACTAAATCCCATTTGAGCCGTTTTGAAAAGAAAATCCAAACTACGGCGGTCTCGTGTGGCTGCGATAAACTGTTCGTTTTTAAGCTTTTAAGAGCTTGTAATAACATTCCCACATATTTTGCACCTACAACCCAACAGAGTAAAACATGGTGAATTTTTTGATACCCAATATCTGTAATGTGAATTTTGTTGCAAGTCAACCTTTAAAGTTGAATATAAATTACCCAAAATTACTATAACGACCTTTTTCCCTAGTTTTTGATTAATATTTTGCCACCCCTAATATAAAATGACAAAGTCTTTCATCGTTGTCGCATTGTTTTACCTGGCCAATAAGATGGGACAGCAGAAAAAACTGTACAGTGCATGTAGTTTTCATACTCAAAATCTAAATATAAAACCGAATTTGGGCTATTTTACGACTGCGACTATTAATATCACGAATGCTTGTGAATGGCAACTGCCTGATCATAATGGTGACAATATTGGGATACTATATTTATTTGACAACAAAATGAATTCAACAGATAAGTAATATAACCACTATAGTTAATAATGTTTGTAAATTTACAACGGGCTTTATTCAGCATATTTGTTTGTTCGTGTGCAGTGTTCGGGTTCATCCCAACCATAGAGTTATCTCTATGGTCCGGTCTATGGTCTCTATTATCCGGTGCCAACAAGGAGTATTTAGGCCACGCCCCCTTTTGTGCTAATCAATCATAGTGATTGACTAGATCAATAACATCAGCCATGAGAATGGTTAAACAAGGACCATAAATTTTCACAGTTAAGATAGTAATTATTGCTCATATTAAAGAAATGATGATTATAGTTTATTACTCTAATATATGCTTATTACCCTAGGACACTTTTATTTCGCTAGTATTTAGTTTCGTGAGTAGCACAGCACACAAAGTCAAACTTCGCTGCAACTTAATTTCACGGCTCTGATGAGTGTGAAAATATAGTGATGCGAAAATAAATGCAGTCGAACAAACAAATTAGATTTCGCAGGTCCAGTTCGCTAGTACAAATTTTTTTTCAATTTGGGACTAGTTTGTATTTGTAAAACGCAGGTAGAAATGTGTGGGCGAGATCAATAATTCAATCTGATCGCTTGCTGCCATTTGTGTTTTGGACTATCAATGACATCTATGTTCCTCTATTTGACGATTTTATTGTGGATATAAATGAACAAACCTACACATGTATACTGTATTTTCGCGTTTCCGCTTGTTCGTTATGATAGTTTAGTTTTGCTCATGAAAACTTCGCGAGAAGATGACTCCGCGAAAACGCGAAAGTTAGATTGCGCGAATCCATAAGTGTCCTAGGGTATTCAAGGCAATTCCATACCTACATGACTTGCCAAGGTACTGAATAGATAGTGTTAGGTGAGTGAGTTAATGCAATCAGTTACTCGTAGATAAGATAGATAGTCATACTGGGGTTTGATTACATTAGTGGGATGGGAAGCTAAATGATTGCTATCAACTATGAGCTGTACTACCCGGCGTTGCCCGAGTAATAAAAAAGTATTTTGACAGAAAATTTATTTTTATATAACATTTACCATTCTAACTTTTAAATTTCATATCATGAGAAAATATTTTTAAGCAGTTCAAATGAATTAAGAAAAAAAGAAAACAACTGTACAGGTTTTCAAGCTTGTTTAAACAACAACTTTTAAATTTCATATCTTGAAAGAAGTTTTTTGTTATATATATTAGGAAGCAAAGTGAAACGGCAAATGTTATTAAATGTAAATGTGAAATAATTAACGAGTAATGGCTAAATATAATCTGTTTAACTATGATTACAATAAAAAATTATCTAATAAATGAAATAATAAAAAAAGTCTAATTCTTTTTTATATAATTATAATTTAGTTTCATTAAATATAATTATTTTTGTTTAACATATAACAAAATTTGCCACTCTAACTTTTCAACCACATATCATGAGACGCGTTTGGTGTAATTGAAATAAATTAAGAGAGAAAATAAAAACAACTGTAAAGGTATTCAAGCTTTGTCAAACAACTACAACTTCTAAATTTCATATCATGAAAGAAGTGTTTTGTTAAAATAAATTAAGAGATATAAAACTGTAAATGTGTTTAAATGTAAAATAATTAGCAAGTAATGGCTAAATGTAATCTGTTTAGCTATGATTACAATAAAAGATTATTTAATAAATAAAGTAATATAAAAGTCAATTTTATTTTTATATAGTTATAATTTAGTATAATTTATTTTTATTTAATATATAACAAAATTTGCGATTCTAACTTCCAAACTTTTTGCTTCTTACATCAAACAAGGATGTCCACTAACTAGTGGAAATCTTTGCTTCAAGCTTGTCCATGTATTTGATTGATATGTATTGAAATCTAATATTACGTGCAAGGGCTGTTTGTGGACTGTGGTGTCAATGAATCACTCTATCACCGTGCAATGGCAATACTTTCAGTTGATGACAGTCGATTAGCTTCCCATCACACCAATGTAATACAACCCCAGTATGACTATCTATCTTATCTATGAGTAACTGATTACATTAACTCACTTACTTAATACTATTTATTCAGTGCCTTTGCAAGTCATGTAGGTATTGAATTACTTTAAATAATAAGCATATATTAGAGTAATAAACTATAATCATTTCTTTAATATGAGCAATAATTACTATCGTAACTGTGTAAATTCATGATCATTGTTTAACCATTCTCATGGCTGATGGTATTGATCTAGTCAATCACTACGATTGACTAGCACAATAAAGGGGCGTGGCCTAAACGCTCCTTGTTGGCACTGGAAACGCTCGTGTTATTGAAGGAACTGTCATCACTCTAGGGGGAGATAACTCTACGATCCCAACAGAGCTCGATCATTAATTCCCACCCATATGATAGCCGTCGGCTATTCTTAGAGGGCTGTATATCATTGCTTGGTAACTGAACTTTTGGGAGACAGACACTTAGGCGACATTTTCGGTTCGAAAGGCGACAACTTCAGACAAACAGGCAACACGACAGACAAACCGGCGACAATTCCAGATTGAAAGACGACCGATTGGTTTGCTGTTGGGTTGAAGACTATATAATGTCCTGACAAACTATGAGATTCTGTTGTCGTATGCAATGCTTACGTATATTTTTTAAACGTAGCCTTGACAGTGTGTTTTTTACAGAATTTTTGTATAAATAGAAATAGTAACATCTATTTTTAAACGCCATTGGAGGGATTTCTCTAATTATGCTAACTCAGACATTTACTGACTGTTGAGACTTTAGAGTTATTTTACTTTGAGAAGAAATTGTTTTATGGTTTCGATCGTCGAAATTCTCAGTAGCCTGGGAACAAAGTTTGCTCTTTGTGTGAGATGAAAAGACAACTCCTATTATTGTGATTTCTCATTTACTTGTGGAAAGAACGATTTCCTTATCCTCGTTTCTTTACAATTATGATAATAATCCATTTTCATTATAATGCAGACTCAATAGGCTAAATTTCAATACACACTGATCTATGTTTATTGAAATTTTATTTGAGTATAAAGAATGAAGGCTTTTTTTGACATAGGTGTCAGAGACATCCATATTTTACTAACTTCTGCAGCTTGTCGCAAGAAGTCTAAACAGCGTCACAGAAAGCTTAAGGAGAAACGACCCATTCCAAAGCATAGAAATCAACCGGTCCTGATGCCATGTTACCCTTAGAGTCACTTAAGATATTTGATCGAATCACACTTGTCACAGATCCCAATGGCACACACAATTTGTAGTTTGAGACAATGAGGAGTGATCAACACCTCAAAAACCTTTGTAATATATACTCAGCTGAGGGTTAATGCTGCCATGTGCCACATCATACACTATATTTTGCATTTTAACACGCAATATGAATCTTTTTCATACACGACTATTTTAACACAGGACAGACTTCAGAAAAGATTGGAAGATATTACATAGACAACCATCGGCTTGAACTTTAATGACAGCTTTATTAAATAGTGTAGGGAATTTCCTGCTGTTATTTTTGTGAATGATTGGAAGTGCAAGTGCATTCGAGTACCTTCGAGTCACTGTGTATAATTATACTCCTGTAATTCAAATTATCTTTTTATGTAAGTTTTAGAAATAGTAGAAAGTAATATTCAGTTGCCAATTTATAACCGTGAACCTGATCTCGTCATTCTAGATAGGAAAGAGAAATTCTATCGCTAGAATGGTTTATCTACATAGTATCAATCAGAATAAAGTTATTGTAAAAAATTAATGCTGCAAACTATTGATATACGGATTTTTGAAAGTTAGGCCTACATATGATAAAAAATCAGCTTTACTATTTGTATAAATATCCCAAAAAGCAAGGGATCTCAAAGGTAAGGAATCTCAAACTCTGATAAGCCACACTGATAAGCAACTTGCCAGTTTTCCCAAGCATCCAAAGGAGGGAAAAAAATGTAGTGACTGTCTAAATGACTTCTGAGCGTGTATAGTTGACAAACTCTCGAGTTAAATTTGTGGAAAAGGATGAGCAGAAGAATAGTTGGGCAATTAAAGACAGATTAATCTCAGCAGTTTCTTTTTAGTAATAACCATCTCAATTAATCTCAATTAAATGAATATTGGATACAATCATTATTACAATATGAAATTCTACTGTGTGCAGACCTGCCAACCTTGGAGTGGGGAAAGAAGTGAGAGCCTATTTTGGGGGCAATGAAAACGCGAGGATTTGATAAGTGGGGTAAATATTTATAGCGTACAAAAACACTACAGCGAAAGATAATATAACTTCATATGGAAACCACATGTCGTGTAGACTATTGATAGATGAGAATGCCACAAATATGTTTATACATATCTGTTTATTAGTAGTAAGTATATGATTACTACTTGAAATTTGGGGCAAAAACAGGTTTTCTTGGGTAAAGGGGGCAACTGCGTGACACAGGCGTGAGATGCGTGAGATGGGGCAATTGCGAGAGTCTCACGTCTAATGCGTGAGAGTTGGCAGGTATGATGGTTTGCTCCAGTCTCTCGTTTATAAAATATATTTCTAGCTTCAATGGAAAGTTATTACTATTATTATCACTATAATTATATAATTTGTAAATTTCCAAATTTGTACCATAACATTTGACAATGCCATAGCCGTTAAGTTTGGCTTCGCTATAAACATGGCTTAGGCGCTCATATCGTCTAGTGAGCAAAGTCAGAAAATAATTCTCAGAAAATGATGTACTCTATATAAAAAAGCCAGACAAAAGCGAAAGGTGTAAGGCAAGAGTCACATCGCAACTGAGACTTGCCAGGTAGGACGATGCTTTCTAAAAAGATTTACGAGTTTTAATTTGGTTTCCGTGTGTATCGTGTGTAAACATTGATTGTTTATATGTATAAAAGTATGACTATTCCTGTTATGTCTATTATATATATTTGCTTTTATTTACTAGTGTTATATTACCGCGCGTAATATTATATTGGCGTATGAATATGTAAGTAGTGGGAGCGGGAATTGCGGCCATGTTGCGGGCAGATATGTAAACGTGTTTTTTTCAGGCTGTGAGTTTGTAAACTGAATAATAAATATAGCTTGTTATTACTGTGAAAGTGTCTTGTAAACATAACAATTGGCGACGAGGATGGGATGGTGTTAAATAGATAACTAAACATCATCGTGAAGAACAGCATGAAGATACTCCCTACGGAGATTCACTAACAACAAAGCGAAGAGTTAAGTATTAAGCAGTTACTATTGTATTGGTTGTTGATTTAATTAACTCCATCAATCATTCAAGTCAACCGAACAAGTCAAGAGGTATACTAATAGTAGTAGTAAGTAGCTGTACAAAAAATTTTAGCATTGTGATCCTGGAGTGACACTTTGTAGTAATAGTTGTCAGCACTGGTCTACAGTCATACCGTCGTTTGAGTAAATTCAATTTTGGTGTAAATCACAAATTTGAAATCATGGCAGACTTGGGTGATTTGAGGGGGCTAGGTAAATTTGACCCTGATGGTGATGCTAGTACTGTATCTTTGAGATGGAAAAGTTGGTTAGAGAAATTCGAATGCTTTGCAGACTGTAAGGGTGTCGCTAACCAAGCAAATGATGGAGCAAATGATGCAATTAGAACTGAAAATAGAACTAAACGCCGTGCTCTGTTGTTATATTTAGCTGGTCCAAAAGTCAGAGAAACTTTCAAGAGTCTGGAAAATTCTGGTAATGCAGACCAATACACCGAGGCCATCAATGCCCTCAACAGACACTACATTGTTGCACCGAATCCGACATTCCAACGACATTTGTTTAGGAAAACCACTCAAATTTCTGGAGAGACTTGCACAATATGTAGCACGTCTTAGGTCTATTGCTGAGGGATGTGAATACGACAAGGTTAATGTAGAAATCAAAGATCAGGTAGTGAGTAGTTGTTTGTCAGATACTTTAAGGTCGAAATTACTCAGTAAAGGGGCAGATTTAGATCTTGCTAAATTATTAGAAATTTCTGCTAATCTTGAAGCAGTTAAAAAACAGACTAGAGAGATGAAAATAAGTCATGCCCCAGTTCAAGTCAATAAAGTAAAATATCAGAAACCCTGTCATCAACAGGCAGCTTCTAAACCAGTTTACAACCTTGAATGCTATAGGTGTGGCAAGCAGGGACATATAGGTTCAGATCCCAAGTGTCCTGCTAAAGGAAGGACTTGTAAAAAGTGTGGTGGCAAAGACCATTTTGCAGTTAAATGCCGAACAAAAACCAAGCCACAAGCTAATCGCCACCCAAAATCAGCTGGAAATTCACAGAAACGTAAAACTCAAGTTCACCAGGTCACTGACAAGAAAAGTGCCGATGGTGATGACCAACAGGCGAGCCAATATGCTTTTGCAGTAAAGTCAAGTGTTATAGAGTCCGACAAAGTCGTTGTGAATGTCGGTGGTGTTAACATGACTTTTATTGTTGATTCCGGCAGTGACTGTAATATCCTTAGCCGCAGCTTGTCGGAAAGAGCAAAAAGTGAAAACATCTCATGTAGAAGTAAAGGTGAAAATCGAGAAATCTACGCATATGGTGCTGACAAGCCTTTAAGGTAATAGGTGTTTTTGATACTCTTGCTAGGCATACTCAAACTGAAATACACACCGAGTTTGTAGTGGTAGATCATGATGTTGAGGCTCTATTAGGTAAAGAAACGGCTAAGTCACTGGGTGTGCTCAAGATTGGCGCGAACGTAAAAAGATGTGCAGGCGACGGGTATGCAAGTTTGTGCAACAAGTACGAACGAGTTTTTAGTGGTGTAGGTCTCTTGAAAGCTCGTGAAATCAAATTGTACATCGATCGGTCGGTAAAATCAGTGATCCAGCCCTACCGTCAAATACCCTTTGGGCTGAGAAGTAAAGTTGAGGAAAACTCCAAGAGTTGGTTGAGGCTGACGTGATTGAAAAGGTTCATGAGCCTACTGATTGGGTAAGCCCAGTGGTCATAACCCCTAAACCTAATGGTGACATCCACTTGTGCATAGACGTGCGACAGGCTAATCAGGCAATCAAAAGGCAAAGACACCCTATCCCAACAATTGAAGAAATGTTGCTGGATATGAATGGCTCCAAGTTTTTCAGTAAACTAGACCGCAAATGGGGTTTTCACCAAATAAAACTTCATGAAAGCTGCCGAGGTATAACAACTTTCAACACACACACTGGCCTATATAGGTACAAATGTCTTATGTTCGGCATACATGCCGCACCTGAGTTATACCAATATGAAATAACAAAGTTGTGCCTGGTATACCAGGAGTTTCAAATATGAGTGACGACCTGGTTGTGCATGGCTCTACAAAGAACAAGCATGACAACAGACTAGAACAGGTCCTAAACCGGTTGTCAGAGGCAGGGCTGACATTAAACCGAGAAAAATGTGTTTGGAGCCGCTGAAATTGAGTTTCTGGGCCACAAGTTATCCAGTGAAGGTGTGGACCCTGGTGCTGGCAAAGTTTCAGCCATTTTAAATGCAAGTCAGCCAAGCGATGTCTCCGAGGTACGAAGTTTTTTAGGCCTTGTAAACTATTTAGGTCGTTTTATCCCTAATATGTCCCGCATCAGTGAACCATTGAGAAGACTCACCTGCAAAAATGTACCTTTAATTTTTGGTACTGAGCAGATTGCTAGTTTTGACCAACTCAAAGAGGCCCTTGCTCAACACGTAACACTGGGATACTTTGACAAGGACGCAGAGACCAAGATTGTTGCAGATGCTTCACCTGTCGGCCTGGGCGCTGTTTTGGTTCAAATCCATTGTGATGCACCCTGTGTCATAGCTTTTGCTAGCCACTCGTTGACTGAGGTTGAGCGCAGATATAGTCAGACGGAGAAAGAGGGTTTAGCGCTAGTTTGGTCTTAAGGGTTTGCACCATATGTGATAGGTACTAAATTCGACCTAGTGACAAATCATGAGCCGCTTCTAGCTATATATGGTCGAAAATCGAGACCTAGTGCACGCATAGAAAGGTGGGTTCTTTGCCTACAGCCATTTGACTTTAATGTGGTGTATGTAAAAGGGAAAAACAACATTGCAGACCCACTTTCGAGGTTGATATCACACGACCCTAATGCTAAAAATTGGTCCAAGGCTGATCTTGAAGAGTTGTCAGTAAGAGCAGTAGTTGTTAATTCCACCCCCAAAGCTCTAACTGCTAGACAGATTGAAAGAGCATCCGTTCTAGATACAGAGTTGGTGGAAGTAAAATCACGTCTTGAGAGTGGAAATTGGTCACAGTTTTACTGGTCATAAACCTTTTCGAGCGCTATCCCACGAGTTGTGTAGTGTAGGCTCAGTAATACTCAGAAGCTCTAGAATTGTGATTCCCAAAAGTCTGAGACCTCAAGTATTGTCTCTCGCCCATGAGGGTCACCTAGGTATAGTGGGTACAAAAAGTAATTTAAGGAGCAAAGTTTGGTGGCCAGGTGTAGATGCTGAAACTGAGAAATTGCGTAAATCGTGTCATGAGTGTCGAATCACAGGGAAGGGTTTCGGTCCAGAACCTTTGAGATCCAAAAAACTGCCCACTGGCCCATGGGAGGACTTGGCTATCGATTTCTTAGGCCCACTACCTTCAGGAGAATCTATGCTAGTTGCAGTGGATTATTACAGTAGGTTTTATGAAGTCGCATAACCTCAAAAATACCACCGCAGAAAAGACTGTGCTAGCCCTAGATTCTATGTTCTTTATACATGGTCTTCCTAAAACTGTGAAGTCAGATAATGGACCCCAGTTTGTTTCCCAAGTATTCCAAGACTATTTAAAACACAATGGCATTGAGCACTTAAAGATGTGGTTGCGTCAAAAAATTTGATTTAATGAAATTAAGACCCATAAAAGGCTAAAACATCAGCTACAATTTGATGCCATTTTTGTCTTTGTAGACCAACCCCGTCCAGAGATATATGCGTTTGAATAAGGCCCTCTTTTAAAAAGCTCACGTTCCAGCGGGTGCTTCTTTCGTGACGTCACAAGCAATATATCTGAAAAGCAACCACGAGCGATAAATATGAGGTCGCTCCCTTAGCCAATCATCAGCGCGAATCTTTTATATAGGCCGTAATAAATGTTATTACTCGTGAAACGTGTTGTCTGTGATCTCAAATTTAGGAATTTTACTCTATTATTTATTAAATTAATTAATATTAACAATTAAAAAAATTAATTAACATCGTTACTTTAATGAATTACTCGATCGACACGTTTTATTGGCGAACAACATACGTACATGTAATAATGTTATTGTAAAACTGCTGTAAAGTTACTGCGAAAGTGACTCCGAGTTTTCTTGGCATCAGATAGTTAAAGTTCTACGAAAGAAGCTCGGAGAATGGAAGTAAATTTATTTTTTACTTTGAGTCTCCCATAGAGTTTCTTGTTGAGTTTACATTCAGATTATATTTCCCTGCTTGAGGCTAAAATGTGATCTCCTGCGCGTGCGAGATACGTATTGTGGAGGACTGGGACATATACCAATTATTCCGCACTTATATATATCCTTACTAGCACTTGCCTGAACTTCCTGAACTTCCTTTCTATTATGTAATCGTATTCCTGAACTGCCTTTTTGTTATATAATCGTATGCTTATCCTGTGTGCAAATCCTATTATATCCTGTGCATCCTTTGTGTCATAAATAGACTGGTAGGCGGAGCTAGACCGTGGTGCGCTGGCTATATAAGCCAGCGCAGTGAGTAGACAAATTGTGCTTGATATCACTCAAACTTGTGAACACATGTATTAAAGCTATCATTAATAAAACTATTATATACTCGCAAGAACTGATTATATTGACGCCTGCCTGGTTGGCTCACCGATTACGCAAGCAGGCTCATTGTAACCATCAGACGGAACTGCCAGGGTGGCTCTAGAAGGCTAGGGAACGATCCACGGCTCTGTCTAGACTTGATCGGGTGTGCCATGGCACAAGAGATCAAGTCCTAAGGCCAGCCGCTAGTGGATCTAGACTAGCCTGAGATAGAGATCCAGAGGGCAGGCTGGGGGTTTGGTTTCGGAGCAAGCCTGACTACCAGGTTCTTGTCTTGGACTGACTTGACCGCTCTAGGCAAGTCAATCAGGCCTCGGACAAGGCAGGCCAGTAGCTCAGGTTGCGTCTCCCTTGTTAGGAAGTAAAGCTGACTCAGCTACCGGGGTCAGATCCTTTACAGTATGTACAGTAAGTTCTTGACGCCTTCTTTTTAATCTTTAGCATCTAGCTATACAATGGCTTAGATTGATGAATATACTAAAGGTAATATTTTAGTACTCATTAATACATGTACTAATTAATAAAATTGTAACTTTTTGCTATCACTAATCAACGTTTTATATTTTTTTATCGGTTCACCTAGCTACATTCGCTTCAAATTTTCTGTGGCAACTTCATCTAGTAAATTAGATTTATGATTTGACATTAGATGTTTACTTTTCACTCGTAGAAAGTGAAGAAAATCGATTGATCAATGCAAATCTTTAATTTCCAGAACCAAAGCTTCGAATCGTTGGCTTGGCGTACTTGTGCCTTTGTTAAACGTTTATTCGTTTTTAAAATTACACTCGCAATCTATTCAACTCCCAATTTGGAAGCTGTCAATAGACACGCTTTAGAATGACATATCTATGAATGACATATATTTATTGCATTTGTTTTACTGATTACAGAATGTTTATGTCATCCCGCCAGCCGAAGAAGCTTTGTCAGTGTGGAAACTGCCATAAAGGGGAAAGAGAGACTTGAATGTGGGCTAGTTTTGAGTTTGAGTTTTGAGATTTTGTTTGAGTTTGTTGCAGTAGATGAATTTGTCTTATTGCATCAGCTAATACTATGTAAGTGGCCACAACTTGATGAATATTTTTAATAAAAGCTTTGTGCCGAGATGAAAATATTTTTGCTTATAAAAATTATATAATAAAATAATATTTTTGAAGATAATGCAAAACATGATTTGCAGAATATTGTAGAGAATTGAATATGGTATTTGGATGTCCGCTGAACTGGAGAATGTGAGTTCAAATCCAGTTTGCAGCAGACTTATCATCCTTAAAACTCTATCCCTATCTATATTCTTTTCAAAGACGTGGCTTGCTTATTTCACTTCGGTAGTATTCGGTAAGAATACTACTAGTAAGAAACTAGTACGTAGACGGTGTAGGCAATGATATACAGCCCCGCCCCAAGGATAGGCGACGGACATAATGTGGGCGGGACTTATGGGAGGCTGTATATCGTTAGTATGGGTAGCTGCAGAACTGTGCTGATACAAAGACCTCGTTCTACATAGTTGGCTTGACACAATTACCGTAGACCAGTAGAATTGGTAGTCGGTACCCAAATGTTTACACAACATTGGGAGGGAGTGAGAACAAATTTTAAATTTTCGTTATTTGAGGCCTTTGAAACATTCATAATAATGCATGTGTAGCAGGATTTAAAATTTTATTCTAGCCAACATGAGCAAATACAAAATAAGATATATGCCAATAGAGCCGCGTAAGACTAGGCTTTTATCGCAAATAGCCGATGTGAATACGAGAGATAGAAACAGGTTGTATAACGCGTGACATCATTTTGGGCAAGTCTGGGCACGTTTTTTGTGGCCTGAGCGTTTTAACGGCGATCAGACTTTTTCGATTTTAATCTTCAAATATCTTGGCAATGAGATCGCGTAACACAACAAACAACATATCAACTGATAGAGAAAAAAAATGCTTTCTTTTAAGATCAACTAAAATTTGACACAACCACATCTTTAAGGGTGACACCAAGATATCCACAAGCAAATGGGGAAATTGAAAGACAAAATTCCTCACTCATGAAACGCATAGATTGCTTACAGCCAAAATCGAGATAATAAGCCTGAGGTTCAAAAGTACATGACAGCATATAGGTCTATCCCTCATCCTAGCACTGGCAAACCGCCAGCAGAGTTGTTATATGGGAGAACTACTAGAACAAAAATGCCCAGATTTGAGACCTATGCTGGTGACCAGGCTGTGAGAGACTCTGACGAAGAGTACAAAGCTAAATCTAAATTGTATTTTGACCAGAAAAATTCTGCAGACTTTGCATCCATAATACCAGGTGACACGGTGCTCATGAGGCGGGAGGTCCAAAACAAAGTTGACACACCCTTTCAGAATACTCCAGTCACTGTCGTAGAGAAAAATCAAAATCAGGTGACTGTTGAGTGTCCAGGTGGCCATAGGTTAAAGCGCAATGTAACATGTTTTAAACCCTACATACTGCCGAGTGACACTCTTTTAGGTGGAGAAGAACCAGAAAGCCAAGAGACAGGTACATCCAGTCTAGCTGAGCAGACGCCACTCCCAGATCTTGTAGATGAGACGCTTTTGGAACCTGAGCCGACACAGGAGACACCTACTACAACCAAGCCGAGATGGACAAGAGAGAGAAACACAAAGCCACCAGCCTATCTGAAGGACTATGTCATGGGAAAATAACTCCCACTTACATACAGTTTACTCCTACTCATACTCGTATACAGTCGTATACTCAGTTACACTACATACAGTTTCACAGATATCCATATTTTATCACATTTTGTCATTTGTGATATAACAAACTTTATCGAGAAAGAGAAGGATGTTATGTCCATTATATATATTTGCCTTTATTTACTAGTGTTATATTACCGCGCATAATATTATATTGGCGAATGAATATGTATGTAAGTAGTGGGAGCGGGAACTGCGGCCATACTGCGGGCAGATATGTAAACGTGTTTTTATAGGCTGTGAGTTTGTAAACTTAATAATAAATATAGCTTGTTATTACTGTGAAGGTGTAAACATAACAATTCTGACACGACAAACATGGAAAGAACCAACAAATGACGTGAACTACAACAACAACTTACCGAAATATAGTCCCTGATAGCCAAAACAAAACTGTTTAACAGGTCTCCACATGCAGTGGGACTATCAAATAACATTGAAAAGGTGCAAAACAATGGTCTAAGATGGATCTTCTGGCTCCGTAAAAGAGCTAGTATAACAGAATGCCGCAACGAAAATGAAATTCATTCTCTGAGTGACAGGCGAGATAGTCTGGATCATACTTGCCAACTCTCACGCATTGGGCGTGAAACTCACGCATTGGGCGTGAAACTCACGCATTGGGCGTGAAACTCACGCATTGGGCGTGAAACTCACGCAATCACCCCAAAGAAAAAATGAAAATGCGTGAGATTTTTGCCCCAATTTCCACAACTTTATATATACTATCATTGATACTTCAACTGCCCCAAAACCAAATCTCACGCATTGCCCCACTCTTAGGTTGGCAGGTCTGGTCTGGATACCCTATTCCTCAGAAAAATTGAAGCGGGTCTCTATAACGTATAATTAAATGAATACATTAAATTTGCACCTGTGACACATGACACCGGGTTTAGCAAAACGTTATTTTTAAGTGTTTTTGACCATCACGCCTCGTCACGCGTCACGCGTTTTACTAAACCCGCACATGACACTAGAAGTAAGATATTAAGCCACCAACACCGAACAAATGTGTGGCGATTTAGCTTTTACAATCGCATTAAAAACCAAGTTAAAGTATATTTTCCGCCAACAGACAATCAGACTGATAATACTCACTGATATGCACAAATACTCATATATATCATTTATATCACCTTTGGCCTTAGACAATCGGACTGATGATACATAAATACTCATATATGTACGTATATAGTTTTTACCACTTTATTACCCTCATTTTATGCAAACAACTATACTATGATTCACTTTACTCAGAGCTCAGTTAATACACGGTGATACGGGTTAATATACCCTATGTGCCTTGAACTGGCACTTAGGATCAATTGGAAAGTAAGTAAGTAAGTAAGTAAGTAAGTAAAGTAACAGTCTCAGCCGATCTACATTGAAAAATATTTCCAAAATCTCGGATAAGTGCCGGGCAGCGAAAGGAAATTGGCTCGCCAAAAATTCTCGTGAGGAGAAGTCAAGAAAGCGCGACTGTACCGCGCTAAATGACATTATCAAAGCCAGAGCCGTTTGGCTGCACAGGCCCAGTGTCGCATAGGGAAAGTTACGCCACCAACAGAGCCTTTACAAACGCATCGAAAGTTCCAAACAAACATCGGCCACGCCTACTTTTATATAGAGTTACAATGGACTGCTCTTACCTGTCTTTGTTTATCAGTTAATAAAACTACTTTAGGTAACCTTAGAGCACTATCAAGTATACCACAACAAAGCTCAGGTTTTGCTCTAACTCACATTGTTGTATAAATCGATGTACTCACATGTACTAATGTGAAGATGAAGAAGAGCCTCGGTCTTTCGTTACACTTCCTTATATCCTCCCCTATACTGCCTTACACTAGCTTATCTACTAGCTTTACCCACTAGCTTTATCCAGCTTTATGCACTCACCGTAATTACCAAGACCACCTGTACTGCCTTGAGCTCAGACACCAATATAGCCTGAGCCTAACAAATCCCATAATACAACATGCCCTTTCTTTTTTTCTTTTTGTTTTGGGCCACTCCATCACTACCAACAAGCAGACGTAGTAACTTACCTTACTTGTGTTGCTCGTTACCTGACTCCATTAGGGCAGTTTCGATAGGCTATGCCTCTGGCTTGTCTGACCCTGTGCCACCATCTAAAGTACTCTTCTCGCTACTGCCAGCTCTATTGCCAGTCTGCACTGGCTTTTCGATCGCCCTGACCTCCACCGCTACCAATACTTTTACCGTGACCACTGTCACTACCAACACTCTTTCCACCAACATCTCCAACACTACTTCCACCAACCCTGACTAGCCCGGAGTCTTTTGGTTGGGTCAGTAATGACTCCTCAACCTCATCTCCGTCTCTTCCGTCTTTACCTCGCTCTCCCCAGTAAGAGGCAGGCTCGACAGGCTTCCTGTGGGAGGGCTTCACCTGGGTCGTAACTGGCTGCACAGGGGATGGTACCACAGAGCTGGGAGTTGGCATAGGCCCAGACCTATCTAGCTCGACCTCACCTGCAACCAGTGCAGGTCTGCTACCAGCAATTCTCCTCTGAACCTCGGCTAACTCCTGCACCACTACCCTGAATGCCTCGACATTTTCCAACTCCATGACTGCTGCCTCCCGTTTGGCTTTCAGCTTAGCCAATTTCTCCTTCGACTTCCTCCGCACCTCCCTTTCCTCTCTTTCAATCTCTGCTACCTTTTTCTCATGACCTTCTCTGTCTAACATTCCATTGCTGGATACCTCGGCTAAAAAAGAGCAAACCTTTTTCATTACGGACACTGGTTCAGCTACTTTCTCAGCACCTTCCCTTACCTCATCGTGACTCTGTTCTCTATCACATCCCATAGACACTTGCACATCTCTGGTGCCTTGGGCTGTCCCCTGTTGACTACCAATTTCCACGTATTCGCTACTCTTCACTCCCTTGGTTTTACAAGTCCACCAATCTTGACCTGTGTGACCTTTCTTAACTTCGCTCTCTCTGTCAGACTTATTTGTCAGGTTTTGCAACTCGACATCATCTGAAACATAACTTGACCCAGCAATAATGGTTCTCGACGAAAACGGCTTAACTGGCTTAATGCTTCTACAATCCTTAACAGCCTCAAACTTACTTTCGCATAACGCATTTACAACAGCAAATAATTTAAGCTGCCTCAACTCAATTATGCCCAAGAAGTTCGTTCTCAATCCTTTCACCACATGAACTTCAGCATCCATATGCCTGTTTTTACTTTCCAAATGAACTATTACACTTCCAACCACTTTTAACTCACTACCATCATCAGTTTCTAAAACTGTCGACGGTTTCTTTAACCATAGGTTCAACTTATTGGCTGTTGCCTCGGTTACCATAAACACCTCAGCCCCAGTATCAAACGTAAACTCTACATTTACTCCATTAACTTCTAAATACTGCACAATTCCCTGGCCTAGTCATTGATCTTCACCATATTTATCTCTATAACCAGAGAATCTAAAACTTCTAAAACCCTTTATCATACCGGCTCGTCTTGCGCCTCTCCTTATACTTCTCCCCCTCAAACCTATCCATACTTTTGTCCCTGTACCTACTAGACTTGTCTCTCATCTCGCGGGGGCTTTCTCGGCCCCTGTACCTCTCCCTACTACTGTCCCTGCTACTATATCGCTCATAGCTATTATCCCGACTACCTCCTGACCTCCTGCTACTACCTCGCCTGTCATAACCTACATCTCTCCTATCCCTACAATAACGGAATACATGTCGTCGCTGTCCACAACAAAAACATTTGATGGAGGGACAACTCCTCATCTCATGGCCACTACGTTTGCAATTGTAGCACACTCTATCTTCACTGCCTTCTCTACTGCTTGCTCTATATCTAGAGACATGCCTCTCCCCGCTATTATCTCTATACTTCCTACTGGCACTGTCCTTGTTATACTCCCGGCCTCTTGTCCCATATCTACTAGTATCGTGCTCTTCACTACCATAATACCCTCTACTACTCCTAGGGCTACCTCTACGGGAAGATCTACCTGCTGAATCATAACTTCTATCTCTATTATTACTCCTATACTGCACTCGACTATCAAACTCTGATACCTTTGCTACTTCTCTCTTAACCTCACTTTTTAAATCGGTACTTCCACCCTCATTTTTCAAAAATCAATCAGAGTTGTTGGCCATTTGACGAGCCCTCAATGCCTCCTGCAATAACGCCCAAGTAAGATTGGCATTCTTCATTAAATCTCTGCTTACTTCTCTATCTCTCAACCCGTTAACCGCCACTATAAGGGCAAACCTTACCCTATCATTATTGTTAGTCACCTCTGCATATCTGCTCAAACTCTCTACCCGTTGTAAATATTCTCTATCACTTTCTTCAAGTGCCTGCCTAGCCGTAAGAAACTTATGAACATACTCTCTTGTCTACCATAATAATCCTGCAAAACGTCCACTGCCCCTTCATAAGTAGACTTTATACCATCTACGTTGAACCCTGCACCTCTCAATACTTCTCTACCACTGTGCCCAATAGCTCTCAACAGTGGCACCAACCTAGCTCTACCAGTCATAATAGTTACTCTATTGCCATCCTCATCAGCTACATAACCTCTCTTCTCGACAGCACTCTCAATACACAAATTCATCTCCTCTATAAATCTCTCCCACGAATCATCACCGTGCTCACCAAACACCAGCTTCGGAAACCCACTCTCCATCTCTACCAAACACAATATATCTCTCGCCACCAATCCACTCTACCCCACTCGTATAAAATTAATGTAATTCTCACCTCCGAATACGTAATAAATATTTACACCTTACCAACACCGCTACTTCACCTCACAACACCTCACAACACCACCCTACCTCATGTCACCTCGCCTGCACGCCCGTGAAAGGGTCTAATCAACAGTTAAACTTAACCCTGTAACCAGAAATATTATCGCTAACGTTAACACACAAAGAAAAAAAATCAGAATTTTGTCAACTGCGCCATGTTGTATAAATCGATGTACTCACATGTACTGATGTGAAGATGAAAAAGAGCCTCGGTTGTTCGTTACACTTCCTTATATCCTCCCCTATACTGCCTTACACTAGCTTATCTACTTGCTTTACCCACTAGCTTTATCCAGCTTTATGCACTCACCGTAATTACCAAGACCACCTGTACTGCCTTGAGCTCGGACACCAATATAGCCTGAGCTTAACAAATCCCATAATACAACACACATAGCAGTTGTAAAAGTGACAACTCTATATTTACAGGTTTTCTGCTACCTCCTATTATCGGCACTAGAATGTCTTAGCTAAATTGTGTTTACTTGCAATTTCACAACTTTGGGCGACCAAACAAACAATTAAATGTATTCACAATGATAATTATATTTATAATACCATCACTTGCCAACTTTTTTGTTCATAAAACTTATAAACAGGCTTGTTTTATGCAAATTAATGGACAACCACAAATTTATTACGGACAATGATTTCAACTAAACGTGCAAGAAGTATGAAATACAACATAAAAATTGAACAACTTTCCATAATAAAAACTGAACACTATAAAAGGGCTACACTATAAACACTATAAATTGTACTACATAGAAAATCTTTCATAGTAAAGTTACAATAAAAATTATTAACTTCGAATAAACAAGTCAAAGAAGCTAAGCTGTACTAGTACTATAGTAAGGTACGCCAACGTAGTATTTTGTGTGCAATGGCCGACTTACACATGTTTATAACATATATAAATATAATACTAGTCAACAAGAATGAGTACAGTAAAAATGGAGAAAGCATCAAATTTCAACAACACTTAAAGATAAATATTCTGAGCTATTGTTCGCATGGCCATGCTTTTGCTAGCAAACTGCACTGACTGTGAGGCCGAGGTATGTTTTTTACATAAAATATGAAGTCTAACATTCACAAACTTTCTCACTAGCTTCTGCAATATAGGATGACAAGTGGGCAGCTCACATGGCATATCAATATTCTCCATGCATTTAGAAGCTATCAAAGTACCTATATGGTTGTTCTTAAGATGAGGTTCAAAGCTTCTCACGACAGACTCCCACTTTTTGAACAGAGCAAATGTGTCATCGGAAACTTCACATAAAGCACCCTCTTTAAAGTTATTAAATTGCAGAAAACCAGTTGAATACAGCTCACTAGTGAGTCCCTTTTGCTTTCTATACCAAACGTCTTCCACATCGCTTGGTTGCTTGACCCCATGTCTGAAGTAACAGCAACAACTTTCAGACCAATACCGTTTGCATGTGTTATGACATCAATAATTAGAGAAGCTAGACTGTCCCCGGAAATAGATTTACCAGTGAGATGGAATGCGACAACTTGTTTCCATCTTTCAGCAATTCCTGCAAAGATACAGCCAACACTTGGATTTAAAGTACATGTAATATTAGTGGTAAAACTGCAGACACAAAGAGGAAAGTAATAAATGAAATAAACAAGAAATTAACGTCACCAACCTCCAAGCATAACCACTAAACCATGAATAGCAAGGCCACTATGGCCAGGCAACGTCACTTCTCCTATTACGGAGCTGTTGCTAGCATCATACTCAAAGGCTTCAGTAATCTCCATCTCATCCAACACAAGGCAACACTGTCGGCCCCTCTCATCCATACTCGCAGCATAAATCAAAGAAGCTTGTAAATGCAGTATAATCCGCAAAGACATCAGAATATAAAAAGAGCGATTAGCAAAACAAATGAGAAACATAAAATTGAAAATAAACATAAGATAACTCTTAATTACACAAGCTCACCTTTACCTTCATGTATTGAAAAACAGTCATGAGAACTCTTGGCTCGAAGCAGATAGTTTGAAGTCGTCTTTGCAGTGTCCTAACAGATGGAAGAGGCATTCCTGAATCCAGAAGATGATTGTAACCTGTGGACCCACAAGTAAACTGCAACTTCAGCCCTTTCTTTATTGTGTCGAGTTACCATTGCAATCCTCTAGTAGAATGTCTTTGAAGAGCAACAAGTTAATCCCTGTTAAACAACTTTTTGAGAGCCATTTCATGGGTTTAGAGTTTTTCTAAGGTAGCCCTATATTCTTGTTGGACCTGTAAAAAAATAAACAAGTGGCTACATTGTTGAAAATGCTCTTGATTACCACTGCTGACCCTTACGAGTAATCGACTACGCAAGTTGGTATTAAAATAGACAATAGCAACATTATAGATCTGCATGTTATCAAAGTGAAATCGATCACAATTTTCAACAAGCATATACATGCATATACATGTTAGGGTGTCAGAGAACTTAAATTTTCTCAAAATTACTCGTATAAAACTGTTTTATACCACTATGAGTATGAACTGCTCTTACCTCAATGCATAATGGCGTAAATCAGCTTATATTTTTAAAAATAATCTATATCAAATGATAGTTTTCGATATTTTTCACTAATAACATACTTCCGTAACATTCGTTCTATGCTCTCGATTTCTGATGTGATCAAAGTTGTAGGCTTACTTGTCGCTAGTTCTGATTCCAAAACATTCGGTGAATAAATTTCTAAAAATCCAAATATACCATATTAAAATAATGACAATGATAGCCACTTTTAAGATTCAGCATTTGGGGAGCACTGTTACTCTCTGGACAGGGCATAAACTTGCAAATCAATATGAATAGAATGTGAGAAACGTTTGCCTGTGTGAATTGAAACTGTGCAGAAAGCAATTTATTATCATTGGCGATGAGGGATTGATATCATTAGTAAATGCGTGTATGTTAGACAGATATTTAAATCATACATATCACTTATACCTGAGCTCCTAAGTTCTACTGGCCACAACAACTGATAAGATAATTGCTGTACCGCTAATAGAAAAAATGTTATAGAGGTGAGTGTCAGTTAGGAAAGTTAGAGTGTGTAAAAAAGCTACATATATTAAGAATACAATCGTTAATCACACAGCAATTTTGTTCCAATACCTCTTTGTAGTCACCTGTTAAAAGATACATTTAAATTAATAACTGAAACTGATTGTAAGATAAAATTGCTTTTGCAAAAATCTGTTGCACAGTTTAATATATCATAAGCAATAAACGAGAAATTGAATTGTATAGAAATTAATGACAAAAATTTCCTCACTCATATTTTGGCTTGTTCTGGGGAATGCAGAAGAGCTGGGGGTTGTGATTATAGTATTTTTTAAAGCAGTTTTTCTTTCAGAGACAGGTGGTGGTCTGTGAGCAAACAGAGTAGGAATGGCATCACTTGTCAGTCGACGTTTTTCCGTTTTAGTCAGTGTAAAACACTTTTCTTCAAAATGTTTCTATAAGTAAACAAAAAAGAGGAGAGGTAAGCAAGGGAAACAGTAATATGAATACTACTATTAGGCCTACTAATACGTAGGGCTACTACTATTACAATTCAACTTATTCTTAGATGCCTATAAAACTTTTTCCAATACTTTTAACCAGCTATCTCTTAATGAATGCAACGTACTATTTGCTATTTTTATTAACTTCAATAAAAACACAAATGCAAAGCAATACAACAGATAAGAAAACTTTGGTAATAATAATAAAACATGACAAAAACAATAGTGGTACTATACAAACAACTTAACTTATAAATAGCATTTATTATAATTGTAAATGTATTCTAACAACTAGCAGCGATAATTACAATGACAATAAGAATACCAATATGGTTTAAAAACCGATATACATGTACGTATATACGTATAACAAGATAGTTCTAAATAATATTTTGACTAACCTCACAAATTTTAGAAGAAGCAGTTGGCTGCAAAAGTTTTGGATTCCTTTTGCTACTTCTAGAATCCAACCTGTAATTTTCACATTGACACTGTTTAAATAAATAAAATAATAAAAAATGACTCCGTTCACATAGGCCTGACATGGCTGTGAATAATAGTCTACAACTATCCTTAGCTTTTTTACTAATCAGTTCAACATTAAACTAATAGTAATATCTACATGTAAATCTATACAATTGCAAACACTAAAAACAACCTGAATCTTACCTGCCCACTCCATGCATTCCTTCTTTCAGGATCATTGGGAACTGTAAAACCTGTAGGCCTAACTCTGATCTGCCTGAGTATCCCACAGCCCAACAATTAACCATTGTGATGAAGATACTGTTTAAATCACAATTACATTAAAAGTTATAAAAAATAAAGGGGAAATGTGTTGACACAAAGAAATAACTCCACCCTGTCAGATGAACGGAACTTTGACTTTAGCCTGGTGTAAATCTAACTAATCACAGATAAGATGCTCGTGTTATACATGAGAAAAATAAAAAAACTCTGACGATCTTTGTGGTATATAAAAAGGCGAAGGAAATGGTGATTTCGACTGTGTATAAGTCGTATTTCTGATTCGATACCTTAATTTTCAACAGAACTTTATATAGCAAAGCGAGTTTGTTTGGAACTATCGAAAATGTCGTAACTCCAGTTGGCGTAACTCTCCCTATACGACACTGCACAGGCCCAGCGTTAAAAACCGGAAACAAAAACGCTTGTTTCCTAATAACGACGATCGACGTACCGATCTCCAATGGAATACTCTTACCTCGCTCTTAACATCTCATTTTTTTGCATTTACTTCGTTATTTTACAAGTTAGTTAATTCTTTATTTTAAACAATCAACAAAAAATAAAAAATAAAAATGGTCTCTATTTGCAGGCCTGATATTACATATGATTTATAAAATAAATTTATATTTACACTCACATATATGCATACATTATTTCATAAGTATTTTTATGTAGCACTATATAATTGTATTGTCTTTACGTAAAGGAGTTTTAATAGTATAGGCGTTCTGTTTTGTCGATGAATTTAATTAATAACAATGTCTCATTTCATAGTGTTTGGATGTATCTGTTGTCGAGGAGTATTATAGTCTGCGCATCGGTAGCAGTAGTGTATACTAGTTTTGTCTTCCAACAAACATGTGCATGTAGGTGTATAGGTTGCTCCAATGGTATATTGGAATAATTGCAGCTTGCTATGACCAGTTAGCATATCACACAGTGCAGCAAGAGCTTTCCTTTCTGCCTCTAGAGGTATTGGGTTATTGAATCAATTGTCTACTGGGAGAGTTGCAATTAGGCCTAGTGAGCAATTCCTATTAATTAGTTGCATCTTTCATCTTCTCATCCATTCTGATTTTGTAAGATCCTTAACGTTTGTTTTACTGAGTTCCTTAGAGTCAATATTATCAACTTCTACATTTCTGGAAATTATCTTCCTGGCATCAGCTTTTAATGCTGTTATTAGTGAGCTGTGAGGAGAAGCGGCAATGATATGCGACATATCTAGTTTAATCAGACACCGCATTATTTGTAACCTTGTTCTTGTCATTTGCATATTTATTGGGGGTCCCAATAATAATGTGTAATGATTCTAAAGATGGATTTAGATGAGCTCCAAGAAGTAGTTTGAGGTGAGGATGCAGTGAGACTTTTTCAGTCAAGTTCCAAAAAACATGCATGTTGAGCCTTGGGAATAATTGCATGAGTGAGAATCTTTTTTGCTGTTTGACAGCTTATTCCTGAATACAGAAATGGTTTTAATATGTTTATTTTTGTATTCAACGACTTAACGCTGTTGCTAATCTGTTTCTTAAATTCTAGACCTTTATCTACCCAAGTTCCAAGTACTTTTATGGAGTCTACAATTTTAATGTTCCCGTTGCCCATGACTGGGGGTTAGAGATGACCATGGAAAACTACTAATTCTGTTTTTTGGTATTTAGTTTTTAATTTCCATTTTGTCATCCATTCATGGATAATAATGCAATTTTTTGTTGCATGTGTCTTAGAGCTCTAATGAAGAATGATCTGACACCAGTATGGTACAATCGTCAGCAAATTGCAGACCAGTGCCTTCTACTTGTAGTAGCATATCACTTATGTATATAATGGGAAGCAATGGACACAAAACACTGCCTTGAGGAAGTCCTATTGTACATTTGTGTGGTGTGTGTATATAGTTGTTTACCGTCAGTTGAATATTTCTTGTGGTGAGAAATGATTCAACGGTTCTTAAGAAGGCACCAGAGACCCCAAAGACAGCTAATCTACATATCATCCCTTGATGCCATACAGTATCAAAGGCCTTTTGAAGGTCTAAGAAAATGGCTGCAGTGGGTCGCTTCTTTTTAAGGCATTGTTGTGTTTCTGATATCAGTTGACGAAGGTACATCAATGTTCCTCTGTTTTTTCTGAAGCCAAATTGTGAGTTTGATAATAATATATTATTTTTTATGTATCTCTTAGCCTTTGTTCTAGAATCCTTTTTAGTGTTTTACCCACAGGGGAGCTGGTGGTTATGGGGCGGTATGATCCTACATCCGTGTAGTCTGCTCTACCAGTTTTCGTAAGGAATATTACTAAGTTTGACTTATTCCATGGCCATATTTGTGTGTGGAGAACAGCGTTGAATAAGCAGTGTAAAGCTATGAAAAAAATGGACTCAATTGTTTTAGCATCTTTGGGTGAATTCCATCGAAGTCTGCACTTTTTCTTGATGATTTCAGCTTTCTAAGAGCAGTACAATGGCAGAGATAAAACTTGTTCTATCTCTGCCATTGTGATGGGTTCATTAAGTGCGATAAATTTCTCTATATTTTCAGCTAGAATACTTTGATTTATTTTTCTGGGATTGGCATTGCATTCACATTTCGGTGACCACCTCCAAATATATGGTCTAAGAGGGATTTTGCCTTGATTTCATCATTGTGTAGATTATTGTCATGGTTATCTTTCAGGTCGCCTATTAAGCGATCTTTTTGGTGATAGAAAACTTTCTTGAATGTTTTCCAAAATTTGGAATTGTTTGTTGAGTTTAGTTCAGTAAATTGTTTTTCAACGTACTCATTTTTAGCTTTGTTCAGTTCGAGATTGAATTGCTCCTTGAGACCGATCTATCTTTGATCCATTAGCAAAGGAAGAACGATATTTAAATTCTTTCCTCGCTGCTCTCAGCTGTTTGGATAATTCTGACAATGTGAAGTTCCAATATGGTTTGTTGTGAGAGTTTGTTTTACCTTTATGTACGCAATTGTCTTTACATATCAGTAATATGGCTTTGAGAGTTTTCCATATTTCATAGGGATTTTTTTCCGTTGTAAAGGCTTGCATACTTTCTTCGCATTCATTTTCCAGCATATTACCGAATGCTGCCCAATCTGTTTTGTTCCATTTTGAATACTCTGTTTGAGTTTGATTTGGTCTAGAAAGTTTTAAGATTGTTACCACTGGTATGTGACCTTTTTGAGGGATGCCAGTGAGTTCAGCTCTATAGTGTCATCGTAATATTGCTGAGACACTAGTCTGAGCATATTTGTAGAAACAATCATAAGATTGATATAGCTGCTGCCATTACTACAGAGGAATGTGGGATTTTTTTGCTGACACATTACGTGAAGGTTGTTGTTATGGATTGAGTCAAAGATTTCCACATCAGCAGAATTTAGAGAGTGATCCTCAACCAAGCTTGATAACGTGCATTAAAATCTCCTACTAGTATAAGTCCACTTGCATTCATGGTACTTTTCAGTTGTTCGAGCTTTTGTATAGCTTGGCATATATATTTTAATTGTGCTCGACAATTGGGTGGAGAGTATATTGAGCAGATGATATATCTTTGAATACCAACTCTCACTGTACAAACCAACATGTCTGCATTCTTAGATTCAAGATCAGAGTATCGAGTAATTTCAATTTCTCTTCCCACCATTATAGCCACTCTTTGTTTTGGATTAATTGAGTTGGGCTTTAAAATGTGTTTAAAACTTGTGAATCTATTTTCAAGTAGCATTTCTGTTTTGGTTTCAGACAGACACACTATATCTATATTATGATCTTGAAAGTACTGATCTAGTGCCATTTTTGTATGTGATGGGAGCCCATTGACATTGAGTTGTAGTATTTCTATTTCATGCATCTTGTTCATTATGGCGACTGGAAAGAAGGTTATATCTATTTATAAATGCTCAGCAATTGTTGGTATCGTTTACTCTGTGTGGACCTTTGCAGTTTTTGCACATTGGAATCTCAGAGCATGTCATATGTGCACTTTCAGCTGCGGATTTCCCACAGTAGACACAAGCTTCTTCGCTTCTACATTTATTGGCAGTGTGGCCTAGCTCCCAGCACTTTTTACATAGGCGTACGTGGGGTGTCCATACCAACTTTTCAACACCAACATATTGATGGAAGCAGAGCAATATTATGCCCTCATTTATTGCTTTGTTGAGATCTTTTGATTGTTTAGAGTCAATCTTAACTATCCTTAGTTTTTTCTATCTGGACGTTTTGTAAGCCTCCGAAATGTTGCATCAGGGTATGTTTTATGCAGTTCTGTTTCAAAGTCTGTGTCCTCCAAGTCAATAGGTACAGCTTTGGCCATGCCAATTGAGTTGAAGAAATCTTTTGTAGGTTTTCTTATATTTGATGAACCAAAGATGGTGTCTTCTTTCCAATTAAGGATGATTTTATTTCTCAACTGTTTTGAGCTGTATCATTATCTTGGATGGGTCGTTACTATAATGTTTAATTCTGTCAATTATAACATTACCTACATTCTTTCCTATTTCTCTTCATATGAGATCATCTTTGACTGTATTAGATGTATTTGAAACTTGCTCAATAATAGAAACTTTCTCTACATAAAATTGCTTTCCATTTTTGTTCTCAGCATGTTTGATGACTCGAGTCTGAATATTACTTGTGGCTTTACGTTTGCATACAGTACTCCATAGGCCATCCTCAGAAGTACTGTTTTGCACTTCCGACATCATTGGGGACAATGATGATGATTTGTTCAGTGGTGTGTGTGTGTGCGTGCGTGTCAGCCATTTTGTTTGCAGCATTAGAAGAGCTTGTTTTTTAAGTATACAGCTTATTTTTGGACCCAGAGTGCATTTCATTTGATGGTTTTCACTACCTAATCTTTCTAGCTCTCTTGAGGTATTCTCTTTGTAATCTGTACATGCTCTATCTCTTCTACTTTCTTTTCTAATGCATCAATGTTCGCAAGGGCTAGTAGAGTTCGGAGAGTAAAGTTCTGAGATTGACTTCACGTTTCGAGGCGTTAGTTTTTGAGCATTCATTCTCCTTTGGTGAATATGTGTTTTGATCAAGTACATTACTTTCTGACACTTTTGATTTACTAGGTAGCTTGTTCTTTGGTAGTTTATTATCCTTATGTAACTTTGTTCTTTTACTATATTTTGTTGACCAGCTACTGTCTCGGATGCGTTGATATTTGCAGCTGATTGCAACAGTCGCTTTGCAGGTTTGTTAGGATTTACCCCACTGAAGAGCATTATAGCTTCTCTGAAAGGTTTTGGTCTTCTCTTGGTTAATAAGTTTAATTCACACTTGAGGTGCCGTATATACATGTATATGTTTAATATATGGTAATATATGTTTAATATATGGTAATATATGGTAATATATGTTTAATAAGAGGTAATATATGTTTAATATATGGTAATATATGTTTAATATATGGTAATATATGTTTAATATATGGTAATATATGTTTGAGGTGCCGTATATATGCAATGTCGCTGCAGACTATGTAACTTTTGGGAACAGATCCTCTTTTTTCTCAACCCCAAAAACAAAAATTAACTCAGTTTTTGTGTCTGTACCAAGGCCTGCCAACCCTCACACATTGGTCGTGAGACTCACGCAATCACATTAAAAAAATGAAAATGAGTGAAAAATGCAAAAGATTTTTGCCCAAATTTCTATAATTTTATATATATTATTATTGATACATCAATTGCCCCAAAAAAAATCTCAAGCATTGCCCCACTCTGGGTTGGCAGGTCTGTGTGTACCATTGAATAAAGTGAACTTGTATTCTTATTCTGGGTGGTAAGCTATAAAAACGCCTTTGGCTTGGCTGATCTAATAAGGATTTATTTACAGTGATGAATAGCACCGCTGGTATAGAACTGGTGCACAATTTTTACATGCCCCAACCCATTTACACTTCCGCACTTCATCATGTGACTTTTGAGACAGATCAGTTGTAATAGTAAGTAACAATATCAAACCAATAATTCTTGATCAAATCAAGTCAGCTGTGACCTATATAGACAATTCTTAGTACAAACGCAGGCATCAAACCATCAAGAGGCTCTGTTTTAGCATCAAACTGTATCAATAAATATAAGTAGGACAAATTGGCCAGGCTGTGTTTTTATATCTTTTTACAAATCCCAAAAGCGGAGTAATCCTTACAATTGCTACAGCATAAATTAGTAGAGTTTGACTAACAATGTCTGGTGTTAACCATCAAACAAACTCATATTTGTGCCTCATCCAGGAATCATGTCCGCTTTATGATGTGGGGGACTGGGGGATAAAATGTGAGATGAAGTTAGAAAAAACTCATGTCTAGAATGTTCACTGTATTCTTTTAATAAGTTTTAATATATAAAAACCTTATTTGGAAATACTCAGTAAGATGCTATTCAGACTGTATGAGGATGAAGTCTCACACCTAGCACACCTAAAATAATAAAACAAAACAATTCAGTGGTGAGATTATATACTAGTAGTAATTGCTGTATTATTAAGAGTTGTCTACCCCCACGATTATACTGTTGTTAATCACACCCACTGTTCTGGAAGGTTCTAATCACTAGTGTTACATGCTACGAAGTTTTGTCGTATTTTTCATTTTCGTAGCATCTTAGCATGTAAATGGTCCAAAACGTTAAATCACTCATTCTTCGAAGCGATTCAAACCTCCGTTTCAAGGGGAGGGGTATTTTTGAAAACGCCGAATCAAAAACGATGTACTGCGCATGATGTAAACATAAATATTCGTATTTTTGCACAAATCTTTGCTATCGGAGGTTAGATTTTAATCGTTCTTCATTGGTACTTGTCCTTACGGCATTCTCGGCGCAACTGTTTTTAAAGCACTTGTTTTTATAATATCGTTAATATGGTGAATGCACTGTTTTCGGACGAGCTAGTGATTGTGACGCTCGATCTAATTGTCGCTTTAACTATTTTCGTAAAGATAGATGGCCGAAGAGAGAGAAATACGGCTATTAATTACCAACTAGCAGATGCCGTTAATGAGCATTGCAAATTGGAAGGAGAAGCCAAACTGTCAGGGAAGCAGATCAACACCAAATGGAAGACTCTGAAGTCAACTTATAAGGAGGAGAGGATTAAGTCTTGTAAGTCAGGTGTGTTGGCTTAAATAAAAAACTTATCGTTTTCTTTTTACTCTTATTTACTATGGGCAGCTTGTTAATGCTAAATTAATTGTTGTTTTGATAGAGTAATGTGATTCATAAGATGTTTAATCGTAATACACGGATAATGTAGATAATAATGATCACAATATTTTCATAGGTGGAACTCCGTCAACATGGAGATTTTACGAAAAGATGCATGGAGTGATGGGGCATAGACCGATAGTTAACGATGTATCTGAAGAGTTGGCTGCCATGGAAAAGGAGGAAAGGAGGTGAGGGTTCCTACTAGTGTTGATACTATAAGAATTCAAATGATCATGAGCAGCTTTGATACATACAAAAAAATTTAATACTCACATATAGATGTATGGAAAATTTGAAGAATGCTTGTATACCATTTTATGCATTAGATATTTTTAGCGTTACTGAAGACATTTAATTGTGAGACTAGTTATAACATGAGCAGTTTTGGCAATCATTGTAGTCGTGAAGAGCTACAGGAACAGCCAAAGACATCAGGAAGTGGAGACGCGGATACGGACAGACCACCAAGGACACTATCCTCCAACACAAGTGATAGTGAGCCATCCACGTAAACGAAAACATTCGAGTGACCTAGAAAACCTGTTGAAGAGGCTTTGTGAGGAGCGATCAAAGGAAATGAAAGATTACATGGAGATGATGGCAAAACAACAAGGTGAATTTTTAAGCAACATCACGAATATGTTTAGTCAAGCCATGAAAGCATGCTGCCCTCCGCCTACTCAACCTACTTCTGCTGCTACTCCTGAGATTAGCCAACTCTATGCACAACCCACATATCCACCTCTACCATCACAGCCATCAACTCTCCAGTTTCACCCTCCTCAACCATGGCAATCGCAAACTATGCAATTTCAACAGCCACCGCCATTTTTTCAATCACCAGCCCAACAATTTGCGACCACCATCATTCCAACCAACACGATCGCCTGTAATCAACTTGGCGGAGAGAGGCAACTTGGCTCTCCCAATGCACCACCACCAAGCACACCAACAAGCACACCAAGGTCACGTTACACCGTTCCAGATGACACTGAATAGCAATTTTTTTAATAGATAAGTAGCATAAAATTGCATAAAAGATTTACATATTATACATAGTTACATATTATTTTGTCCATTACTCTCCTTATTTTTTAGTTTTTTTATATTGTTTGCATAATACTATCGCATGCGTAATTCTAATTTTAATCATTTATTATTTTGTATTATATAGTCTGTCGCTTTTATTTGTCCTAGTTTTACTGTGTATATATTCATCTGCTACAAATATAATAATATATTTCATGTTAAACTTTCAAGTTGCTATTTATTCAGCAATATAATACGATAGTAATAATTAGTTAGAAGTGCAAAAAACTAAATGAAAATGATCATGAAAATGTAATCCTCTCTGTAATCCTGGCACCCTCAAGATTGAGCATTCTCACTGTGGGTAAGTTTTCTGGCTGAGGAAATGCTCTTTCATTTTCCTGGTCTTCATCAGTAGTTTCAGGAGTTAGAACTCTGAGATTTTCACACATATTGTGAAGAATACAGCAAGCTGTAATAATCATCGGTGCGAAGTGTGTGTCGACATCAATTCTTTTCTGGAGAATTCACCACCGAGACTTCAGTTTGCCGAAAGCAATCTCCACACAGATCCTCGCACTCGATTGATAAACATTAAAGCTGTTTTGCTCTGGTGTGACGCCAGTTCCTATGTATCCTTTCACGATCATGCTCGACATAGGATATGCTAGATCTCCTATTAAGTGAAGAGGCACAACACCACCATCAATGACCTTGTCATTTGGTGGGATTATATCTTCAAGCTTACGCGAGATGGGTGACCTGGCAAAAACAGCGGCGTCGTGTGCACTGCCTGGTGTATTAACGTACATATCTCTAAATCTATAGTGGCCGTCAACAACACCCTGTAGCACAATTGAAGGGTAGCCTTTTCGACAGATATAGTCTGCCTTTCCGTCCAATGGTGGCTTGACAGGTATGTAGCTACCATCTATAGCACCTATAGCCTGAGGGTATTTACAATTTTTTTCTATGAAGGCAGCCATGTCTATGGCTTCTTCAGTTGTGTACCATTGTATGTACCGTGACTTGATTTTACAAATGGCCTTGGTGAATCTGTGGAGGTAGATATGTACAGAGGCAGTACTCACACCAAACACGGCAGCCACTGCTCTATATTCTGGGCAACTAGCCAGTTTATAGAGTGCTATACAGACCCTGTAATTGAAAAAAACCATTTGAATGCAATGTATATCATGAGCTGGTCAACTGAGCTAGTAGGCCTACATGTTTGTGCAAAAATAGGTACTGAAAATTTGCACTAAAATATAGGTTTACTCTATTTCTGTTAGAGCATGCGATTAAAAAACAATATCCATATCTTACTTATTTACCTCTTTATGAGTGATAGTGGCTCCCGCACTGTGAGGTCAGCAGGTGAAGGTTCCTTTGCCAAGATGGTACATAGATTTTCAACACTTCCTCTTGGCAGACGCAAATTTGCAATCCATATTGAGTAGAGTTGCCCCGATTTTGGTATCGGAATCGGTATCGGTGCCGATATGAGTGTCAAGTATCTGAATCGGTATCGGCCGATCTTTTCTTAAAAAATCTGAACCTTCCGATACTTTTTACAGATCAACCATTTAGCAGAAAACTGTATTTTAGCCTGCTATACTAATAAAAAAAATCATCAGCTGTAAGCTTCTTACTTTTACTTAATGAATTTCAGGCCTGCCACACAATTTATTTCATGTCTATAGCCTGATCAACAGAGCGAAGGAAACTTTTTAGCCAGAACGTAAACGAAAAGTGTGATATTTCCCAATTACAGCGATAGGTTTTATTGCAAGCAATCACGAACAAGATAACAAAAGTGGGAAACAAGAACGCAGTGTAATATTTCTATTTACTAGCATTACGAAAGTAATTTAAACAGTCAACGCATAAAGTTATCCATCACTCTCTTGATCCTGACGATACAATGGATCGTGTGTATTGTACAAAAAACGGTAACCCCAGTGGCGTATCGGTATGTAGCCTGTCCTCCAACATCTGTTGCAAGGGAATCCCCCTTCAGTACGCTCGGCTACATTGATAATGATAGAAGAAAAGAGACGTCTTACTGAGATAATTGAATCACTAACGGTTTTTAAAAGAAACATTGATTTGCTCTAAACTTGTACAGGCACAGCAGTTCATCCAACAATAGAAGAGGGACTTTGTTATCACAGATATAACTGTACCATTAACAGTAATTACCTTTATTTACAAATTACAAGAAACATGGACTGTTTTGTTACTACATGCACGGTATGTCAGTATGTGAATATGTATATATTTTTTTCCATAAATGCAAATAAATACAATAATATTCATGTTTTCTTTGCATTATGTTTGTATTTGTATAATAAAATGAGCTACTATCTATGCAACACAAAAGATCTGAATCGGTATCTGAATCGGATTATTTTTCAATTAGGATCGGTATATCGGATCGGTATCTGAATCGGCTGGTGAATTTAGAATCGGGGCATCTCTAATATTGAGTCCTCACTGTTATGAAGCACGTTGTCATAACAGGATGTGTTCTCTAGAATGAGTTTATATTTTATGTAATAACATTATGGTTTAATGTTATTACCTTAAAACGGTATAGTATAAGCGAGTACAAATAGTATAAGCAAAAACATATATAAATGCCTGCCTTTGGAGTTTACTTATTTTTTAATGTAATCAACACAACATTATTACTAAACTATAAGTTCATTTTATTTTTAGATGCATCAGATTTCGAGCTCTGAAACAGTGGCTACCACAGTAATTTTACTTTGGGGTATTAAATACTTACAGACTGTAAGCTCATCCACATTCTCCTTCGTCTTCTAGCAGACCTTCTCACAACTCTGCCTCGTTCATCTATTCTGTAGTTTCCTAAGACAAAAGCAATTATAACAACGTCCTCTTCCGCTTCTCTCGACTGGATGAAATTTAAAAAGTTTAAATGCTGTTGAACGAGAAAGTTAGCAATCAACAGTGAAGAGAGTATAGTGATAAATAGTCCAAGTGGAAGCATAGCTAGTTAGATTTGGTGATTAGAACGTACGATACTAAAGCCGACTTTGCAAACAAAAATTTCTCACGTTTTGACATTGATTTTCCACCTTAGACGCATTTTTATTATTTTAGTTGCGATATAAAATAATTGCCCCGCTGTATTTAAAAGCGCAACGGGCTAATATAGACAACGCGGAATCGTGCGACAATTTCGTCGTAGCATGTAAATTTGTCAGCTACGAACAATTCGAAGTTGTGCGACCACTCATTTGTTTCATGTAAATGGGTCCTACTCATTCCTCCGATCAAAACCGCAACTTCGAAACTCGAAACTTCGTAGCATGTAACACTAGTGAATGACTCATGTTCTATTGTGTGTGACATATGAAAGACACCTATTAAATGTTGAACATTTAGACAAGCTGTGTTCTTTATCTAATTGTAATAATCTAACATGGTGGCAGCGGTACATGTGTGGATAGCAAGATCATATTTGGAACTTCCAGTATAACAGTGACATATTAATCATTCTGGAGGGAATTTTGCCTTTTCAGCAGATGGATTTAAGGTGTAAGAATTTGTCTGGTGAATGGCGTCGTTGGCAGAGGGCTTTTGGTGACTACATCTTGGCAATTGACCTGACTGGAACTACTAAGGCAGCTGAAATCGAGAAAGCTGGCCTTATTCAGGCATGCAGGAGGAGAGTATGTAAGAGAAGTCTATTCGCAGATGGAGTTCAAATTTCAACCTGATAATGATGGCAATACTGAAGAGCTAGAGGAGGGAGCTGCTGGGAGGAAGTTGGATTATGTTGCCAAAAGATTTCATGAATATTGCAATCCCAGGTCAGGTGTTGTAGTGAGTAGATTTAAGTTTCACAATAGCTGCCAAGTTGGTGACACTGTGAATGTATTTTTGATGGAAATGAAACAGTTGGCTGAGGGTTGTCAATTTGGTACTCAGAGAGATTCCTTTATTTGAGACAAACTGCTTTTTGGCTTGGATGATACAAAAAAGAGACAAGCTTATGAGAGAATCAGATGAAAAGTTGTCTCTCGACTATGTGATCAAGTCATTATCAAGGCAGTATCTCAGTTTAAAAGAGAGAAACCTGTCTAGTCAGCAAAACATGGACTGCCCAAGCAGAAATGTGAGAATTGTAAGAAGAATCACAATGAGTGTCAGAGATGTCCTGCATATGGTATGCAGTGTAAACGTGGCCAAAAATTTAATCACTGGGCAGTTATGTGTAGAAAAGATACTCATATCAATGAAACAGAAGATCATGATGTTGCAGAAGAAGTTTATCTGGGTGAAATAAACACCATAAATGCTATTAACTCGTCTATGACTGACTCCTGCTATGCAGATTTACAAGTACACACAAATGCTGTGAAAAGCCTATGAGTCAGATTTAAACTGGATACAGGAGCTGCTATGAGTGTATGTGGACCAAATCAGTTAACGGGTGATGTTTTGCCTGCTGACAAAAAGTTATATGGACCCGGACACACACCACTAAACTGTATTGGGAGAATACAGTGTAAGATTACTGTCAAGATAAGAGGTTACTGTGGAATATATCTATCTAGTTCCAAACCAGAAAATGCCATTACTTAGTAGAAAAGCTTTTGATGAGTTGAAGCTAATCAAAGTTGATGAAGATCAATGCCACATTGGGAGTGTCAATATCAATGCTAAGTTGTTTTCAGGACTTAGAAAAGTTGGCAAGCAATATTCTATCAAGTTGAAAAAGAAAGCAGTACCTTATGCTATACATGTTCCCAGACCGATATCATTTCCACTGAGAGACAAAGTCGATAGAGTGCTTGATAAGATGGTAGCAGATGGAGTCATCAAGAAGGTTGCACCTAATGAACCTACATCATGGTGTGCTGCAATGGGGGTGGTTCCAAAAGCTAATAAGGTAGAAGTAAGGATTGTATCTGACTTCACAGAGCTTAACAGATTTATTCAACGAGAAGTTCATTCCATGGCATCAGTGAATGCGAGTTTAGCTATGTTAGATAGAGGAACAGTGTTTTCTAAAATAGATGCCAATAGTGGCAGATTCCACTTAGCTTCGACTACAGTTATCTGACAACTTTCTTCACTCATAAAGGACGGTTTAGATATCTTCGACTTCCACAAGGCCTATCCAGTAGTCCAGAAATCTTCTCTGATGAGACGAACAGAATCCTTGAAGACTGTAAAAGTGTTGTCATACACATGGATGATTTGCTTGTATTTGGGAAAGATCAACAGCAACATGATGAACGACTACAGGCGGTTCTTGACAAGATTGCTGACGCTGGTATGACCTTAAACAAGGCAAAACGTGACTTTGGTGCGCCATCTGTTGAGTTTCTTGGACATCTGATTGATGAGCAGGGCATTCTGCAGGACCAAGACTGCACGAAATATTGGATTTCCCCGGACCTGTTGATGTTCATGGTATTAGAGGTTTTCTGGGCATGGTAAACCAATATGCTAAATTTTCATTTAAGCTTGCCAACATTACAGAGCCGTTGAGAGCAGTACTCAAGGGGCCATGGCAGTGGTTGGAGCCTCAGGAATCAGCATTCCAGAAGCTGAAAAATGTTTCCGCTAATGCACCTGTTCTCGCTATATATGATGTAATGAAAGAAACTGTAATAACCTCAGATGCAAGCAAAGTGGGTCTTGGTGCTACACTCACTCAAGTTCAAGATGATGGAAGTCAGAGGTTGGCTGCTGCTGCAAGTCGTTCTCTGACCGAGACAGAACAGAGATATGCAACTATAAAGAAAGAGGGCTTAAAAGTCTGCTGGGCTATGGAAAAGTTTGCTCCCTATGTCCTAGGTACGGAAAATGTTACAATAGTGACTGATCATCAACCTTTCATATCACTATTTGGAGATATGTTCCTTGATAGATTGCCACCTAGACTCCATGGATTCAAGCTTCGTCTACAGAGGTTTTAGCACACAATGAAACACATCAAAGAAGCTATGAATATTACGGCAGATGCGCTCTCTCAATATACCTCTGCAGAACCAAATTGTTCTGATGTAGCACGAGTGGATGAAATGGAGCATTATGTTGATTTAGTTGTATCTCCTAATGGCTCAGATTCCAGATTAGAGCAATTGAAAGTTGATCAGAGAGACGGCACAACTATTTTCCAGGTGATCAGATTTGTTGAAGGAGAGTGGCCTGTCTACTTGCCCTCAGAAGACACACTTCTAAAACCCTACTTTGACAGAAAATCTCTCTTGTCAATGAGTAAAGGGTTTCTGATGCTTGCTGCCCAATTAGTCATCCCTGTAAGCCAAAGAAAAAAAGTGTTGAAGGACCTTCATAAGGGAAATTTTAGAGTCACCAAATGTCGATCAAGAGCTAAGAACAGCCTGTGGTGGCCAGGAATGCCCAAAGACATTGAATAGATGATAAGAGACTGTAATGACTGTAGAGTAAATTCCAACAAACAATGGGAACCTCTCAGGCCAACCTCTACTCCAGATAGACCTTGGCAAATACTTGGCACCAATTTTCTACACTTCAAGGGTCAGACTTACCTGTTAGTCATTGATTATTACTCTCGCTATCCAGAATAAGCTCTCTTAGGTGCACGAGACTTCTCGTCAAAAAAAGGTTATCACGCATCTGAAGTCTATGTTCTCTCGCCATGGAATTCCAGAGACAGTAATGTCTGATAATAGTCAACAGTATTCTATTAAAGAGTTTGCAGACTTCACCATCCAGTATGGATTCCGTCGCGTTACAGGCAGTCCAGAATATCATAAAGGAAATGGAGCTGCAGAGAGAAAAGTGCAAACCATCAAGAAAACGCTGGTTAAAGAAGAGGACCCATATCTGGCACTGCTGGCTTACCGTTCTTCACCACAGTTTGGCCTGTACTCTCCTGCAGAGCTGTTGATGGGAAGGAAACTTAGAACCACTGACTGCGGTAACTCATCTGGATGATCTGCTGCCCAAACAATCAGATCAAGCCCGATTCATTGCATCAAATGAACAACATAAGTCAAGGATGAAGCAGAACCATGACAGTAGCTGTAAAGTAATATCTCTACCATCTGTTCACTCTGAAGACAATGTGTGGGTCAAAGATAAGCAGAGAAATGAAAAGGTGATCACTGCATCTGACAATATTACAAGGAAAGTGATAGTTGAGACAGAAGCTGGTAGATTGCTCAGAAAACAGATCAGATGTTGTCAGTATGGAGCCAAATGCACCTCTACGCAGATCTCAGAGAATCAAAAGTCCCCAATAAAGTTTGAGGCAACTGGTCATGAATAGCAAATACAATCATTGATGGTATTCAATTGTTTGTATTCCATGGCAAACAAACAGTTCTTACATATTTCTCATTCAGTTTATCATATTTTACTTTTGTTGTAAGTATAATCATTATACTCTTGTTTAGAGCTTGAAAAGGTATGTTGTATTATAAAGAGTTGTCTACCCCAATGCTTATATTGTTATTAACCACCCCCACTGTTCTGGAAGATTCTAATGACTCATATTCCATTGTGTGTGACTTATGAAAGACACTTATTACCTAATAGTCAGTAAGCCACTACGTATCTAAAAAGTGGCCTAAAAATTGAGTTCCGCTCCAGTTACATGGATATACACAATTTAAGTGGTTTTTGGGTCAAAAAAATCTGAATTTTTCAAATCTGGGTAGTAACTCGTTCCAAACCGGCACAATAGCCGGGAAAACAGGAGTGTATAAAAATACGTACACACCCACTTCATTACATATGTGAGTCATTTAAAATCAAACTGAGCATTAGGTTTTCATAAATTTATTGACTGAACACTCATATCTTTTAAATGAAAGTATAACAGAAAATCTTGATTGTGAAAAGATCACAGGGGTGGATAGAAATGCCCCCTTGCTGGTATTGGTAGTTGATTTGTTTGATTATCCACTGGTCTATGGAAAAGTTAAAACTGGATTATGTTGGAACTAATGAAGAAAATAATGAATTCAAATACACCCGAGCTGAAATTAGCCATCAAAGTCGTTGTCCTCTTGAGTTTCTCCTTCGTCGTTGTCATCTTTTCCAACTTTGTTCTCACAGCGACAACACTGACCGAACTCGGTGCATTTCAGGTTCTGCTTATAGCAGCCACATTGTCCAGACTGCCATTTACTAGCCTTACATGAGCAAAAGGCATCTTTGAGTACTTCCTCATTCTGTGTGAGATACCATCTTTGCAGAGCACCTAGACAAAAAAGCATGATGATCAGCTTGTAAACTATTATTGGCAAACCAACAGTTCTTTGAGCAATTTAAGATATTTTTGGCTGCAAGTCAAATCATATTTGGTTTTTTTTCACAAAAGGAAAGTTTTTCCGAATAAACTAATGAACAATCCATTACTGGCGCTATGTATTAATCATGCATACCTCTCGATATCAGGGGCATCATCATACTTATTGTGGAGCTCTCTTAATTGAGTCATTGATAAGATCTGCTTCATGGTGACTAATCGATTAGTGATCACTTCCAGGCAGAAGGTAGGGCTGAGTCGTGTCTCCAAGTTACTAAAAAAATAAGTAAAACATTATTACAAATGCATATGGTACTGTTTGTCGCCATAGATTCCCATGTACCATTATGTTCAGATAGCATGTACTGTAATTCATAAGAAGGTAAACAATCATCAATTTTTTTATTGTTTAGCAGAACACCAGTCCAGCATAGGCCATGTTAAGTTACAAAAAACGGTAACCTCAGTGTCCTTGTCCTTCATCATCTGTGGCATCGCCCTTCAGTACGACTGGCTACATTAATAATGAAAGAAGAAAAATACTTCTTTCTGAGAGAATTGAATCACTAACGGTAATTAAAACGAATGCTGATTTGCTCGAAACTTGCACAGGAGCAGTAGTTTATCTAGCAATAGAAGAGAGACGTCGTTATCACAGAGAGAACTGTACCACTAACAGTAAATACCTTTATTTACAAATTACAAGAAACACGGACTGTTTTGTTACTACATGCACGGTATGTCAGTATGTGAATATGTATATACATGTATATTTTTTCCATAAATAAAAACAAATAAATACATTAATATTTATATTTTCTTTGCATTATGTTGGTATTTGCATAATAAAATGAACAACTATCTGTGCGACACAAAAGATCTAAATCGGATTATTTTTTAATGAGAATCGGTATATCGGATCGGTATCTGAATCGGCTGGTGAATTTACAATCAGGGCATCTCTACTGTTTTGCAAAATACATGTTAAAAATAATTTAAATTATACATATTAAGTATTGATGTAAATCACAATTTACACACTTTTAATATTTCATTTGGTGCCTTTCTGAAATCTAAGTATATGATAGACATGTCATATTAGTTTGTACTCTGGTTTTGGTTGATATCGGACGATGGGAGCAGTTATGTACAGAACATCCAACAATAATGTTCATATTCACACAAATAACAATGTACAGTGATTACACCAACCTGGATGATGCGCCCGTGTTTTGTGTGTGTGAGTTATACAATGATTTCAGCCCTGGGTATTGGTAGTAACACTGTCTGTGGTAACACATCTCCTGAGCGACGGTGTCAGCAGAGAGAAAATGTGCCAGGAAGCTATGATCAGCTCTTAGCTCAGCAGCTTGTTTTAATTTACCTTGTAAAAACAAACATAACAATTCAACGAATCATCACAAATGCTAGATTAATTAGTCTTTATGGTAGACCCCAGTTGTGATAAACATAATCCCAAGATTACCTAACTTACCAGCATCTTTGGTCGCTGCCCTTAGTAGACCATCTCTGATGCGCTTACCAGCTTTCTTAGTCCACCGCTCCTTTTTTCCACAAAATAACACATAGTTTGGGTAGCGTAGTTTCAGCTCTTATTGAGGATGAGGAGTGCAGTTGTTTAGTAGTTGGCTCAGGATCTTCATTCTCATGAGTTGCAATCTTGAAAGAAACATGTAGGCTATCAATAAAATTTAACCAGATGCAGGCATTCATATATTTCATTTATTATTCAGAGTTATCTAGACAACAGTGAAAGCCTAGATCAAAGTTTGTAATTTTGATTTAATAAATGTAATTTGAAATTTTTACTGCAGGTTAGGTACTGCAGGTTAGTTCAGAATTACAAGATTACTTACATTTGACTGTTGTGCTGATTTGAGCTTTGCTAAGCTGGTTATCCTTACATAGCAGGTTTGGTGAATTAAAGGCAGCTCAGCTTTGCTACCAGTGGACTTATCAACAACATCATCATAAGAATGTATAAACTCCTTGCACAAAGTTCTTTCTGGATCTTTATTATAGGTAACTACCCAGTCTTTGGTATACTTCAGCAACTTATCATAGCATTGCTGACTCAGTTGTTTGAGTAGATTTCTTTGGCTAGTGCTTTGAAAGTGGCAGCAACAAATCATAATGCTGATTATCTTACTCAGAAATCAAAAACATGTCAATTGGAACTCAATTTTTTATTATAAATAAATGCTAGAACTCCACACACTGTATTCACTCTTAAACGACCTTGCGCTTTAAACCAATCAAATGGCCGAAAGTTGTTTGGCAAGAGAGGGCAACTCCTCAATTTTAGTTCCTAAAAAATCATTAATTCTGAGTGAATGTGCCGGTTTGCAGTGAGTTACTACCTGCCATGTTGTTCAGCACCTTCAACTCTAAAACCCTCAACCAACACAGTGTATATCCATGCAACGGGAGCGGAACGGAACAATAATTGGAGGTGGCTTACTGACTATAAATGTCGAGCATTCAGACAAGCTGTGTTTTTTATCTAATTGTAATAATCTAACAGTAATGATGATAGTACTGTTGGTGATATGCTTTCTAGTTAAGGTTTGGTATGGAGAAAAATTAGATCGTGAGTAGTTTAGTAGCTGTTAGCATTCTATTCTATCAAAGGTCCGCTCATAGGGAACTACAATAATAACAAAAATAAAGTATTACTAACAGAAAGTATACAAAAGTGTTAACTAACAAATGAGACTTGAGATGTACTCACATGCATCTTATCAACAATAATGAAAATTAATTCCAAAAACTGATCAATAAAATTGATTGGATGAGTGATAAAAAATTTAAGGAGATGATTTTTTAGATTTATAATATTTTACACTTATGTTCCATTCAAACATGTGAATCAGACAGTTGGGAATAAAAATGCATGGCTTGCTGACATCACAGAGCTTTGGACGTGTAAGCAAGAAACCATTATCATTCATCAGACATCATTTATTAATTCTAGTGTGTACAGTTAATTTAAAGCGCAAGTCACATTCATGGACTATTCTGTACCTATAAACATTTCGATATCATTTCTTGGATTTTGAGTTTTGCTTAAATATATGGTTCTTTCCACACAGAATGATAAACTGTGTGGGGCAGAGTGTTTCTTCTTGGTTTCCTTCCCACAGGCATGTTTAGCAGCCTTCCTACGGGAACCTTCATGTTGGCTCGTTGTTGTGCCGACTGGCCTTTTTTTTCTGGCCAATGCTGAAGGCTGCACTCCAATTTTAGTCCTTCAATTATTATGATATTTGTTCTTTTTCACGTAAAATATGCTTTGCGTTTTGTCTTACATGGTATAAATCTGATGATACATCGATTATTCACAACACTTTATCCAGAATATCTGATGAGAAGTGTCTCACACCAGCCAAACTACCAGTTCCAAAACTGGGGGGGGGGGGTTGGCCTAATAGTTAAGCATGTCTCAAACAGCTATCAATATTGAATACCATGTGAGACATTTTTGTACATTAGTGTATATAACTGACTGACTTGTTACCTAAACTATGGTAATACTACACCCTGCCAATTACCAAAACTTTATCTTAGATGAACAGAAATGATGAAAGCCTGAGGACATACAATTTGGACTTGCACTGGAGCAGCAACAGGACGGGACCAGTCCAGAATAACCAAATATTTTATACTGGGAATAGACTGGAATTTTTACTTTTTTTGTTCCAATTCCTGGACAAGGACCGGGAATTATTCTCAGCACAGGACTACTCTTCTGGAACTGGGTACAACCTAACCTGGGCATAGCCCACACAGGAGAGGGATGGCCTCCCTCTCTCGTGTGGGCCATGCTCAGGCTAAGCACAACCCTAAATTCACCTCGTTTGCGTGAAACTTTATCCTTCTCCTAAAGACAATGGTGTGTTCAGGAGAGTGATTTTCTGACTTGCTGTACAGGCTTTCCAGCGTTCAATGAAGGTCTCAAAGGCCAGACCATACATAGCCACCTCATAGTAGTTTTCAAGTTTATCCGACATGTCTTTGTGGAATGCATCAGTAGCTGCTTGCCTTAAAAAGCTCAATAATATGTACATTATGGGCATATTTTAAACAGTAATATCTCCCAGTGTTATGTAATCTTGTTTTTTAACTATTGAAACATCATTGTTCACACAGAGTATGTACTTCGACATGAATCATAAAATGTACAATCATTTGAGAAGCAAAAATCATTACTGGGTAAACTGACCATGGGAATAAACACACCACTGGAGTAATGAAGCAAGAAGCAGAAGGTGGTCAGGTTGTTGAACAGAAAACTTAGGACAAATAAATCATCACCATGGCAAATAATAACCATCAGGTATGTTATGCCATGATGATTGCTGACATGTCATAACAGGCATGTGTGACAAAATAGCTTATTAATGAAAAACATGTACAAACATGTTGATCATGTCTATTGTCTCGTGGCCTACCAATTCTGGCGCTGTAGTTCAGAAACCTTTGGTATCACTTCCACTTCTGAATAACTGTTTTGACTAGAATGATGAAAACAAAACAATTGTTCACAAAATTTAACATATCAAGCCACCTAATGAATTTTAGTGGTTAGGTTTGTTTTACCTGTCTCTCAGCCTACATTTTATTTTTGAGTACCAACACTCAATGAACTATAGTTTAAAATGAATAATCTTAAAAAAAGCAAACCTCTGTTATAGAAGCCAGAAATGTAAGCAAGCTGTTTGATATGGTCTAATCCCATTGTGATGGCATCTTCACTTTCACTAGTGGTCAGAAATGCACCTGCAATAAAATCACAACATTTTTAGTTTGGGTTTTTCGATGTTCTAGCGTTTCAAAGCCTCCATGGCTTTTTGCAACTATAGCATGCATTGTCTTGAACAAACAACATCAAATCAGGTTGTTATTAGTGAATGAAGAATTACATTGTATTTAAATTTTATTCATACCTAAAGGGACAACAACTCCTCCATGGCAATAGGTTAGACAACTCCTCCATGGCAATGGGTTAGAAGTAGAAAGAGGCGGGTCTGGTGACCGTCCATGTCACCACAGGCATCTAAAAACACTAACTCTGCAGACTCTCAACAACAGATTATGTGCCATGCATGTTATTTTCACTGCCAGTTTGAATATAAAGGCGCATTTAAATGATAAATAGCAGTACATGACATCGAATGACAATTAATAGGGAAATATAATCAGTGGTTGGGGTCACCAAATCCTATGTCCTATCTAGTAAGTGCATGCTGTACATAGACAATACCTATGTAGAGCCACAGTAATGTTTAGAAACTGACCTTAACTCGTGTGAGAGCTTCATCAGTAGAGTTATCAGAGAAACTACCATTTGGCTGCTCTCTGTTAGACCTGTCAAAAACTTCACATCCTCATTCTCCAATTTGGTTTGTAGAGCCTCTCTCATATCTGCGGTCATCTTTTGAAATTCATCATGTTTGATTTTTTTCTGTTTGTTATAGTCTAAAAAGCAAAACATGAGCATTGCTAGCAATTTGAATGATTTCCAAATAACTTGTGGCCCAGACAATGTATGCAGAGCATATAAATAAGGTTCAATTTGCCTCTCGTTCACACAAATTACCTTTAGAAGAACCTGGATGATGGAATGATTGACCTGTCCGCAAGTTTGACAACATCCTTTTCAACCGTCATTTTTAAACAATTTAAAGCTGAGATCGGAGAATATCTGTCAACAAAAAGCTGTTCTCGTACTCTAGTGGTCTGTTCAGAGACACGACTCTTTTCATATAAAGCAGCAGAAACTGTTTGGTGGTTGCGGCCCAAATTGAGATTAACCATTGCTTCACTACATCCCCTTGAAACAGAAAATATTTATTTCTATTAACTAACCTAATGAACTCAGTCCAACAGTCGCTTAACAAGTTCCAAAATTCTTTTAAAGGCATAGAATCAGGGGTAACAATATTTTATTTAATTATTGTTACCGATTGATTTTGATAACCGATTTTAGTTTGAAATACAGGTATTATCTCAAAAAGTATTTTCAAGAGCAATTGATAATGGAGACTCGCTATATTCTAACTTACATGTTTCCCTTTGGCTTTAAATTTATTGCGAGCGGGGCTGGACTTCCAGTGTTTTTATATGTTGGAATATTTTCGCTTACTCTTTTACTTATTTTTGCAGCTATGTTTGTTTTAGTACTGTGTTTGATGCTGACAAACAGCTCTAAGCTGAAAAAGGTAAGTGATATATTAGATCTACAGAATACGAACATGACAGCGTATACCATGTTTGCACCAATCCAATGTCATCGAGGTTCTTCTTTCCCAACTGTGTAGTGTCGGACTCGGCTCTTGTGCCCGTCTTGTGTCTTTCGATTGTGGTGAGGTTAGAAAACTATTGAATCTGTTTGTGAGTCACAACCAGCGCTTCTGGTTATACTTTTGGTTATACTTTTCTGGTTATACCGCTGGTGATAAACCCAGTTTAACAATACTAGAGTATTTCCACTCCTATTATTCTTGTTTTAACTTACACGAAACAAGAGTCTTTCTGTAGGCTTCCTGATGTCCTTTGTGCGCCGTCTGTTGTTTGTCTGAAACGTGACCTTCCAAACCATGGTATCAAAGTTTGATTTTAGTTCCTTCACAGAGGAGACATCAGAGAAAGTCGCCTTGAAGGTTATTCTGACCATCTCGTGCTTTAGAAGGTGGTAGGCAGAACCTTCAGGTAGGCAACCTTCTAAGAACAAAAAGTAATATCAAACACTTTCATTGGTGAAAACATCACAATCATACTCGGACCATGATTGATAGGAAAGATACACTATTTAGTTACTTCATCATTACTAGTTTGACCAATGCACTGAGTAGTTGGGGGCAAGTGTCTACCAACCCCCTCGGATAATGTAATGGAGAAATGAAATGCATGAATTTTGGGGGATTTTGACAAACCAGATGTCATATTAAAGCGAAATACGTTCTAAAAGGTGAGATCTTTTATGAGGCGCTTAAAGTGAGTAGGCTTGACTTAAAAGACTGATTCATAATATAATATGCTTGGTAGAAATATGATATTTATTCTGTGAGGCAATTGTGTGAGAAAAGGTTTTCCTTTGCTTGTCTTTGGTATGAGCAAGCAGAAGCGAGTTCAGTGTTTAGTTAGATAACACAAAGTGCAAGTAGAGTAAGTAGTTTGTGATTGATTTTGTTACAATGTAGTTATATCCAAAATTAAAAATCATTTTATACCTCTGCTCTACTCTTCCCCTGGCTTAACTAAAGATCAATTAACTGACAGAGGGGCCACACAGGACTGAGTCTCTTGTGTCTTGTTTTCAGTTTATGCCTTGATTTACAAATGCTGTCCCATTCTGATACTCCCACTTTTTGGTGACTGGCTGCGGGTTTTTCACAATGGTATGTGTAGTCAGTGCTCATGGTAGGATAGGTTTCTGATTCTAGTTGGCTGGAAAAATCTTTTCTCTAAAATGGAGAAGACGCAAGGTTAGTGTTGCGATAACAAATGAACTTGGCGGATAAACGCAACAATCCTACCTCCTACGCGTTCTCATTTAGGGTGCTAATTTCCTCTCGTGTGCGGGGCAACAATACAATATTTTTATGCGATGGACCTTTTCGATAGTCAAATAGCGAATAACACATGACTGCGCGTCAATTGACAATTTTTATTAGACTATTTTACCTCGGCAACACGATTTAAAGTTATTTTCTCTTGCCATAACTCTGCAAGAAGCATGAAGAAAGAGGGAACAGCTCTCTATTTAGAAGTCGTAGTTTTCCAAATTCATTCCATCATTTGGCCCGGTTTTCCTTTGCTTATGGAATGCTTCATACTACGTACTCTAAACAACTTTGCAGATTAGGCTTCAATGTGAAATCTTTTCATCCTACACTCAACATTTGTCTAACTTTCACCATATCTAATTGTAATTGTTGGTTTTCAAGATGTGGTTGCATCAAAAAGCTCAATTTAATGAAATTAAGACCAATAAAAGGCTAAAACATCAGCTACAATTGATGTCATTTTTGTCATTGTAGACTAACCTTGTCTAGAGATATATGCGTTTGAACGAGGCATAATTTTTTTATTGTATATTTCGATACATCAGAGTCTTGGCTTTCGAATGAGCTATTGTTTGCCATGGTGAGACAGACATTGGTTGGTGTTTATAGGATTTCCCTAGAGCTCTACCGCGAAAAAGTTTACCGGCATAGTCTCAAAAATTGTGATGTCACAATTCTCATATTCGTTGTTGTGTGCTCTTACCGCTTATTTATCAACTACGATAATGATGATAATGACGCTAGTGGCAGGCGAAGGTAGGACAACTCCAGAGAACGAAAGAAGATGACAAAGGAATCAGTGTCATTAGTTCTCCATGTACATATTATTTCTATGATAAGTACCTCAGACTCCAAGAACCATACTATATTTTCCCGATGATATTATGCGCTAGCTCTTTATTTTTATTGGGATATTGAGGGTCACGACTGAGGCTAATTACTTACAAGTATTGCGTGATCGCGCAGGAGTGCAATTGACATACAGTCCTAGGGCCACACAACTGCAGGTCACAATTTAATCGATGTGATTTCATAACCTTTGTCAATGACAGTATATTTATTCAAGCATAATCATATTTATATGAAGGCTCTGGTATAATAGTAATATTTTTGTTTTGTTCAACAAAATATAGTATTTAATTACAAATTAAACAAGTATTTAATTACAAATATGAGATCATTTATCCAAATAACATAACGTATTTACATAGCTGTTTATCGTTTTTTTTCGTGTCAAGAATTAATGGTAACACGCTCACGAAGCGGAAAAATTTTCTCCAAAATACATCATTAATTAATCCGTATTCGTTTATATTTGCAAAAATGTTTTTTATTTGTTGTAATATGTATACACTTTTGTAAAGCGGTATTGCATGAAATATTGAATAGTTATGATTATGTTCAGAACAAATAAAAGGTGCATTAAAACGGTTGTCCACTTTATTAGCATCTGAGAGCTTAAAAAGATTCTATTTCATGTTACAGTTAATATTTATGTTAGCGTCTCATTAGGCATTGATTGTTAAAATGAAGGCAACAGAAGACATGAGTCTCTTATCTTTACTGTATTTATAGGCATTATATACTTGAACTTTATAAAGCAACATGGAAATCGATACGCATTCTTCAGATAATAATGCTACTACAACAGCAGCTACTTCCACAACTTATGGTTCTAAAGGCAGCAGGCGGAGGCAGCCATGCTGTGCTGCAAATTGTGAAACTTTAGATCATCTGTTTTTATTTCCTACAGACACTGTGAAATGTAGATGGGTTACCTTTGTAACGGATCGAATAAGTGTATGTACTACAAATTCAAGCGATTGCGTGACGTCACACGCTTCATATATTTATATAATAGTATGTACTGTAAAACATGTCTTACTCCGTATGTATGGATATGTGCTTATGATAGCATGTATTATGGTTATATGGTATTTGGTTGTACGTATTTATATTTGGTATATCCTGTTGTAGGTATCTAACTTCAGTCTTGAAAAGAGCTCTGTGTTATGTTATCGACATTTCAAACCAGAGGCTTTCTCAAACTACATTAAATATAAGAATGGATTCGCTTCAAGGTATCAAAAACAGAAAGTACAATCAATTCTTAAAGACAACTCAAATGGACATTGTAAACAAACACATCTCACACTTGTTTTGGTTCCAAAGCTCATTGCATTCATTGTATTGTAACAAATTTGCAAGTTGTGAGTAGTGAGATTGCCATAAAAGCAACCACCAGTGATTTAGGTGTGTTTTTGATCAGAGCTTGCATATTTTTACCGGTTAGTTTTTAAAAAGGGTGCTATACCATCACTGGAGATAGATGTTGAAATGAAACAGCTCACTTCGAGAAAAATGAAAGCAGATCCTCCTTTATCTGAGCGTAAAAGATGTGGTGTAGTCAGGTCTCTTTTGGCTCCGAGGTAATACTCTAGATGTGTTAAATATGAAACATTCACTACTGAAACATCTGCTCTCATGAAAATGAAACGATGATCCTCAGACTGACAATGGGGTGGGGTTGATGAAATTATTTGATTAGATAAAGATTTTGTCGATAATATAATTCCAGCATGTAAGAAACATAGTTGCCTCCCCTCTTTTGTAAAGCAGGGTTCACTTTTCCTTGTGATTCTCCATATCTCAAGTCAATCATATTTACAAATCATTTTGTAGCATTTCAGCTGTAGAAAAGACTATATACTATGTTTGTTTTATTGTTGGTGAGTGTGTGAGTTAGAGTTATATGACTGGTGGTTGTTGACAGAACATGATCATATGTGTGTTTGACTTCGAGTTTATTTCTGTACTTCAAGTACACAAATTTAAGCCAGAGAACGTACTGAAAACATAAACAAAAAGGAGTATAAGTACTTAAGTACGATATTGCACAGTTAGTGTAACAGAGTATTGAGCATGATACATCAACTGTTCAGAAATGGTTACAAAACACAAGAATACCTTTAGTGTGAATAGGACCAGTTTGTAGATTGTAGAATATTGGACACAATGTGAGGAACCCAGATATTTATGATAAAATGTTTTGAACCAAAGTAAATATTCAAAACTGCATATGGGAGGATAACTCCAAATTGTTCAAAACATGAACATCTCCTTTCAACGAAATGAACAATGTATAACAGTGTTTATGAATTTTAAGTAATTGAACGAGAGTTGTCATTTGTTAGACTAGTATACTCGGATTGTCAGTCAGCGCCTCATAACAAACTCAGCGTATTTGGAAGGAAGCCAGATGCTTCTGCTAGATTTGCGAAGATTTTCTCCTGTTGACATATAAGTGTTATCACCGTCAGTGTTTATTGGGGTCTAATCAGCTGCTACAGGATCATTATTGAGATCTCGTGTTTGGTTATTATCGCTGATCGTATCGGGAAGCTGGTTTTCATCAGTGTTATGTTCTGAGTCATGTAATTCTCCATGGTCACTGCTGATCGTATCAGGAAGCTGGTTTTCATCAGTTTTATGGTCTGAGTCATGTAATTCTCCATGGTCACTGGAAGGCATCTGCCGTAGATCCATGCGATTGCGTCTGAGGATATTGCCGGTATCTTCATTGAGCACTGAGTAGGATCAGTCGGACAGAATATCGAGGACTTTACCTCTGTTCCATTTGTTCTTGAAACTGTTAACATTTTTGATGAGAACTGGCATTCCTATTCTCAGCATGGTCAGGTTCTTAGCGGTCTTGTCATAGTGTCGCTGAGTTACTAGTTTCTTGTGTGCTTTCTCTTGGAGGGCTGTTTCAAATGATGGACCGGCTGACTTGTTGTTGGTGGGGAGAATTGACCTTGTTGATCTACTGAACATCCTTTGCACAGGCGAGGATGACATACTTGCTGTAGGGGTGTTTCTGTATTCTAACAGTGCCAAGTATGGATCAGCTGATCTTGTCATTATTCTCTTCATTATTTTGACCGCCGCTTCTGCTTTCCCATTTGATTGAGCGTGTCCTGGAGAGCTTGTGGTATGTTGGAACCCCTATTCTTCATCAAATCGTGCAAACTCTGCTGCAGTAAACTGTGGGCCATTATCTGACTGTATGACTTTAGGTATTCCATATCATGCAAATATCTTCTTGCATGTCTTTACTACTTCTCGAGTGGATGTCTCCCGTAGGACCTCATATTCGAAAAAGTCGCTGAAATAGTCTACGATGATCCCATAGTCTTTGCCCTTGTGAGTAAGCAAGTCCATACCAACTTTCACCCAGAGATATGCCGGTATGTCATGGTTTTGCAGAGTTTCCTTTGTTTGCTGCGTAGCATCCATAGCACAGCTGACACACTTATTCACGTGTTGTCGTATCTCTTCTGCCATGGATGGCCAGTAGACGCAGGATCCTGCTCTCCTCAGAGTTGCCGCCTTCTTTGCAGTTTTTCTCTTTGATGGCTGGTGTGCAGCTTCTGTAGTATTGTGGGTCTGTATATATGTGGTATGACTAGCTGTGATCCTTTGTATATTATGCCATCCAAGACTGCCAACTGATCCCTGAGATGGAAGTATGGTTTGAGCGTATCTTTGACCTCCCCAGCTTTTTCAGGCCACCCAGTAGTTATAAGTGCACTGACTGCCTGCATTTTTTCATCATTCTGTGTGGTGGCTTTGATCATTTTATAGGTTTCTGTGCTTACAGGAAGGTCTTGACATGGGTCTGAAATATCCAGATCTGAGAGAAATGGCTGAATCTAAAATATTTGGCTCTTGGGTATTTGATTTTTAGTAGGTTTTTCTGTAGGGTCCTGTGAGAGCATATCTACAGTCACTTGTTGACATCCCGGTTTGTAAAAGAGTTTGGCTGGATACCTCTGTAGAGCCAGCAGCATCGATTAGAGTCTTTTGGGAGCTTTCAGTAGAAACTTGTTCCATATCGGACTTAGTGGTTCTTGGTCTGTGTGGATGCTGACCTCGGGATTCCCAAAGACATATTGATCAAAGTGTTGCATTGCATATACAATCGCCAGCAGTTCCAGTTCTATCGGAGCGTAGTTTTTCTCACTGTTAGTGAGACTGGGAGATGCGAAAGCTACTGGTTTGTCTTACTAGATAAGGGCTGCGCCTAGTCCATCTGTCCTGGCATCACACTGTACAGTGACTGGTTGATTGACTTAAAAGTACTGTAGAGTTGTCTCCGATATTGCAAGCTGCTTGAGTTTCTCAAATGCTTGCTCTTGGTCTTTTCCCCAGAGGTATTCATCTTTCTTTGTACCGAGTAATCTTCTGATTGGTTCTGTTTCCGCTGAGCAGTTTGGTATGAATTTAGACAAATAGTTGATATGGCCTAAAAATCTTCTTACTGCATCACTATCTTTTGGTGCCTTCATATCTTGTATTGTCTTAGTTTTATGAGGATCCTTCTTCACACCATCTCTGGATATGATATGGCCAATGTAAGTCAGTTCACTGAGGAGAAACTGGCACTTATCTTTGTTGAGCTTCAGATTGATCTCTTCAGCTCTCTCCATCAGCTTCTTCAGGTTGTGGTTATGATTCTTTGTAGCTTTTTCTGTGGTTTGCCCCTTGCCATATACTAAGATGTCGTCGGCAACTATCATAACCCCCTCTAGACCAGACAAGGCATCTGAAAGCCGTCGCTGAAATTCCTCTGGACTGGAGGAGAGGCCGAAGGGCATTCTAAGCCACCTGTATTTGCCGAAAGACGTCCAGAAGGTCATCAGGTCGCTCGATTGTTTGTCTAGCTTTATCTATAGAAACCCATCCTTGGCGTCACACAAAGAGAAAACCTTAGCTCCGCCTAACTCAGGAAGAACGTCTTCTAGCGTTGGCATGGGAAAGTGATTCCGCTTGATGGCCTTGTTTAAGTTGGCAGGGCCTATGCACAACCTCAGTTTTCCATTTGGTTTTCTTCTGGCCAGAGCGTGGCTGACTCTTCACAAGTCAAAGCCGTTTCACACATCTCCTTCCAAGACAGAGCACAAGGCATAGCAGCCTCTACAACTGCCCAGATGTATGAATCATCAGTAACAGGCCCAGAGACATCCCTTGATACACTCAAACGAGACATGGCATCAGCAATATTCTCGGAGCCTCGCCGGTAGAGCAGATTGAAATCAAATGTCTGAAGCCTAAGACTTCATCTTCCTAATTGGGGGTGAGGGGGGGGTTGGCCTGGAACTTGGGTTATTAAAAATTGCAATTAAAAGTTTATGATCAGTCACCAACTGGAAACTGTTCCCTAACAAGTACATTTTAAAATGCTCACAAGCCCAAATCAAGGCAAGCGCCTCACGCTCAATCTGAGAATAACGTGATTCAACATCTGTCAAACGTCGATGCCCATATGCCACAATGCGAGTAACTCCCTGTTGAAATTGGCATAACGCCCTACCGAGACCAGTAGGACTTGCATCTGTGACCACAGTGGTGGGTGCATTCCTGTCATAGTATGCCAAGGTTTCACACAAAGTCATCAAATCTTTGAGAGCTACAAAGGCATCCTGGTGTACCTGCAACCATTCAAAACGAACACAGTTCTTGGTCAGTGACCACAAAAGTGAAGCAACAACACCAAGATTAGAAACATATCGGCCAACAAATTGCACAAGTCCTAAAAAACCTTTTAATTCAGCTACATTTTGGGAAGGTCTAGCTGACAAAAATGAATTAATCTTACCAGGGTCAGGTGAGACACCATCGATCAAAATAACATGACCTAAAAACTTGATCGAGAAAACACTAAATGCACATTTAGCAGAGTTCAAAGTAAGACCACACTCGGACAAGCGACTCATTACTTTTAACAATCTGACTTTGTGCTCAGCACTAGTTTGACCAAAAACGAGAATGTCATCAGCTAAATTTAAAACTCCCTCAAGCCCATTCAAAACTGTCTGAATGGTGTACTGAAAAATTTCAGGAGCAGCAAATATTCCCATTCCTAACTGCTTCATTTTAAACAGACCGACATGTATTACAAAAGTAGTAATATTCCGAGATGCAGGATGCAATTCACACTGAAAAAACCTTGTTTCAAATCCAACTTTAAAAACACTTTGGACTCATTGAGCTCAACTAGAATTTCCTGCATTGTTGGCACAGGATAGCGCTCCTTAACAATTGCTGTGTTGGCTCGTCTCATATCAACACACAGATGAACCTCGTCTCTTTCTTTAGGCACAACAACCAAAGGACTCCCAAGTGAAACCTATATCCTAAATCTGCTCAATGACATCCACTTCAAGTAATTTTTGTAAAGCCTTTTCAACTTTAGCCCAATAACTGAAAGGTAGGCATCTGACTGGCTGAGCATTTGGCTCACAGTCTGGATTATTGTGTAACTTAACCTGTACATTTTTTAATTTGCCTACACCAGAAAAACACCCAGGGTACTTGTCTTTCACAACACTTCCCAAACTGGCTTCAGTTCTCAAGCTACTAACATTAGTCAAACAAAATAGCCCTAGACTACTAGCAGTGGTAGCACTCAACAAATTGTATGCAATACCATCAAAGACATAAAATGTAACATTAACGGTCTTACTATCTACTGAGATATTTAAATTGAACTGTCCTAACATACGCAAGAGTGCACATTGTCCATAAGCAAATAATTTCTTGGTAGTTGGTTGTAATACAACACTATTGCTCAAAATGTCATAGGTCTGTCTATCAAATACATTATCTACAGCACCCAAATCTACAAGAAATGTTACTGAAAAACCCGCCATTGATGCAGTACAAGTAGGTGTACCCTTACCAAGCGTAAGCCCATGGCCTACCATAAACTCATGACTAAAATTGTCTACAGCTGAAGGCGAACCAGTCATAGTCGTGATGCCATTAGCTGTAACAGCGTTATCGCCAGCATTAGCGTTCACCGTCATAGATTTCTTGTTCTTCGCTTTATGAAACAACTTCGAGCCTGAAAAATATTCCTCCTTCTTGCATTGGTTACAAATTTTACCCCGTGCAGAACAGGATGTGTCACTAACTACATAGCCAGGCCTTGAACATCGGAAGCATGAAACGGTCTTTGAAGTCTTCTGTCCTTTTCTAGTGTTACTAGCTGAAAAAGTGTTATAGTTAGATATTGCACCTCCTTTATGAGCAAAACGAGCGACGACCTTAGGGGTAGTGGCAGCTATAGCTCGAGAATTGCCATCTAGTAACTGAACTGTATCAGCAACTTCTATAGCTCCAGCTAATGTCGTAATTCTAGTATCCTCAATGGGTTTTTTCAATAATCCTGAATGATTAACTCCAGAGATAAATTGCTCCAGCAAATTTTCATCAAGTCTATCTCCAAAGTTACAGTATCTAGATCCCTTTCTGACTCGAACCTGGAAATCTGTAAATGACTCACCACTCTGAAGTGTAATTGAACGAAACCGCGTATGCTCCAGTCTCATGTATCTAGGCTCACCAAAGCGTGATTGTAAGCTAAGCTTCAAAGCGCCATAATCAACAGATTGTGGTACTGCAGGCAAAACCAAGTCTCTCAAAGTCTGATACTGACCAGCACTAAGTCCTATTAACAATACAGGTACCTTCTTTGCATTCTCGGTACTTGACACAGCAAAGTAGCTTTCCAATCTTTCCAAAAACGAGTCAACCTCTGTGCCGTCATCAAATGTGGGAATAGGTAATCCAGCCATCACAGTTAATAATAACGAGCTAAATAACCAGAAAATGAATCAAAGGTAAGCTAAATCATCCTTGTCGCCAATATTATGTTTTGGTACGCATTTGAAGTGTACACGAAGTGCAGATGGTTACGATTGCATTTATTGACAGAAGAAACAGATAATAGTAATGGCGCTTAAACCTCACACATATATTGATATCCGTCACGTCACTTCCGTTAAAAGATAGCATAGTCATTAAACATTAAGAGCAGCATAACTCTATGGACACAACAATAGCGAATAGAAAACTGTTAATTAAACAGTCTCGACCGTTCTGCAGGAAAAAAATATTTTTAAAATGGCGAACACGTGACCGGCAACAATGCAATCTTTTTATAAAATGAATACGATCTTCTTCTATGTGCGAATAGCGAATGGCAAATGACTGTGCCTCGATTTACGCCTTTTATAGTCTAGTGGCCACATGGCGTTATTGTGTCAACAGGTGGCAGAAGGTGTGGTCTAAAGTAGTTTAATACGTTTAGAATATTTATACCTTAGTTATTTTTAATCTGATTTTCAACCTCTATTTTAGTTGATAAGCTAAAAGTAATTGGCTATTAAACGGTGAGTAGTAATACACAAATAATTTTTTTATTCTGCCGTGTGCAATCAGAGCCGTAGACCAACATTTATGTCATGTTGTAGTACGAGGGTATTAAATTACCCTGATATCAATTAGGTTTGTACTCAGTTTCCGGTCTTGCCGAGCGACGTCAGCGTTGGTAGTAATGATCAAAAACTTTAATTTACTAATTATACTATTAATTTTTCCAAATCTAGCTATCATGGATTGCATAAGTCAATATAATCAACTACTACATTCTAATAGATAAAAGGTTGTTCAATGCACTAACACGCTCAACGCTGCATCTTTATGGCAAGTCTGATTCTATAAGAGAAGCCGATGCCAGATACAGGTTGTTCTCATTGTCATATTGACATTTCACTAAGATTTGATACCGACAGGGAATGGGACATATTACTGGATTTACATATGCTTTGCCGTTGCTTGGAGATATAAAGACACCGTCAAAGAATGGATTAAGCCCAAAAGTTGCACACGCAAATACACATGTAGCTTATTTTGTTCTAAATGAGCTATCCACCTTAATTATTAGTACGAGTCCAAATCTTCTTATCTATGGATAGTCTTCACTTCAGTTGTGTTTATAGTTAGGTGCAAAAGACTCTGGTTAGCTCTTGCTAGTGTTATTCACTGTCTATGTGAATGTCGATGCCGATAGGTGGAAGGTAGTCTAGTGATGGTCAGGTTACGGTTCTACAACAAGACTAATTCAATGCTATAGCTCATGTAACTATGCATCATATACATGTAGATACACTACTGTACGTACACACCTCCAACCAACCCTCTATTGTCTGGGTTGGAGTTAGAATAGCAGTCTAGGCGTAAGATATTATGATACAATATACATGTTGATCGATCAACTATTTGTATACAATTAACTGATGTTGGTTCCTTAGTTGCTAGACATAGAATGAATATAACTATTAGGCTACTTCTATATAAATGGATGGACTGAATAGGAGTTGTGTTTCTACTATAGTGTTTGCTTGGATTGAGTAGATAATTCCCAACTCCACAATCAAATGTAAGAATATTGTACATGTATGCAGCATGTAAGCACTGGTTGTTGATGCATACTTGTTTCCGTTAGTGGAAAATAATATATGCTGTAGGAATGCATTGTCTCTTGGACAAAAATTATCTCTTGGACTAGTGACATTTTAACTACAGTTATAGTTACCTACATATGCTATTACATGAAAGATTATCTAAAACCAGAGTACAACTGGGTGTAGCTGCTACAACTTAATTTAAAGAGGATGTGTCACGTTGTGGAAGCATTTTCAATCATCAAAACTATGCTACATGCAACTAAATGGGGCATGCACTGTGCATAAAGATTATAAGACAATTGATAGTTTGATTGCCATGTAACCATGGCTTTAATGGATATTATGTACGCAAATTCATAGACTGAGATTCATCTAAATTTCAAACACCTAATTTATGGAAAGAAATTAATTGGCCTTTTGAAGTGAATCCCATGGCATTTAATGCATCAAAGCAATACAGCAGCTAGTGAGTTGGAGAATGCAGAGGCATTCAGGGCAGCCATTGAGCAGTTGGCCGAGGTTCGGAGGACGATTGTGGGTAGTAAGCTTGCACCGCAGGAGGGTCAGGCCGAGGCATATAGGTCTGGGCCTATACCAACTCCCAGCTCTGTGGTGCCATCTCCTGTGCAGCCGATTAGGACCTAAGTGGAGACCTCCCACATCTCCATTGGGGAGAGCGTGGTCAAGATGGAAGGGACGGAATCTTGGGACCCAACCACCAGTTTCCGAGCCAGTTGAAAGTAGTGGTGGTAGTGGTGGAGGCAGTTTTGTTGGTGACAGAAGTCACTGTGATAGTGACAGAGGTCACGGTGATAGTGACAGAGGTCACAGTAGTAGTGGAGGAGGTGGAAGAGATCAGGAGAGTGAAGAGAGTGGTGCTGCCAAGTACGACGGCAGCCGAGGGTTGCTCGAGAGCGATGGTGCACCGGATGAGTTGATGGACCAGGATTAAAGAGTAAGGCAAACTCTACCAGCAAGGTGAGTCACTGAATGAGTTCAAGTGTATTTCTGGAAGGTTAGTGACCCATACAGGAAAAAAAAAAGGGCATGTTGCATAATTGGGTTGGTGGGTTGCTGGCTAAGCTAATGACTGACGTCATGGTAGTTACAGGTAGTTATGAGAGGTTACGAGAAAATACGAGAGGTCAAGGACGTGGTAGTCTCAAGGAGAGTATATCAGCGTGGGGAAATCAGACCGGGTCCTTCTTTGCTTTGATCACATGTAAGTGCTATATTTATACAACTCAGCGCATTATCAAGAAATATCACGATCTGACATATTTCAATAAGGATTTGTGACAAACCATCATTTCATGAAATTTTTTACGTGTCAAATTGCCATAAAATTGAACTGCGCAGCGTATAATCATGAAATATCATGATCTAACATATTTTAATAAGAAATTGTGACTAACCATAAACTCATGAAATTTCTTTACATGGCATATTGCCATAAGATTGAACAGTGCTGCGTATGATCATGAAATATCATGTTCTAACATATTTTAATGAGAAATTGTGACCAACCATAATTTCATAAATCTTCTTTACATGTCAGATTGCCATAAAATTGAACAGCGCAGCGTATAATTATGAAATATCATTATCTAACATATTTTAATAAGAAATTGTGACCAACCATAAATTCATGAAATTTCTTTACATGGCATACTGCCATAAGATTTTACAGCGCTATGTATAATCATGAAGTATCATGATCTAACATATTTTAATAAGAACTTGTGACCAACCATAGATTCATGAAAATTGTCGTCATGACAGATTACCATAACATATGGCGACAAAGCGCTTTATCATGAAATATCGCGATCTGACGTATTTTAATAAGAAATTGTGACTAGCCATAATTTCATGAAATTTCTTTACGTATCAGATTGCCAAAAGATTGGACAGCACTGTGTATAATCATGAATTATCATGACCTGACATATTTTAAAAAGAATTCGTGACCAACCATAATTTCATGAAATTGGTTGACATGACAGATTACCATAAGATATGGCGACAAAGCGTCGTATCATGAAGTATCATGATTTAATTATTTTAATAAGAATTTGTGACCAAGCATGATTTCATGAGCTTTCTTGTTACATGAGACTACCATAATATTTTCGACAGATCGCATTATCATGAAATATCATGATCTGACATTTTCTAATAAGAATTCATGACCAACCATAATTTAATGAAATATTTTTACGTGTTAGATTGCAATAACATTTGACAGTGCAGCGTATAATCTTGAAACATCATGATCTGACATAGTTTAATAAGAATTGTAGCCAAATATATTTTTATGCATTTTCTTGAGGCGTTAGATTGCCATGAGATTTGACAGATACTTCAATAAGAAGTCATGACTAACCAAAAGTTCATGAAATTTCTTTACATGTCAGATTGCAATAACATTTAAGAGCACAATGTATAATCATGAAATATCATCATCTGACATAATTTAATGAGAATTTATCACCCACAATGATTTAATAAAATTTTTTTATGTGTCAGATTGCCTTAAGATTTGACAGCACAGCCTATTATCAAGAAATATAATGATCTGACATTTTTGATAAAAAGTGACTAACCATAATTTCATGAAAGTTGTCGACATCACAGATTACCATAAGATAAGGTGACAAAGCTTCCTATCATGAAATATCCTGATTTGACATATTTTAAAAAGAATTCGTGACAAAGAATACTTTCATTAGCTATTTTGTATGTAAGACTACCATAAGATTTGTCGACAAAGCGCATTATCATGAAATATAATGATCTGTCATATTATAATAAGAATTGCTGCCAAGGATGTTTTCATGAAATTTCTAAACGTGTCAAATTGCCATAAGATTTGACAGCGCAGCTTAATATCATGAAATATCATGATCTGACATATTTTAATAAGAAATTGAGACCAACTATAATTTAATGAAAATTTTTGTGGTTATATAAATAGTGGTAATATCAATAGTGGTAACATCAAGAGTGGTAATATCAAGAGTGGCAATATCAATAGTGGTAATATCAATAGTGGTAACACCAATAGTGGTAATATCAATAGTGGTAATATCAGTAGTGGTAATATAAATAGTGGTAATATCAGTAGTGGTAATATCAGTAGTGGTAATATCAATAGTGGTAATATCAGTAGTGGTAATATCAATAGTGGTAATATCAATAGTGGTAATATCAGTAGTGGTAATATCAATAGTGGTAATATCAATAGTGGTAACATCAATAGTGGTAATATCAGTAGTGGTAATATCAATAGTGGTAATATCAATAGTGGTAATATCAATAGCGGTAATGCCAATAGTGGTAATATCAATAGTGGTAATATCCATAGTGATAATATCAATAGTGGTAATATAAACAGTGGTACTATCAATAGTGGTAATATCAATAATGGTAAAATAAATAGTTGTAACATCAATAGTCGTAATATCAATAGTGTTAATATAAGTAGTAGTAATATCAGTAGTGGTAATATCAATAGTGGTCACCTCAATAGTGGTAATATCGATAGTGGTAATATCAACAGGGGCAATATCAGTAGTGGTAATATCAATAGTGGTAACATCGATAGTTGTAATATCATTAGTGATAATGTCAATAGTGGTAATATCAATAGTGGTAATATAAATAGTGGTAATATCAAAAGTGGTAATATAAATAGTGGTAATATCAAAAGTCGTAAAATAAATAGTGGTAATATCAGCAGTGGTAATATTAGTAGTTGTCCCATCAATAGTGGTAATATCAATAGTGGTAATATCAATAGTGGCAATATAAAAGTGGTAATATCAATAGTGGCAATATCAAAGTGGTAATATCAATAGTGGTAACATCAAGAGTGGTAATATCAATGGTGGTAATATCAACAGGGGCAATATCAGTAGTGGTAATATCAATGGTGGTAATATCAATAGTGGTAATATAAATAGTGGTAATATAAATAGTGGTAATATCAATAATGGTAATATAAATAGTGGTAATATCAATAGTGGTAATATCAGTAGTGGTAACATAAATAGTGGTCATATCAGTAGTGGTCACATCAATAGTGATAATATCAATAGTTGTGTATCAATATTCGTATTATAAATAGTCGTAATAATTTTAGCAAATCAGTCATTGCCGCATAAGCACATGTGGAAAAGGTTGGAAGACCTGTACTCAGACGCAAGTGCAGCAGTTGAGTTCGCATTTGCTGATCTTGATAAACTAAAGCCTCTTTCTGATGAAAATACCAAAGGCTTAATGAGTTTCTAAACACTGGAACTATGCTACAGTCTTTTTTGGAGAGGTACAACAGCTGTTTGCTGTTACTGAAGCCCAAATTGAGGCACTTCAAGGGAAGCTGTCTTCAGTTATCAGGCATGAATGGTTACGCATTTACCGGTCTATGACCGTGCAACATAGAATCCACCCTTTCACTAGTTTTATGCAGTTCTTGAAAAAAAAATGGACATGTGCGTTAGAGAATCTCTGAACTAAACTCCAATCGACAGTGGCAGAAGAAGACAGAACGAAGGGTTGCTACAAAGACTCACGCTGCCGGTGCAGAAAAGGCTCCTAATAGCAACTATTCTCCTTGTCTGATCCACTCTCATGCACAAACAAAACACACCACCATTGAGTGCAACAAGTTTAAGAAGATGCTGGAGAAAAGATATGATAGCTTTGTTGTCTAAGCACAACTTATGCTTCCAGTGTGGGCAAGGCCATATGCGTCAGGACTGTCCTGACGAGGCTCCCTGTGACCGGTGTGGGAGTATTGACCATTAATCTCTATTATGTAAAAGAGCAGCACAGAACCCTAAACCTGAAGGAAAGTCTAGCAGTCAATCAGCTCAACCACCAAAGGATTAGAGGTCGACAAGCCATGCTAGACAAGACTCTTCATATTCTATAATTCGAATACTGGAGGTACAGGTTGCTGGATCGTCACAGCAAACCATGCTTTTTTTGATGGCGGTTTAAACGCCACTTATGTTTCCAAAGATGCTGTCAAAAAGTTGAAAGCCAAAAAAGGTGGGCACCACCCATTTAGAGATCACATGTGTTGGTAATGTTGTAACAAAACATCACACAAATTGCTACAGGCTCAAATTGCTAAACAGTAAAGGAGAAGTAGTTTCGACAATTGCTTATTGCACGGAGGAAATTACTAGCCCTGTTTCTTGCTTGAACTTTGAAATTCTTAAGTCTCTCTTTTCTTGCCGAAAAGAACTGTCTGCTTTAGTTCAAGACTGGTACTGTGGTACTGTGGATATCCTGTTAGGGAACGACTAGTCTGGCAACCATCCAAAAGTTGAAATAGACAAAGCAGGGTCACATCTGAGCCTTATGCAGGGCACTTTTGGACACTGCCTCTAAGGATCAAATCCACCGTTGCAACAGCTGCTAGTGGTTAGTAATCGTATTGGCTTTTTATGTGTGGGAGGAGATTTGCCAACTCAGAAGTCAAAACTGTAGAGAAGTTCATTCACTGTGAGAAGACGGTAATGGAAATCCAACCTCGATGTAGTTCTTGCAAATGTGGGAAATGCTTAATAAGGAGCCCACCTACTCATTTAGAGAACAACAAAAGGTAGGAATAATTTATAGTACTCTCAGCTATGACCCAAAGCTTGAAGCATGGGTAACTAAAGAACAGTGGCTTATAAATCAAAAACTTCTGCCAGATAACTACAATGCTGTATTTGCTACTCTCAGAAGTACAGAAAAGTCCCTGCTCAAGTCTCTGGTGAGCAGTGGAAGCAGATCTACTGCGAACCGATACAGGACATGTTAGACAGATGTGTCACCAGGAAATTATCCATCAGAGAGTTTGAGGAGTGGAATGGACCAGTCTTTTACATCAGCCACTTGGCTGTAGAAAATCCTAAGTTCATGTCCAAACCTGTCAGAATTTTCTTCAATTCTAGTAGGCCTTTGAAGGACAATCACTTAATGAGACCCTCGCAAAGAGCCCAGACAATTACATTTCTTCTCTTCTGAGAATATTGATAAGATGCCGTGAGGGCAAATCAGTCCTCATTGGTGACGTAAAGAAAATTTTCAATTTTGTACACATTGGTATCACTGAACAACATTGTCATCGATTCTTGTGGCACAATGTGGACGCTACTAAAAAATCAGACACATATGTAATAATGAGAGTCAACATGGGTCACCACCCAGCACCAGCAATTAGTACTGAGGCAATCCTCAATATTGCTAAAATGATAAAATAGAAGTTTCTCAGTGTAGCCACTCTGCTCAATGTGTCCATGTATGTGGATGACATTGTTGAGTCAGTTAGTGATGACTCTGAGGCTCATCAGTTAGCTGATGATGCAACTGTTAAAGGTTGTGTGTTAAGGTCAAAGTGTTAAAAAAGGAGGAGTTCAGATTAAAGGCTGGACTTCAATGGTAAAGGGGAGGAAAAAAGCATGCAAGCATTGGGTGTGCTGTGGAATGGGTGATCAGACACCATAAGTTTCAAGCGACTATTAAACTTTTCAAAGAAGGTCAGAGGCCAGCATACACCACCTGACTTGGATATAAATGAAGTCTCTCAGGCTATTCCTTATATCTTTACTAAGCGTCTTGCACGTAAACAGGTGATGTGGCTGTACGACCCACTAGGCATACTAAGCCCCTTTCATAGTAACCAGCAAACTGTATCTTAGAGACACTTGGGACTTAGGCATGAGTTAGATGAACCTCTCCCTGATCAACTCAGGAGTAAATGGAAAGCATCATTTACTTATATGTGCAAACTCAACACATCAGAGTATGATCATTGCCTCACTCCAGAGGGAGCTCAAAGTTTCCCAACACTTGTAATATTTAGCGATCCAAGTGACAAAGCATTTGGCTTTGTGGCATATTTACACTGGAGGCTGAAAGATGAGTCTTATTTTTGTCGATTTGTTCTTGCCAAATCTCATATTGCACCCATCAGAAAACTGTCTACTCCCCAGTTAGAGCTCAATGGGGCAGTACTTCCAAAGAGAGGAAAAGAGATCAATGGAAAAGAAATAAGAATCAAGTTTGACAAAATGGTGCATCTCACTGACTCGGAGACTGTTCTTTGTATGCTAAAAAGGAGATCTACTGGTTTCAAGCTTAATGAAGGTGTTCGAATTGGAAAGATCCCAATAGTTAGTAAAGACACGAGTGAGTGGAGATGGATCAAAAGTGAAGAAAACCCTGCAGAGTAACTAGAGGTTGTCGACCTCAAGAGATAGGGCCAGTTACTTCATATGAAAAAACCCAGACTTTTTATACCAAGATGAAGTAGAGTGAGGTACCAGGACAATCCATGAAGTTGGTAAACCACAGGAGCCACTATCTGGTGAAAAGAAGGTTGTTCACACCCACCTGACTAAAGCTACTCAGAGCCAACATCTGAGTATAGAATACTGTAGGTGCAAGACCAACAAGAGACTTGTTTGGATCTTCGCTCAACTCCTACATGTAGCTATAAAATATGGCATATCATTCAAAACTGGCAGAATCTGCAATATTACAGTCAAAAACGTTGAAGAAAGCAAAAACCTTATTATCAAGGATGTATAAGCTACAGTGAAGGCTGATCTTGAACAGGTTGAACATGGTAGGTACGCAAGGTTGAAACCAGTTAGAAATATGGATGGAACCTGGGTGATAGGTGAGCAGATGGGAGACTACAACTCTCTGCAACAGAGCTCAGATGATCCACTTCTCCAGTTGGTACCAGCTAACCACCATTACACAAAACTGCTCATGAATGAAGCTTACACCGAAGGTGGTCATAGAGGGCGTGATGCGACATTGGCACGCTTTGATCATGCTTACTAGACCCCACAAGGCACAAAACTAGCGAAGTCAGTAAAGACAATTGCAGACTATGCAAGATTAAGGCTCTCAATCAATAACCTCAGGAATGGGTAAGCTTTCCGAAGAAAGATTGTGACTGGCACTACCCTTCAGCCAAATACATGTAGTTCTCAATTTGTTCAGCCCATTTCCTGTAAGGAGCAGAGTACAGAGACGTATTACCGGAAAGGCATGGGGTGTCATTTTTACCGATTTCGTTTCAAGAGCGGTGCACATAGAAGCTGTGTTTGGCTATGATACAAGTTCATTTATTTTAGCATTGAGAAGGTTCACAAATGCATGTATGTGTGGGTGGCCATCGATCATCTACTCCGGTCCTGGATCTCAACTTACACATGCTGAGAAAGAGCTCAAAATGCTATGAAACAGTTTTAATCAAAAAATGATCTACAAGGCAAATGCTGACCATGGACTACAATGGGTGTTTGATGCTGCCGACAGTCCATGGTACCAAAGCGCAGCGGAACGCTTAATCAGGTCAGCAAAGAGATGTTTTGCTTTCATTACAAGTGGTCAAAGGTTGTCCCCTGCTGAATTTCTAACTCTTTGTATGGAAGCAGCTAATATTATGAATGAGATACCACTTTGGAGGATCCACAGTGAGGATTCTACAATCAACCTCTTTACACCAAACTCCCTGCTGTTAGGTATAGCAGACTTAAACAGTGTAAGTGATGCTGCCATGACGTGCAACTCGATCAAAACACGTTCAGAGATAGGAAACAGTAATCGCAATAGGTTTTGAAAGCGTTGGCTAGAGCTGTATGCTCCGACTTTGGCTTACCAGTCTAAGTGGTAGAACAAAACCTGCAATCTCATGATAGGTGACATAGTAATGGTTAAGGACTAAAATGAACAGCGCTCCTAATACTATCTCGCAGAAATATATCAAACATATCCAGACAGTAATGACACTTTAGGTCAGGTGAAAATGACTAAAACATATAGTGGTAGCCCTGACATAGTTATAACCCGTAGTGTACATAAGTTACCTCTCATTATACCAGTAGAAGAACAGTAGGTGGCATGTGAGATCATCTGCTTGTCATATCTATCCGCATTATAGTCACATAAATTCTTGTAGTTTGTAGTTACTTGTGGAACTTATTATGAGTGAACTGATTGACCCACTCTCAATCTTCTCCATGCAATATGTGACAATCGTTTGTTGTATTACATTCAGTGGCTATTACGTATTATCAATGGGCTAGTATTATCCATACTTTGCATTGTGTTTTTTTCTATATTTGACCAACCCCTGCCAGAAGCCCTGCCGCCCCCAACCCCTGCCAAAAGCCCTGCCGCCCCCAACCCCTGCCAAAAGCCCTGCCAGAAGCCCTGCCAGAAGCCCTGCCGCCCCCAACCCCTGCCAGAACCCCTGCCGCCCCACTAATTTAAAATACTAAATAAAATTTAGTATTTTAAATTAGTATCTGTATTTTCAAACTTGCTTTTGTTCTTTTTAGCTTCTGCTACAGAATCTATGTTATACATGTATGTGTGCAATGTACATGTAGCACCCATTTATTTGTGTTTCTTGGCTCTAAGGAAGCAAAATATTGTGTGAGTTTGTACACAGGTATTACTGTCATATTCATATTATTATTTCTGCATTCTTTGTCACATCCTATTTGCATGGTAATTGTTAAACCACTATTATGCTATTTTGTACTGCTAGTCATGCAATATTGTAGTATTCAATTTTTATTTCTTGTACTTTATAGTATGACTTCATATGAGTAACAATACAGCCAAACAAACAAACTATGTATACTACTCATCAAGTGGTTCGTTAGCAAGTGTTTTCCTGGGAGCGAATCCAGTACACCGATCTGCTGTATTTTTTGCAGTTTCATAATCAATTTCTGCAATTTTTGTTATTGTATCTTAACCTTTTATGTTTTCAATGTTTTAAGATCAAAACCAAACCTACAAAATGTTTAGGCCTACTTTTTCATCATCATAAATAGAAAGTAATTTATTAAGATTAAACTTGGCCTATATCTACCCGTTTTCATTTATAGTGTGCAGTAAACAGTTCAGTTTATGCTGTGAAATGTTTAAAAAAATACTTTACCGAAGTTATCTTCTTTAAAATAAACTTAAAAAAAAATTAAAATTTACATACATTAATTGTAATGGGTAAAAATGTTTTGAATCTCAAACAACTCAGTTTTTGAACAACTCTCTAGAATGGGTTATGTTCAAGAAGTGATGCTCCACTGTATATACAAATACTTGCTGTGTTACCCGGCGTTGCCCGGGTAATAAAAAGAGTCTTTGGTCAGAAAATTTATTTGTTTTGAACATATAACAACATGTGGTATTCTAACTTTTAAACTGCATATATTGAGTGAAGTGTTTTGTTGAAATAAATAAAAAAATAAAAAAATAAAAGCAACTGTAAAAATTTTCAAATTTTGTCAAGCTGTAACTTTCCAACTTTATAACACAAGGAAAATGTTTTGTGAGAGACAAATGAATTGAAAAGAAATAAACCAATTGTAAATGTTTTCAAACTAATGTAAATTTAAAATTGCATAACTTTCAGTGACGTATATCTTTTAATAACGTACAGTAGAACCTGGGTTTGAAAACCAAGTTCTCGGAGATCTGAAACAACTTTTCTCATTAGAATGAATGTAAGCAAATTTTAATTCATTATAAAGCGAGGAATCAACTTTGGCAAAGTATTTTTTCAACATTTTGCACCATAAACTGTACTGTATACTGCATACTATAAATACATAATAACACGCAGATATAAATCGTGTTTAATTTTAATGAAAGCTTTCCTAATAATGATGATGAAAAAAGAAAACAAAGGTGAGCATTCCATATGTTTTGCTCTTAAAACATTGAAAACATTAAAGGTTAAAGGTTGACTTGCAACAAAATTCACATTATAGTTATTTGATATGACAAGATTCACCATGTCTTACTCTGTTGTGTTGTAGGTGCAAAATATGTGGAAGGGTGATTACAAGCTCTTAAAAGCTAAAAATGAACAGAAGACCTCCGTAGTTTGGATTCCCGTTCCAAAACGGCTCAAATGTGATGTAGTTGTGAGAGATGGTTTCTGTTTACACTTTCGTGCAATCTTAATCGTCAAAATATTTTCACAAATATACTTCATGCATTCCATAAAACTATTTCTATTGTTCTTACTCATCAGTTTTATCGTCATCGTAATGCTGTCACTTTTAGCAGTGATATCTTATAACTTACCGTAAAAATTCATTAAACATTTTAACCTTACCTCAAAGGAGTACATATTATTGTCTGATAATCCTGACGAGCCTGTTGGTAACTTGTGATAATTAAAAAGTGCTGCAGAGATTATTTGCGAAGTATTGGGTCACATGATCAGATTACGCCTTACCAATTAGACCAAACCGAAACAAAACTGTAAAGTAGCGAGCATCTATATTTGATACGGGGTCTTCAGTAAAATCCGAAGTGTTTGTCACAAACTAGTGCTACGATAAGTTTTATATTGAGCTTTGTTTTGGCCTTTCAATTCACGTGAGAACATCATGTGACAAAACAATAAATAAATTTCATGACTACGTCAGAGAAATAAAGAGATTCCAATCTACGGCGGCTTTTCGTTTTTGAACTTTTAAGAGCTTGTAATCACATTTCCACATGTTTGGCACTTACAGCACAACAGAGTAAAACATGGTGAATCTTTTGATACCAAATAACTGTAATGTGAATTTTGTTGCAAGTCAACCTTTAAGATACAATAACAAAACTTGCAGAAATTAATAATGAAACAGCAAAAAATACAACAGATCAGTTAACTTAAAAAATCGTAGAAAAAGGAAAATATAAACAGCAATGGCACGTTTACTTCACATCTCTGAAAGAGAATCATCCAGAACAATTTAGGGTAGCTTGACTGGAAGGGTTATCTCTCTAGCACATCAATTCGGTAACTTTCTTTGTCCCAGATGATTCCTCCCTTTTTTAAAGAATTTAGGAAGTGTAAATCGCTTCTCAATTTGCTAACAAATGCTTGCATGCTGTTTCCGGAACTGTTCCAATTTCAATGTGCATGCTTTCGAATTTTTGTTAGAGATCCGAAACGAACAAATCTCAAAATCTTTGGTTATGAACCGAGTTGTTTGATAAGGAAAGCATCCAAAAGCTGATGTCCCACTGTTTAAAGTCAGCACACAAATTGTCAAAATTAAAGTTCGAGATAAAATATTGTCAATATCGTGGAGTCGAATAAAATAGCCTTAACGAACAAAGACAAATAATAATTGCGTTGCATATACTTAGGTCAAAAAATATTTCTGAACATCATAACTCGTGGAAAAAAAGCTAAAATAATTAGCATGCGCATTGTGTGTGTCCATCCGGTATATAAAAACATATATGATTGCCTGATCGCTATGGTGTTCCGGCTCAGTGGTAGAGCGTCTGGGTTAGAAACTTGTTGATACATTTGTCATGTGTTCAAATCCATCAGAATGCGGGATTGCACTATCAAGATTTCAAGATCTATAGCCGGAATGGAGACAGATGAGAGAAGACAGATGACATACTTTCTGTATTCTGTTGTAATCAGAATACCGATTACCAAATTTTAATATTGAGAGAAACTTTTGTTGATGTCATACGGCTACAAAATATTTGCCCGAATATGGCGAGAACGAAAATACATATTTTTTATGAATTAAGACAGAGACATTTAATAACCGGTGCATCAAAAGTCGTGGGTGAACTGTATTTATCAATAACTTATCATTTGCTGGCGCAAAAAGGATATACATGTACAGTATATAGTAAGAGCGATGGGAGCAATAAGAATGGCTTAGCCATACCATTTGTAATGCACACTTGTTAGCACGGTTATTAGCAGATTAAGGATTTAAAGGTTGCGAGTTTAAATGCTGTGCAAAGATGATCTTAGAGGTGGCTAATGTTTTATCCATATAATGGGATAGAGTAATGATAGACAACAGATGAATTATGAGAATCATATAGATATATACTTATATCTCTACATCTAACTTTTTTGTTTAAACCTTTATGCCAAGGTTTAATCTACTTGATATCTTAGTTTGTACATCTATGTACGTCTATGTATGGCCTCTGGTGTGTATCTTAGTTTGTACATCTATGTATGGCCTCTGGTGTGTATCTTAGTTTGTACATTTATGTACATCTATGTATGGCCTGTGGTGTGTATCTTAGTTTGTACATCTATGTACATCTATGTTAGGCCTGTGGTGTGTATCTTAATTTGTACATCTATGTACATCTATGTTAGGCCTGTGGTGTGTATCTTAGTTTGTACATCCATGTACATCGATGTATGGCCTGTGGTGTGTATCTTAGTTTGTACATCTATGTATGGCCTCTGGTGTGTATCTTAGTTTGTACATTCATGTACATCTATTTATGGCCTCTGGTGTGTATCTTAGTTTGTATATCTAAGTACATCTATGTATGGCCTCTGGTGTGTATCTTAGTTTGTACATCTATGTACATCTATGTATGGCCTCCGGTGTGTATCTTAGTTTGTACATCTATGTACATCTATCATGTTAGCCCTGTGGTGTGTATCTTAGTTTGTATATCTATGTATGGTTTCTGGTGTGTATCTTAGTTTGTGCATCCATGTACATCTATGTATGGCCTCTGGTGTGTATCTTAGTTTGTACATCTATGTACATCTATGTATGGCCTCTGGTGTGTATCTTAGTTTGTACATCTATGTACATCTATCATGTTAGCCCTGTGGTGTATATCTTAGTTTGTATATCTATGTATGGTTTCTAGTGTGTATCTTAGTTTGTGCATCCATGTACATCTATGTATGGCCTCTGGTGTGTATCTTAGTTTGTACATCTATGTACATCTATGTATGGCCTCTGGTGTGTATCTTAGTTTGTACATCTATGTACATCTATGTACATCTATGTACATCTATGTACATCTATGTATGGCCTCTGGTGTGCATCTTAGTTTGTACATCTATGTATATCTATGTATGGCCTCGGGTGTGTATCTTAGTTTGTACATTTATGTACATCTATGTAAGGCCTCTGGTGTGTATCTTAGTTGGTACATCTATGTACATCTATGTATGGCCTCTGGTGTACATATATGTATTTAATACACACCAGAAGTCTTCTTTTGATGATGTATTAAAAGCTTCTGTAAAATTTTTAAAACAGCCTATTTTCTTTTCTCTGTTTACTGTTTCTGTCTACTTCTTTAATACAGAGGGCCATATGTACATGTAAATAGTAGATCATTTAATACTGAGGACCATATGTACATGTAAATAGTAGATCATTTAATACTGAGGACCATATGTACATGTAAATAGTAGATCATTTAATACAGAGGACCATATGTACATGTAAATAGTAGATCACTTTCTTGCAAAATCCAAACCCTTGCAAGCCTCAATTAGAGTATTCAGCCAAATTATTCAGCCCAATATTACATATGCCTCGGTTCTACTCGCAATCCATAGTTGCCACATTTCCTTTTACTCCACTATTAAAAATGGTACGATAATGGCGATAAAAATGGCATTTTTCGAAATTTGTGTTATTATTTGTTAAGCTATTGGTAAACTATCAACTCATACAATCACTCCTCTATGGTTTCCTCTATGGTTTCCTCTATGGTTTCTTACCATATTTCCAGGCATCCGTAGCATTGGATTTTCACCAGGAGCCTAATTACTGTATTAGCACCAATCACTCTTTTATATTTAATTTCTTTCAAAAAACATTTTTCAACCAAAAATTAAAAATCTATATACATGTAAACTCACCAACAACATACTCTCAATTTAGATACTAACGTAAATTTTATGACGAGTTAGCGTTTGCAAAAACATGTGGTCCAAGTGAATGGTCAGCACGCAAATCTAATACAGCAGTTCAGTGTTATATTTATAATCCATGTTAGTTGCTGTTTCTGATAAAAAACAGTTTCAACTGAAAATGATGAACAATACATTTTATAGATAGGTCGCATAGCTTACATGATTTAAATAAATTCAACTGAAATTAACCTTTCAAGGAGCCAAAATAAATGATATGCTCATTTCCAGCTTTCTGAAGATAGTGTTGTCACTATTTTTACACTGTTCAGACCAGCAGAGCTCCTGTTCAAGTTCTATCAATGAAGTTGGTAAGTTCTGTTAATCTCCTACTATCTGAAAGCTGACGATTTTATCGTTGTTTTTTTTTAACAGCGAAACGGTATTTTTCTTCGGTCTTCTCTGCGTTTCCTTCTAATGTCAAATCTAACTATTAACTATAGTCAGGTTTGTGTCATCTTTTTTTATTGGTGATTTGTGATTTATTTTCATCAACAGAATTAATTAAGCAAAAGAAAAAAGCTGGAATAGTAATGAAGCCCGTAATACGCAATAGTATAGCTAGTTGTGGTGTTGGGCTTGTCGTCATCGGTTTTATTCACATGTTAAAAGATACAACCTAAGTTCTCTCTTGAAACTGGCCACCTTCTCTATGCCTTTAATAGACTTAAGGAATTGGTTCCAAAAATGGCTGGTTGGAAATCTACCCTGCGATAGCCTGCATGAGAAGTCAGGGTTGCATGGGGGTTCTTTAGTAACATGAAATTAGTCTTATCAACATGTAAGGTGAGTTTGTTAGAAGTGCACCAGTTTTGAATAGCGAAAATTTTGTTATTTAAAAAATTTTAAAAATGTGCTTGTTGATGTTAGAGGATTCAAAAAAGATTAGTGTCATCTGCATAGAGCAAAGGTGTGAAAAAGTTGGTGACATGTGTTAAATAATTTATGTAAATTAAGAAGGGTTGGACCAAGGATGGAGCCTTGAGGTACACCCCATGTTAAATGTAGTATGGAAGATAAAGTGTTACCAATAATAGTGTGTTGTTTACGTTCGGTTAGATAGTTTTTGATCCAGTTATTTGTGGTGATGTCAAAAGTATGTTTGTGGAGTTTTGAGTACAATATGTTATAATCTATTGTGCCAAAGGCTTTAGTAGAATCTAGAAAAATGCCAAGAACACATTTACCATCGTTTAAGGATTTTAATACATTATTAGTTAATTTAATTAGTGCATCCTTGGTGCTGCGCTTTTTCCTAAAACCATATTGCTCATCAAGCTTAAGCAGTAAATTACCTTCAAGTTATTCCATAATCTGTTTATTTACATCTTTTTCAATTATCTTATTTAGCACTGGTAGCAAACTAATGGGTCTGTAATTAGAGCAACTTTTATTTGAGCCTTTTTTAAACGAAAGATTTGCTTTATAGCTATTTTCATTTTACATGTACTTGGTACTTGAGAAATTGTTAAGCTGGAGTTTATAGTTTCAGTTGTTACAGGATCAATAGCTTCTGCCACATCTTTAACTAATGCTGATAGAATGTTATCAAATCTGGTTGCTTTGGCTGGATTAACCTTTTTTAGAAGCTCGCTTATATCATTTTTGCCGACTTGCGATAATTTGAAAGGTAAAATTTTCGATGATATTCTTTGTGTTAGATTTACTGGATTATGATTAAACTTTTCAAAATTTTGTGCCAGTGACGGACCAATAGTAAAATAGTTGTTAAAGGTGTTGACTCTATCAACTTCTGTAGTCAGTTGGTTTTCATTATGTATTATAGATTTTGGGGGATGATGATGATGATGATTTAGTTTGGCCAATCCCATTATTTAAAATTTGCCAGAGGTGTTTAGGCCCAGAAGCATTTTTATGAGAGATTTAAAATAGTTTGATTTAGCATTGCAGAGCTCCATGGTTATTTGATTCCTTAACTTTTGTATCAAATTTTCAACTTTGAGTTAAGTGTTTAGAAGTAGAGGTAGTCTCACTTTGAGTTAAGTGTTTAGGAGTAGAGGTAGTCTCACTTTGAGTTAAGTGTTTAGGAGTAGAGGTAGTCTCACTTTGAGTTAAGTGTTTAGGAGTAGAGGTAGTCTCACTTTGAGTTAAGTGTTTAGGAGTAGAGGTAGTCTCACTTTGAGTTAAGTGTTTAGGAGTAGAGGTAGTCTCACTTTAAGTTAAGTGTTTAGGAGTAGAGGTAGTCTAGAGTGTTTAGGAGTAGAGGTAGTCTAGAGTGTTTAGAAGTAGAGGTAGTCTAGAGTGTTTAGGAGTAGAGGTAGTCTAGAGTGTTTAGGAGTAGAGGTAGTCTAGAGTGTTTAGGAGTAGAGGTAGTCTAGAGTGTTTAGGAGTAGAGGTAGTCTAGAGTGTTTAGGAGTAGAGGTAGTCTAGAGTGTTTAGGAGTAGAGGTAGTCTAGAGTGTTTAGGAGTAGAGGTAGTCTAGAGTGTTTAGAAGTAGAGGTAGTCTAGAGTGTTTAGGAGTAGAGGTAGTCTAGAGTGTTTAGGAGTAGAGGTAGTCTAGAGTGTTTAGGAGTAGAGGTAGTCTAGAGTGTTTAGGAGTATAGGTAGTCTAGAGTGTTTAGGAGTAGAGGTAGTCTAGAGTGTTTAGGAGTAGAGGTAGTCTAGAGTGTTTAGGAGTAGAGGTAGTCTAGAGTGTTTAGGAGTAGAGGTAGTCTAGAGTGTTTAGGAGTAGAGGTAGTCTCACTTTAAAGCCTATAACAAAAAAAATAATAAAAATATAAAAAGCTTATAAAAATATTCGAGCTAAAATTCAAGGTTTTCCATTAGTTTTGTGATTGGGTGATGAAATGGTTTTAATGAAAGGAGCATGCTTGTTGCAAATTGTTTCAAAGATGACTTAGAAAGTGTTATAAATTGTTTCAGTAGAGTCTGTTTCATATATTGAGTGCCAGTTGGTGTTAAAAGGATCAGATGTGAATGCTTGTTTGTCTGGTTTTTGAAAGCTGGTTTTGAAAGCGTGATGATACGAATGATTGTCTGAAAATTGTGGTCTGAATTTGGTGGGGTGCAGAGCAAAAAAGTTGGCAAATTGTCGCTTATGTAAGTATGAATGGTACCACTCTGTATGGAAAAATTGTCAAAGTTTATGATAATGTGGTCAAGACAGGCATTTTTGCGAGTAGGAATAGTGACAGTATGGAGATAGTTGGAATGCGCCAAAATGCTGTTATACAATCTACTCACCTGAGTAGAATTTAAAATGTCAATATTGATATCTCCTAGTACGATCTGTTTTATTCCACTTTCATTTTTAAAAAATGTATCTAGTTCATCTAAGAATTCTAATTTGTTTGAGAATGGTTGTCGATAGATGATTAAGAAAGTGAGGCCAGTTGCAGGTTGATTGAACATACGGTCTTTTAAAGTTATCTGTAAAGCTTCCGAACCTATAAATTTTATTTCGCGGCTTCTAATGTTGTCAGCTACGCTACTGCGTAAGTAGGCTCCAACTCATCCAGCTCGGTCTGGTCTCTGAACACCTGTAAAGGAATAGTTAGGTAGGTGAAAGTAAAGTGTTTTATTATCATAAATAAAGGTTTCAGTTAAACATAAAACACCAAAGGGTTAGGGGTGTAAAGATATCATTATTTTCAATTTCTGAAATTTCTTTTTAGACTTTGTACATTAGCATTAAAGATGCAAATTGAGTTCAACATAATAGGGTTCAATTGATCAATCATGTAGTTTGCACATTTGATATTCGAATTCATAATATCCAGAGAGCTATCTAATCAATGCCTTTCAGGAAATGGTTTATTCTAGATGCTTAGGATTGTATTCACAATTGGTGTGAATCAGGAGAGAATCACTAGTTTTTCTTAAGTATATATTAAGGTTGGCAGTCCAGGCAAACTTGCAGTTATGTTCTTTCTTGAATTTTCTGGTTTGTAGAATAACTTGGCTTAGACAGGAGACAGGTAATCGTTGATATAAATTGGTTGAATGTGTGGATGTTTGAAACCAAGGAAGTTTATTGAGGAAGTTTATTGTTTTCTTTTGAAGTTTTTATGAATGAATTTCAATTTGTGTGTATGAATAATTTGGACCATGACATGATCAGAGTTTTTTATCTGAAAGACATTATCAATATTGGTTGGGACAATAGCATGCAAGATCTTATGACCAAAGGTATCCAGGGCTGCCATGGTATTCTCATTTGGTTTATTTGGTATGCCATTTACTATCACGGTGTTGGCTCCTTCCTGGTGTTCAAGTTTGGTTCCAGTTTATGTTTCATTATTAGTTGTTGTAGTTACAGTAGATTTGATGTGGTTCTCCAATTTGCCATCAATGAACTCTAATGTTTTTTTTTCGAAATCGGATTGCTATTGGGTTACTGTATGAAGTCCATTTTCAAGTTTGCTTAAGCGCTCGTCAAACATCTCTATTATGTCTAAAGTATTGTTTAGCTTTTCATGGATGGAGGTCATATCTTCATCCTTAATTGGTTGAGTTCTACCCTTAGTTCTACCCTTAGTTCTACCCTTAGTTCTAGCCTTAGTTTTAGAAATTTTTGTACTTGACTTGTACTCATATAGATTGCACTGCGCCTGTCTAGTAGAAGAGGCTCTGCAGATCCTTCCAGTATTTAGATCTCCTTGTCTAAATACAAAACATTGCTCAGCAATTTGCTTAAGCTTGAAAATATTCCCTGGCGCACAATAGTTGTATCTGACACACTGGTATGGGCAATTAAAATATTAAACTTCACAATTGAGAGAGAGAGCTCAAAAGCGTGTCCTCTCACGTTCGAAAATGAATATTTTGTGTCGACTGTTGATCCAATTCTCACTATTTGTCTTTCTTTCTGCCTTTTTTTCTTTCTCCTACCAATTCTCATTCATTTTAATTCTTATTTAAAGAGTTGAACCTCTTCAAAACATTTAGAATATAGTCTCCTTTGAATATGTAGGCTACAATAGGTACATGTACATGTAGCTATGTAGCCATATAGCTATTGTAGCCTATATATTGGAAGGAGACCATATTCTAACTGTTTTGAAAAATTTTAACTTTTCTAAATCAGAATTTAAATGAATGAGAATGGTAAATCTGAAGAAAAGGTAACAAGCACCACAGCGCTTTAGTTAACATTTTCAACAAGATAATATATACATTAATATATATCATATGCAAAAGTATGGAGCCGCCCTGTGAATACGCGTGAACTCAAAGTTCAAATTCAAATAGAATAAAGAGAACAATTTCAATTATAATAAAACAAAGTATCATTTTAATCCTCACAGTCTTCTCTACACAATAGTGTCATTTAAAACATAATTAGACAATTTACTTTATTTGTGTAATCTCCTAAAGGACATGGCACTTTCACTCAAACAAGTTTAGTGTTTATTGATAATAGGAAGCGAGTACAAGCAATTATCATAATTCAATCTCTTGCAGCCATTGTTTCAAAATCTTTGGTGTTTTGAAATTTTTGTGTACCTAAGGATATAAAAGTAAGACTTTTTACCATTCTGTGCATTTATTGCTCAATATTTTTATTAGTAACATCCTCACTATAAAACTACCTCAGAACAAACATTATTTGACTTCATAAAGAAGAAATGTTTATGCGAGAAATTGCCAAAAGAGTTGGTTGTTTAAAAACAGTGTCTGGTGCCATTCAGAGATTCTACAAGACTGGCAGTACTGAAGATAAACTACGCTCTTATCGCCCAAAAAAGAGGACTTGTAAAGAAGAAAGAACTCCAGTGCAGATTTCCTTGACAGACCGTAAAAAGTCTAGCAGTGATCTAACCAGAGACTGGCAGGACACAGGCAATATTAAAGTGCAACCATCTACCGTTAGAAGACGCCTAATTGCTGCCAGTTTGACGAGCTGTAAAGGAAGAAAGAAGCCAATGGTGACAGAAAACAACGGCACAATCGATTAAAGTGGGCATGCCAGCACAAAACATGAAGTGTGCACCAGCGGAAAAGCGCGATTTTCTCTGATGAATCTACCTTTTCTGTTATTAACCCCTCTGGATTGTAGTATGTTAGAAAAAAACCAGGAGAAGCTTTTAAGCCATGGTGTATTACTCCCACGGTGAAGCCCGCTGCATCAGTGATGGTTTGGGGCTGTATGGCGGCATCAGGGGTTGAACGGGTCGACTTTGTACTTGGCATGATGAGCAGAAAAAATATATTAAGACCATGCAAAGTAAGGTTTACCAAGTTCTACGGGGTTGTTTGGTGAAGGTTCTACTGACTGGTGGTTCTAAGATGACAAGGCCCTCTGCCACTGTGCAAAGAAAGTAAACAAATGAATGCAACAAGAGAGAGTTGGCACAGTGCCATGGCCAGCTCAAAGCCCAGATCTGAATCCCTTGGAGACTGTGTAGCAGCATATAAAGGCTATACTAAACAAGACTTAACCCAAGACTAAAAAAGAGCTGATGGAGGGTCTTGTGAAGGCTTGGCGCAACGTAATTGAGCCATCAGAACTTGAAAAGCTGGTCGCATCAATGCCCAATTGCTGTTATATTGTCACAGAAAACAAAAACTGACCAACTAAGTACTGAGACTACCAGACTTCAGAAATTACCTCCACTCTCTTATAGAAAATATTTATACAACCAACGGCTATTTTCAGGGACACCAACTTGTTCAAAAGTTGTTGACATTTGAAAATTATTTAGTAGATTGCTTAAATCCATATATTAAACATTAGAGAGCAGCCTGTTGTTTTAATTATAAATTTAGCAAATTAATAATTAAAATAATCAGATAGAAGACACTCTCAGCATTAAAATGATGCTAATATATTTACTGTAGCTTTATTCTAAGCTGAGTAACAACAGCTTGAAGTTTAAAATTGTAAAAACTTTAGAGGCGGCTCCATACTTTTGCACATGACTGTATACTGTATCATAATATAAAATATATTGTAAAATAAAGACTATAACCGGTGCCTGCGGTATAAGCTTTAATTCTGTTTTTTTCTTATTCATATACACGTATGCCTGTTTGCTTTTCAGATATATGTAGATGACAATAGTAAAGCCATCACTTCATTGATATTTTTTTAACTAATCTGACAAATATTCCATTATCGAGTATTACAAAAATATCAAACATTACAATATCCATTAAGATCTGAGGCTACATATTTAGCTGCTGCCTCACCATGCATTGAGTGTTTTATTCTACCTGACTATATTCTTCTTTATTCATTCTACCTGGCTCAGGTCTGGTTTACCTTTGTGTACCTTACTTAAAACTATAGTGTATTACGTAGATGTTTGTAAGAAAGGGGAAAGCAAACTTTACTGCATATTGTAAATGGTGGCCATCTTACTTTTGCACAATGTGAAAATGTTTTGTAATTGTATTCAATGTGTAGGTGTAGCATGTGTAGGAACTATACAATATACTGATTTCTCTCATAGGAAAGGTTGATAAAAACACTTAATGCAGCATCTGATCAATACAGTGATTTATCAGTCAAAACTACAACATTTTTATCTAATTAATTATTTTTGATCTGATCGGAGAAAAAACCAAAGCGTCAAAATTCAACTGCAACTGATTATTTATTGATTTAATGTTAGAAATAAAAACAGTTGAATATTTTGATAGAAAAAGAATTGAACCTATTTTATAAATTATGCCAGTGAAATAAAATATATATCAAATTATTTCAAGTTGAAGACTATCTAACTTTTGTTCTAATCACTCTAATGCTGGTAAGCTTGATGTCTTATTCTGAATGTTAGCTCTGAATTCAACTCAAAATGCCTTCTGCTTCAGATAGTAAAGTTTTATTTTCATGTCCAGCTAAATTACCCTACAGGATGAAAATATTTGATGGTTATAAAAATTTCGCGAACAGATTATTCCGCGAATTATTAAATTCCACAAATAATTAGTTCTATTTTTAATCACAAGGGAAAATAACTACTGCCTCAAATTAAAAACTGGCCGCTAGGCATAAAAACTAAATGTACAGCTGAGCTCTAAAAGTTTTTTAAAGTCATTGATGGGCTTTGAGTTAACCCACAATGCCAATGCATCAAATTTTTTTACAAAATTATTCAAGGTTGTCACAAAATAGCAGAATGGCGTAATTGCAAAAATAGCCGCTAGGCAAAAGTACTAAACGTAGCCGAGTTCCAGAACTTTTTTAAAATCAACGACTGGATGAAACGGAGCATTATGTTAATTTAATTGTATCTCCTAATGGCTGAGATTCCAGATCAGAGCAATCGAAAGTTGATCAGAGAAGCAACACAACTAGTTCCCAGGTGATCAGATTTGTTGAAGGAGAGTGGCCTGCCTACTTTTCCTCAGAAGACACACTTCTAAAACCCTACTTTGACAAAAAATCTCTCTTGTCAATGAGTAAAGGGTTTCTGATGCTTGGTACCCGATTAGTCATCCCTGTAAGCCAAAGAAAACAAGTGTTGAAGGACCTTCATAAAAGACATCTTGGAGTCACCAAATGTCAATCAAGAGCTAATAACAGCCTGTGGCGGCCAGGAATGCCTAAAGACATCGAAAAGATGATAAGAGACTGCAATGACTGTAGAATAAAATTCATCAAACAATGGGAACCTCTCAGGCCAACCTCTACTCCAGATAGACCTTGGCAAATACTTGGCACTGATCTTCTACACTTTAAGGGTCAAACTTACCCATTAGTCATGGATTATTACTCTCGCTATCCAGAATTAGCTTTCTTAGGTGCACGTGACTTCTTGTCAAAAAGTTATCCTGCATCTTAAGTCTATGTTCTCTCGCTATTGAATTCCAGAGACAGTAATGTCTGATAATGGTTCACAGTATTCTAGTAAAGAGTTTGCAGACTTCACCATCCAGTATAGATTCCGTCACATTACAAACAGTCCAGAACATCATAGAGAAAATGGAGCTGCAGAGAGAGAAGTGCAAACCATCAAGAAAATACTGGCTAAAGAAAAGGGCCCATATCTGGCACTGCTGGCTTACCGTTCTTCACCACGGTTTGGCCTGTACTCCCCTGCAGAGCTGTTGATGGGAAGGAAATTTAGAACTACTGTGGTAACTCATCCGGATGATCTGCTGCCCAAACAACCAGATCAAGCCCGATTCATTGCATCAAATGAACAATATGAGTCAAGGATGAAGCAGATCTATGACAGTAACTGTAAAGCAATACATCTACCACCTGTTCATTCTGAAGACGATGTGTGGGTCAAAGATAAACAGAGAAATGAAAAGGTGATTGCTGCATCTGACAATATTACAAGGAAAGTTATAGTTGAGACAGAAGCTGGTATATTGCTCAGAAACAGATCAGATGTTGTCAGTATGGGGCCAAATGCACTTCTATGCAGATCTCAGAGAATCAAAAGTTCCCAATAAAGTTTGAGGCAACTGGTCATGAATAGCGAAGGCAATCATTGATGGTATTCAATATGTTTGTATTCCATGGCAAACAAACAGTTCTTACATACTTCTCATTCAGTTTATCATATTTTACTTTTGTTGTAAGTATAATCATTATACTCTTGTTTAGAGCTTGAAAAGAAATGTTGTATTATAAAGAGTTGTCTACCCCAATGCTTATATTGTTATTAACCACACCCACTGTTCTGGAAAGTTCTAATGACTCATTTTCTATTGTGTGTGACTTATGAAAGACTTCGTAAATGTTGAACATTCAGACAAGTTGTTTTGTTTATCTAGCTGTAATAATCTAACAAATACTATTATTCTTATTTATTCTTGTGTTTGAAGCACTTTTCAGTGGCATACAAACATAATCGATTTTTTTCATCTTCTTTAATCATGTGGCTGCTGAGGACCATTCTGTTAGTTTCAGAGAGGGAGAAGCTTTGGGCGACATGCACTGATTTTGCAATGAAAGGACTTCCAGAAAATTTCAATACAACTTGAAATTCTTTGGTCAAGATGTTCGATCATGCTTCCTTGATGCTCCAAACCTATATGCACACACACACCCACACACCCACACCACACACCCAACGCTACAACACACCACACACGCACACACACACGACATTATACTACACCACACACGCACGCACGCACACGCACACACGCACGCACACACACATGTACATACACACACACATATACATACACACATACGTACATACATACACACATACGTACATACATACGTACATACATACGTACATACATACGTACATACGTACATGCATACGTACGTACATACGTACGTACATACGTACGTACATACGTACTTACATGCGTACGTACATATGTACGTACATACGTACGTACGTACGTATGTACGTACATACGTACATACGTACGTATGTACATACGTACGTACATACGTACGTACATACATACGTACGTACATATGTACACACATACGTACATACTGTACATATGTACATATGTACATACCGTACATATGTACATATGTACATATGTACATATGTACATATGTACATATGTACATATGTACATATGTACATGCTACTTACCAACCATGCTGATTGTTCATAAACAGAAGTACATACAAAGTATGAATAAATCGACTGCACCTCCAAATCATTAAAGACATGTTTAGGATGCTTGAAACAAAAATCAAAATTTTTATTCTAAGCATCATTTTTCTTAGAAATGATAGAGTCAGTTATCTGTGATGGACAGAGAGATAGCAAACAAGCATTTGATGTAGACTGGCTTCGGGAGCATTACAGCGGATGTGTCTATGTACTCAACAGCATTTATGCTGTAGTGAAACCAGATTCAAAAATCCGAAGTGCATTTAGTGAAATTACAGAAGTACGTGGCAGTGTAAAGCTAGACGGTAGGTGTACAAACTATTACGTTACTTTCATAACTAAAAGCAAAAATTTTTTTTTTTCAGAACTTTTGTAACTATTAAAGCTGCCAGGATCCCATTTCTCAGTCTTGTTTGAGCTTATTGTTGCTTATTGTGCTTTATTGTAGTTATTTTGGGTAATTCCAGGATTATCTGAAATCGGAGCGTGCATCAGGAAAATACTAAATAAACAGTGTTTAGAATCTTCTCTTTTTCGCTCTCTTATTTTTGTTCTTTCTCTCACTCCTTCTCATTTTCCTTTTTTTCTTCCTTTTTTTATTTTTCTCTTTCTCTCATTTTCCTTTTCTCTTTCCGGCTCCATTCTACTCCATTTTAATTTTTACTTGAAATTAGGCCTTTACTTCAATTTAACTTCAATGTTTTTTATCGCTGTCGAACCTGTTTCAGCTGAATGTGTTTTTTTTGTCATTACAAAATTTTCTTTTAGCCACAGTACTGCCTTTTACTGTAACAAAAGTATTATGCTTAGCACTGTCTATAATAAAAAGTTACTCACATTAAAACATGAACTTTGCTGAAAAATTGCTAATAGCTACACATGAGGTGTTTGTAAAAACAATTTGAGGTGTTTTGAGTTATATCTTAATTTTGTCTAATTGCTATTTACGCTGTTTTGTTTGCAAACTTTTTTCAAAAAGAAATGTGAATGACGCCACCAAATGGTCAAAGCTTTTTACTTTTACGTTTCAAAGTTGTTTGAACTAACTTTTTACAAAGTAAAGCTTGAAACTTCAGGTTAAATGATCCCTCAAACTTAGTTAAAATTAGCTGAGCTATCAAACTTAGTTTAGATTAGCTGAGCAATCAAACTTATTTCAGGTTAGCTGAGCAATCAAACTTAGTTCGGGTTAATTGAGCAATCAAACTTAGTTCAGGTTATCTGAGCAATCAAACTTATTTCAGATTAGCTGAGCAATCAAACTTAGTTCAGATTAGCTGAGCGACCAAATTTAGTTCAGGCTAGTTGAGCCATCAAACTTAGTTCAGATTAACTGAGCAATCAAACTTAGCTCAGGTTAGGTGAGCGATCAAACTTAGCTCATGTTAGCTGAGCAATCAAATTTAGTTCAGGTTAGTTGAGCCATCAAACTTAGTTCAGATTAGCTGAGCGATCAAACTTAGTTCAGGTTATCTGAGCAATCAAACTTATTTCAGGTTAGCTGAGCAATCAAACTTAGTTCGGGTTAATTGAGCAATCAAACTTAGTTCAGATTAGCTGAGCAATCAAACTTAGTTCAGATTAGCTGAGCGATCAAACTTAGTTCAGGTTATCTGAGCAATCAAACTTATTTCAGGTTAGCTGAGCAATCAAACTTAGTTCGGGTTAATTGAGCAATCAAACTTAGTTCAGGTTATCTGAGCAATCAAACTTATTTCAGATTAGCTGAGCAATCAAACTTAGTTCAGTTTAGCTGAGCGATCAAACTTAGTTCAGGTTATCTGAGCAATCAAACTTAGTTCAGATTAGCTGAGCAATCAAACTTAGTTCAGATTAGCTGAGCGATCAAACTTAGTTCAGGTTATCTGAGCAATCAAACCTAGTTCAGATTAGCTGAGCAATCAAACTTAGTTCAGATTACCTGAGCGATCAAACTTAGTTCAGGTTAGCTGAGCGATAAAACTTAATTCAGATTAGCTGAGCAATTAAACTTAGTTCAGGTTAGCTGAGCAATCAAACTTAGTTCAGATTAGCTGAGCGATCAAATTTAGTTCAGGTTAGTTGAGCCATCAAACTTAGTTCAGGTTATCTGAGCAATCAAACTTAGTTCAGATTAACTGAGCAATCAAACTTAGCTCAGGTTATCTGAGCCATCAAACTTAGTTCAGATTAGCTGAGCAATCAAACTTAGTTTACGTTAGCTGCTTGATCAAACTTAGTTCATGTTAGCTGAGCAATCAAACTTAGTTCAGGTTATCTGAGCAATTAAACTTAGTTGGGGTTAGTTGAGCAATCAAACCTAGTTCAGATTAACTGAGCAATCAAACTTAGCTCAGGTTATCTGAGCCATCAAACTTAAATCAGATTAGCTGAGCAATCAAACTTTGTTCAAGTTAGCTGAGCGATAAAACTTAGTTCAGGTTAGCTGAGCAATCAAACTTAGTTCGGGTTAGACGAGCAATCAAAATTAGTTCAGGTTAGCTGAGCAATCAAACATAGTTCAGGTTATCTGAGCAATCAAACTTACTTCAGGTTAGCTGAGCAATCAAACTCAGTTCAGATTAGCTGAGCGATCAAACTTAGTTCAGGTTATCTGAGCAATCAAACCTAGTTCAGATTAGCTGAGCAATCAAACTTTGTTCAGATTAGTTGAGCGATCAAACTTAGTTCAGGTTATCTGAGCAATCAAACCTAGTTCAGATTAGCTGAGCAATCAAACTTTGTTCAAGTTAGCTGAGCGATAAAACTTAGTTCAGGTTAGCTGAGCAATCAAACTTAGTTCGGGTTAGACGAGCAATCAAAATTAGTTCAGGTTTGCTGAGCAATCAAACATAGTTCAGGTTATCTGAGCAATCAAACTTACTTCAGGTTAGCTGAGCAATCAAACTCAGTTCAGATTAGCTGAGCGATCAAACTTAGTTCAGGTTATCTGAGCAATCAAACCTAGTTCAGATTAGCTGAGCAATCAAACTTTGTTCAGGTTAGCTGAGCGATAAAACTTAGTTCAGGTTATCTGAGCAATCAAACTTTGTTCAGATTAGTTGAGCGATCAAACTTAGTTCAGGTTATCTGAGCAATCAAACTTAGTTCAGATTAGCTGAGCAATCAAACTAGTTCAGGTTATCTGAGCAATCAAAATTAGTTCAGGTTAACTGAGCAATCAAACATAGTTCAGGTTATCTGAGCAATCAAACTTACTTCAGGTTAGCTGAGCAATCAAACTCAGTTCAGATTAGCTGAGCGATCAAACTTAGTTCAGGTTATCTGAGCAATCAAACCTAGTTCAGATTAGCTGAGCAATCAAACTTTGTTCAGGTTAGCTGAGCGATAAAACTTAGTTCAGATTAGCTGAGCAATCAAACTTTGTTCAGATTAGTTGAGCGATCAAACTTAGTTCAGGTTATCTGAGCAATCAAACTTTGTTCAGATTAGCTGAGCAATCAAACTAGTTCAGGTTATCTGAGCAATCAAACTCCTTAACTCCCTTCTGTCTAGAAACACTATGAAAGGCTCTGCCTTAACTCACCTCTGTCTATAAACACTTTGAGATACTTCACCTTAACTTACTTTTTATAAAAACTTTTTTAAATTAAGAGGTCTGCAAATGCTTCAATTTTTTTAAGGTGCTTTGCAGCATTTAGCTAAGCAAAATGCTTAATTGCTTTTTAAGAAATTTTACAACTTGCATTAAACATTTCAAGAGCCCTAGTTTTAAAATTTTAAAACTGCAAGTAGAAGTTGTTGGTGCAAAATAAACCGGTATTACATAGTTACATAGCAAACACAATTAGCTGAGTCCTAAAGATGACTGTTATTCACTCATATATTATAATGTTCTAGACTGTATGCAGGTAGACTGTATGCAGGTAGAGTAACTTTTAAAGCGTTTTTCGACGCTTCTTCTATGTTAATTTATCAATTACCTGAGTATTTTCTTTTGAATACAGGTCAAGTAGACAATGGAGTACTTCCATTTCCAAAGCTGTCCATCATCAGAGGAGAAACCCTTATAGATGGTTATAGTTTGAGTATTAATGTAGCAGGTCTTTTTCAACTCGGCCTATTTAATTTAAAAGGTAGGATTAAACACGGTTATACAGGTATAGAATTATAAGTATATAAGGTGGATAAGTGTATAAGTATATAGGTATATAAGTATATAAGTGTATAGGTGTATATATTAGGTATTTTATTCCACGACCAAACAAGCGGAGCGAATGTTTGGTTATAAATATACACTAGAAATTCCCCTGTCATACAGTGTCCAAAGTGTTATTGGAAAAAAGAAAGGGTACTGATGGTTGAGAAATGCAATATTAGCAGTCAAATGGCACTGCAGTGCAATATGATAACTGCAATGGTAGCTGTAAGGTACTCAGTGTGGGTGTTATTATATACAGTACAACAAACAGCAATAAAGAAAGAAAAAGATTAAATGTTTATATCTCTCTCCCTGCAATAGGAGAAATACAACATTAGAAGTAACATGCACTGATATTATTAGAATAACCAATATTATTAATATAGTAATACAGTAATAATAGAAAATCAATGCACAATTATGTTTACATTTCAAAACGTCATAGCTAACAATATCAAGAAGTTGTGATATTTTTATAGATTTTTATAGATCATTACTCTCATGTGGATACGATCATTACTCTCATGTGGATACGATCATTAGGTTTCTGTATAGATTTTTAGAAAATCTATTTAACAAAGCTATTTAGAAAAAATAATAGCAGTAACATATTGCCCATCATCGATGTTGTTAGTGTGACTATAACACTTCAATAGTCATCCAAACTTATAATTAAAAATTCTAATAATCTCATAAGAATTGGTAGAAAAAGATATCATTGTTATTTCCTTTACTTACACTGCGTTGGACATCCGTTAGAATACCAAAGTACTCAAAAGTGTCTAAAATGTTAATTACTTTGAAATTGGCAAAAATGAAACGATTTCAGTACTCCTACGTTAATTACAAAAACCTTCTGCAATTCGACAATACCATTGACTGGTGAAATGTGCACGCTATTTGTTCGTGAAATGCGCACGACTTAATGGTTCTATTCTCTGTCGCTTGGTGTTTCAATTTCCGGTCTTAATTTTGATAAAAGTAAGGTAGCAAGTTTTAATAACGATTTTTAGCCAAATAAATTTGTCTATTTGTGTATAATCCATTCAGATGGGTAAGTTTTAAGATACTGTCGACACTTTTCAAAGACTTGGTAATATATTTGAATAGGTTTATATGTGTTTTGTATCGTTATTATACTTAAACGACTCTACAAAACGATTGTTAAATTTGTTGATGAAATTTCGAAACGAGGGTTTGCGACGTTGTTGATGAATAATTTCCGTAGGTTGTGTGCACATGCATTTATCATAAAAACTCTCAAACTTCGCTCCGCTCATTTGGTCGTGAGATTACTAATATAGTATAGTTTAATATAGTTGTGGTGAATGGCGGGCCATGGCGTTATATTTCTTATTTTATTGTGTGTGTTGTCCTTTTTATTTTATCATTGTTCTACTCGTTGTGCTGTCACTTGTCATAACTCATGTTGTTGTATTATTTCATTGTATGTACTTTATTATTATATCGTTGTTTTACTTGTTATGCTTTCACTTATCGTCACTTGTTGTCATACCAATGCAGTAGCAATCCTGTTTATTCACTTTGTTAGCCGTTATTCTTAATGCTTGCCGTTAGCCAGAACAGGTGATGCTATTATATATGAAGGAGCGCGCTCACTAAGTTTAGTAGAGCAAATGGCCATACGATTCTCAGCTAGTGGATTTCCTTCTCTAATAAAAAATAGACCGAAACCACACACAATTTATTTCTGTATGAAATGGTCTAGATCGTGCCCAGTAAAAGCGGGCAATTTCCTTTGCATAGTCACTATTTTATTATAGTTTAAAATAGTTCAATTTTAAGCATAATTATTGTTTTTTTAGAGTATCCCAGCAGCAGTTTCAGAGTTTTCAGTCACTAAAGTTTTTTTAGTATCAAATAAAAAAGGAATTGTTTTATAACAGACCTAAATAATTCATTTTTCTTGTTAAATATTGCAATTTGACTAGTAGGTCATAACTTATTAATAATTGGCTCTTTTCAATTTAAAAAAAATATTTTGAATTTCTTTCCTACTTCTTTAATACTCAATTTTTTTATTGCCATTTGTAAAACAAACAGAAATAAAGTAAAACAAAATATGCAGTAAAGATTGCTTTCCCGTTTCTTACAAACATATACATTATAGTTTTAAATGAGGTACACAAAGGTAAACCAGAAATGATTCAGGTACAACACATTCACAATAAAACAATCAATGCATGGTGAGGTAGCAGCAAAAATGTAGCCTCAGATCTTAATGATTATTGCAATGTTTGATAGATATGTCAACTGTCCAGATGTTTCTTAATGACAAACTTGTTTGTTTTACATAAAATATTTGTCAGATTAGTTAAAAAATATTAATGAAGTTATGGCTTTACTATTGTAATGTACGTGTATCTGGGAAGCAAACAGGCATACGTGTGTATGAATAAGAAAGAAATAGACTTAAAGCTTATACCACAGGCACCTGTTATACATGTTCTTTATTATCCCATGACCAAACGAGCGGAGCGAATATTTGAGAGTTTTTATGATAAATGCATGTGCAGACAACTCACAAAAATAATTCATCAACAACGTCGCAAACCCTTGTATCGAAATCTCATCAACAAATTTAACCATTTTTCTGTGGAGTCGTTTAAGTATAATAACAATACAAAACACGTATAAACCTATTTAAATATATTACAAAGTCTTTGAAAAGTGTCGACATATTCTTAAAACTTACCCATCTTAACGGATTATACACAAATAGACAGATTAGATTGACCGAAAATCGTTATTAAAACTTGTCAAGCCTTGCTTTTATCAAAATTAAGACCGGCAAACGAACTGCTGAATGACAGAGATAGGATGATTAAGTCATGCGCATTTCACAAAAGAATAACATGCACATTTCACCAGTCTATATCATTGGTGAATTGCCGAAGGTTTCTGTATTAAACGTAGGAGTACTGAAATAGTTTCTATATTGCCGATTTCACAGTAACTGACATTTTGGAAACTTTTGAGTACTTTGGTATTCTAACTGATGTCCAAAGCAGTGTAATGACAACGATATTTTTTTCTAACGATTCTTAAGAGATTATTACAATATTTAATTATAAGTTTGGATGACTATTGAAGTCTTATAGTCACACTAACAACATCGATGATGGGCAATATGTTGCTGTTATTTTTTTCTAAATAGTTTTGTTAAATAGATTTTTTTAAATCTATATAAATATCACAACTTCTTGATATTGTTAGCTATGACGTTTTGAAATGTAAACAAAGTTGTGCATTGGTTTTCTATTATTACTGTATTACTATATTAATAATATTGGTTATTCTAATAATATCAGTGCATTTTACTTCTCACATTGCATTTCTCCTATTGCAGGGAGAGATATAAACATATAATCCTTTCCTTTTAATATATCTTTTTGTCATGACCAAACACTTTTTTAAATAGATTTTCTAAAAATCTATATAAATATCACAACTTCTTGATATTGTTAGCTATGGCGTTTTGAAATGTAAACAACATTGTGCATTGGTTTTCTATTATTAATATAAAATGATATTGGTTATTCTAATAATATCAGTGCATTTTACTTCTAATATTAGCCAATATTGCATTTCTCCTATTGCAGGGGGAGAGATATAAACATATAACATTTTCCTTTCATTATTGCGATTTGTTGTATATAATAACACCCACACCCAGTACATTACAGCTACCATTGCAGTTATCCTATTGCACTGCAGTGCCATTTGACTGCAAATATTGCATTTCTCAACCATCAGTACTCTTTCTTTTTTCCAATATCACTTTGGTCGTGGGCTGTATGACAGGGGAATTTTTAGTACAATATATATATTATATATTATTATACGATATGTATTGTATGTATATTTATATACAATACTATCTGGTTAAAAATGTTAATGAAAGCTTTGTGATGCCTGTTACCTTTTCCTTATGCTTTTGCCTAATCATTGGCTTTTCTGACAGTTTTTTTATTCACTATTTCTCTGATGAAATAGAGTCAGCCGCTGTCCAAACTGAACACACTTAAAAACTTAAACTTATAACAGCACCAATTCAATTACAACCTTAAAAAAATTATATTTTGAATCCGCAACATCCAAAAATAACAAATAAATTTCACTTTTGCAAAACCACAAAAGCCACATGTACATAATACACAAATATTTGTGTATAAAAAAGCGTGTCCTAATAACTTTAATTATTTTTTCCCACAATCGATTTCATGTAGTAGTATATGTAGTACCCAGAAAACTTTATCAAATATTTGTTTCAGCCGTATTTAAAGGGCAGATATTTATTCATTCTGAAAGTTGTTACATCAGTACGATTAACTGGAGGAGTATTGATATGCGACCACCAGAAGAGAAAGCAGTCACACAAGTAGTTTATGAAGAAGACTGCACAGGTAAGAACAGCATGATCATAGACGGTCAAGTCTATGGTGTGCTAAAGAAATCAACCATTTTATTAGGTTTTATGGTCAAATTTGCTTAGCAAAAACAAGGAAATTATTTAGGAACATAATTTCTGTACATGGCAGGTTGCCAAAAGTCATGAAATATATCACAGAACTGGCTAACGATCTTTTTATTAAGATAAACAATGCATCATCTGACACTGACTCAATTTAAAAAAAAAGCTAGATTAATAAATAATACGGTAGATATTAAAGGTTGACTTGCAACGGAATTCACATGACAGTTATTTGATATCGAAATATTCACCATGTCTTACTCTGTTGTGTTGTAGGTGCAAAATTTGTGGGAATGTGTTACAAGCTCTTAAAAGCCCAAAATACACTACCATAATACACTGAAATAATATACTAACATAACACACTATCATATTACACTACCATAATACACTGAGATAATATACTAACATAACACACTATCATATTACACTACCATAATACGCTAACATAATACGCTAACATAATACACTAACATAGTACGCTAACATAATACACTAACGTAATACATTACCATAATACACCACCATAATACACTAACATAATACACTTACATAATACACTAACATAATACACTTACATAATACACTACCATAATACACTAACATAATACACTTACATAATACACTAACATAATACACTTACATAATACACTACCATAATACACTAACATAATACACTTACATAATACACTAACATAATACACTACCATAATACACTTACATAATACACTAACATAATACTCTATCATAATACACTAACATAATACACTAACATAATACACTAACATAATACACTTACATAATACACTTACATAATACACTATCATATTACACTACCATAATACGCTAACATAATACGCTAACATAATACACTAACATAATACACTACCATAATACACTAACATAATACACTTACATAATACACTAACATAATACACTACCATAATACACTAACATAATACACTTACATAATACACTAACATAATACACTACCATAATACACTACCATAATACACTAACATAATACACTAACATAATACACTACCATAATACACTAACATAATACACTAACATAATACACTAACATAATACACTACCATAATACACTAACATAATACACTAACACAATACACTACCATAATACCCTAACATAATACATTTACATAATACACTAACATAATACACTACCATAATACACTAACATAATACACTACCATAATACACTTACATAATACACTAACATAATACACTATCATAATACACTAACATAATACACTAACATAATACACTAACATAATACACTAACATAATACACTAACATAATACACTAACATAATACACTAACATAATACACTAACATAATACACTAACATAATACACTAACATAATACACTAACATAATACACTACCATAATACACTAACATAATACACTAACATAATACACTAACATAATACACTACCATAATACACTACCATAATACACTAACATAATACACTACCATAATACACTAACATAATACACTTACATAATACACTAACATAATACACTAACATAATACACTACCATAATACACTAACATAATACACTAACATAATACACTAACATAATACACTACCATAATACACTAACATAATACACTAACATAAAACACTAAAATGATACACTACCATAATACACTACCCTAATACAATAACATAATACGCTGCAATAATTCACTAACATGTTACACCATTGTAATACACCACCATAATACACTAATATAATACGCTACCATAATACACTTACATAATACACTACAATACAACACGCTACAATAATACATCACTACAATGCACTAGAATAACACACTAGTATAATACACTAACATTATACACTACCATATTACACTACCATAATAAACTTCCACAATACACTAACATAATACACTACCATAATAGTACAGTACCATAATACACTTCCATGATACACTAACATAATACACTAACATGCTACACTACCACAATACACTAACATAATACACTACCATAATAGTACAGTACCATAATACACTATCATAATACACCATCATAATACACTATCATTTTACACTATCATAATACACAAGCATAATCCACTACCCTAATACACTAACTACAAACTAGTAAAACAAATCATTTCAGTATAGCTGGTTTTTAAACTCCGTTTTTAAAGTTACTTTTAAAAAAGGAGTTTAATTGCCAGCATGTTGTTAGCATATCTCCATTTGATAGAATTAGGTAAAATTTGATTGAAATCTCGAGAACACAGACGCTGAACTTGATTACAATATTTTTACCGCACTTAGTAAACTTTTTTACAGTTAAGTAGTTGAAGGGCTGAGTAATAACTGAAGTTTTGCTGAGGCTTAAAAATAATTTTATTTTTCAGGTGTATGTGCCCTGTATGTGTATGTGTCTTAGGTGTATGTGCCCAAGCATGCAACGGTTTCTGCTGGAACCACAATCACTGCCATCTTGCTGACTATTTATGCCATGCTTCCTGCCCGAACAGCCACTGCTTTGGTCCTAGTATAAATGAATGTTGTGATCCAACATGCATTTTGGGATGTGCTTTAAATGAAAACCAGTGCCTTGAGGCAAGTATGACACTTCAAATCATATGCATGTGTATATGATCATTACTTTCATGTGTATATGAACATTACTCTCATGTTTATATGAGCATTGCTCTCATGTGTTTATGAGCTCTACTCTCATGTTTATATGACCATTACTCTCATGTGTATATGAGCATTACTCTCATGGGTATATGATCATTACTCTGATGTGTTTATGAGCATTACTCTCATGTTTATATGATCATTACTCTCATGTGTTTATGAACGTTACTCTCATGCGTATATGATCATTACTTTCATGTGTATATGAAAATTACTCTCATGTTTATATGAGCATTGCTCTCATGTGTTTATGAGCTCTACTCTCATGTTTATATGACCATTACTCTCATGTGTATATGAGCATTACTCTCATGTGTATATGATCATTACTCTGATGTGTTTATGAGCTCTACTCTCATGTTTATATGATCATTACTCTCATGTGTATATGAGCATTACTCTCATGTGTATATGACCATTACTCTCATGTGTATATGAGCATTACTCTCATGTGTATATGATCATTACTCTGATGTGTTTATGAGCTCTACTCTCATGTTTATATGATCATTACTTTCATGTGTATATGAACATTACTCTCATGTTTATATGAGCATTGCTCTCATGTGTTTATGAGCACTACTCTCATGTTTATATGACCATTACTCTCATGTGTATATGAGCATTACTCTCATTTGTATATGATCATTACTCTCATGTGGATATGAGCATTACTCTCATGTGTATATGATCATTATTCTCATGTGTATATGATCATTACTCTCATGTGGATACGATCATTACTCTCATGTGTATATGAGCATTACTCTCATGTGTATATGATCATTACTCTCATGTGGATACGATCATTACTCTCATGTGTATTTGAGCATTACTCTCATGTGTATATGAGCATTACTCTTATATGTATATGATCATTACCTTCATGTGTATATGAGCCTTACTCTCATGTGTATATGAGCATTACTCTCATATGTATATGATCATTACCTTCATGTGTATATGAGCATTACTCTCATGTTTATATGACCTTTACTCTCATGTGTATATGAGCATTACTCTCATGTGTATATGAGCATTACTCTCAAAACAGAGATTTTTTTTCCGGTAGATGTTTGTACCATCAGTTGGTAAGCTTTCTTACTATTTAGTTATTTTACAAATTTACAATTTTTTATCAATGTACATGTATTATTTAGGAAGTAAAACAACTATATACAGACTTTCATGGTTTTTTGCCTTTCAATGTAGAACACAGTTGTACCCTTCACACTGCATTTCTTTGCCATTTGGCATCAGAAAAAATGTTACTCCAAATTCAAATTTTGCTGTCGGTGTGCTGAATACATTGGAATCTCGAATACGGCGACATGCTATTTGCCTAAGTCGCTACCACCACGCCTAAAAGAGATACGATGTTCGCTCTCTTTCAGTTCAATGTTGTTCTGTTATAAAATATAGTGTAACCAAAATCGTAAACAGATTATATTAAAGACGAAAACAAAATTAAAGTTATGTTTAGTAAAATGCCTAATAAAACTTAGCCTCAAGTATGTGTTTAGTAAGTTAGATTCATTTGAATTAAACTCAAAGTTTATGTTATGCGTCTGTCTCAAAGGTAAGAACTCCCCATGTTACGCACTGCACACACAACATTGTAATGTTACATTTAATTGCCGATCACAACAACTAAATACACTAATTTTAGTCTCAGTAACTTTAGGTATTTAGGCTAACATGCAACTTTGTGGTTAATTTTGATAGGTACATAATAGTTTATTAAAATACTCGCATTTTAATACCAAATTTTTCCCATTTTTTTTATCAGAGGGTCTTTGCATTTTATAATTAATATTAGTTCTATGCACCTCTATGCAACATTTTGTTTTATGATACCAACACCGAATAAATTGTTGTATAGCAAGAATACGTTGTATATATATATTCATAGAAAAAATTTATAAAAACTAAAATATAATTGCAAATGATTTGCATTTTTAATACACTAAACAAAAAAGTTTTTCAAAAAATGAGCAATGCTATACATTCTGAAACTAACGAGCAAATTTGAACCCAACTATTGCAGGGTTATCGCTACTGTTCCAAACGTTCTGTCTATTACATTTATCCAACTATGGCAGTGTAATTGCTACTGTTCCAAACGCTCTCTCTATTACATATAACCAACTATGGCAGTGTAATTGCTACTGTTACAAACGCTCTCTCTATTGCATATAACCAACTATGGCAGGGTAATTGATACTGTTCCAAAGGTTCTCCCTATTACATATAACTAACTATGGCAGGGTAATTGCTACTGTTCCAAACGCTCTCTCTATTACATATAACTAACTATGGCAGGGTAATTGCTACTGTTCCAAAGGTTCTCTCTATTACATATAACTAACTACAACAGGGTAATTACTACTGTTCCAAAGGTTCTTTCTATTACATGTGTTTAGAAACATCTATGGCCAACAATATATTCATTGTAGTATATCTTTTACTGTTAACTATTCTACCTATCTTTACTGTTCTCTAATCTACCTGCAGTTCTTCTGTTATCTACTCTAACTACTGTTCTACTGTTACCTACTCTACCTACCTCTACTGCTACATCTACTGTTACTTCCACTCCTACCAAATATGAATGTTTTAAAGTGATAAGAATATTTGTCGAAACCTTTTGTAGCAAAAGGTTACTATCTCATCATAGAGGAGTAGTCGTCTTTTGTAACAGAAGGTTACTGTCTCATCATAGAGGAGTAGTCTAATTTTGTAACAGAAGGTTACTGTCTCATCACAGAGGAATAGTCTTCTTTTGTAAGAAAAAGTTACTGTCTCATCATAGAGGAATAGTCTTCTTATGTAACGGAAGGTTACTGTCCCATCATAGAGGAGCAGTCTTTTTTTGTAACGGAAGGTTACTGTCCCATCATGGAGGAGCAGTCTTCTCTTGTAACAGAAGGCTACTGTCTCATCATAGAGGAGTAGTCTTCTTTTGTAACAGAAGGTTACTGTCTCATCATAAAAGAGTGGTAATTTTTGTAACGGAAGGTTACTGTCTCATCATAGAAGAGTAGTCTCCTTTTGTAACGGAAGGTTACTGTCTCATTATATTATCATATTATTGTCTCTTCATGTTTTATGCTGATGTATATGGATTAGTGAGTTTACAATTTATGCGAAAACATTTATTATCCTTAACTTCCAACCGGAAACGTCACACGAGAGTTCTATATCCAACAAAACTAACAATGCCTATTAATAACATAACCCATATAATACCATAGCTATAGGAAACTAATGAACGCTGTAATTACTGAACAATAAAAAATAGGTGCAATTGAATATACTGTGTTGAAGTTGAACAGTCGATCGTTATATATCGATTACATAGTTGGGGGAGTGTTCCAGCTCTAAGTTCAATGTCATTGTACGCACTGTGTTAGTAACTACTAAACATCCCATAAACGTTATGATTGAGAGCTTAATAGGTATTCTGTTGACATATAACTAGCATAATGAAAGTTATTTACACTCGTAGTCTTTTAAGTAAGAGGGTGGTTTACGGGTTCTATCAGATTGCCTAAGTATTGGCGGGTTAGCTGTAGCTTCTCCACTGTGACCGGGGTTGGTGGGTGTAGTAGGTGGACTTGCATCACTTGGGTAGGGTGCGTTCTGGTTAGGTGTAGTATCTTTCTGTTGTTCGCCGTTATTAACAGGTCTCATGTCACGCCTGTTTCTCCTTATGAGGTCATCACTGGTTCTCAAAGCATAAGAACGGTCTGTTAACTTCTATTGTACAACTGCTTCTATCCATCTGTTGCGGAAGTGCTGCCAGTTCCTCACCAACACCGGTTGGCCCTCCTTCAGTTCATGCAAGTCTTTTGCCAATTTATTGTATTGCTCCTGTGTGTTTGCCTTCCTTGCTCTCTTGTGTTTTCGTCGCGTCTCAGCCTTTACTGGTAGATGTAGGGTTTGGGGAAGAACCAATCTAGTTGCCCGGCCGAGCAGTTTCTGAATTGGGCTGTTTTCTAAGCCTTCACAGGGCGTGTTGCGGTACTCCAACAGAGCCAGTTCGGGATCCGCGCACCTTCTGAGCAACCGTTTGGCAACCTTTACAGTTTCTTCCACCTTACCGTAGGATTGCGGGTAGTTGGGGGAGCTGGTGGTGTGGTTGAATCTCCAATTCTTGCTGAATTGGAAGAACTGATGGGAAGTGAGTTGGGAACCATTATCTGACTGGATGCACACTGGTATGCTTCGTCGCCCAAAACACTTTCATTTTGTGGATAACCTCCTCAGCTGTTTAATTGAGGAGCTTTTCGTACTCAACATAGTCAAAGGTGTAGGCTATCAAAATGAGGTAGTGTTCACTGTTGAAAGTGACCAAATCGGCCCCCACCTCAGTCCAAGGAGTCTGAGGGACTGCGTGTTGCCTCATGGTCTTCTTCTGTTGCTTAGGCATATCTTTCTGACAGTTCATACAGTTTGAAATCTGGTTAGTGTTGTCTTTCGTCATGCCTACCCAGAAGATGGTGTGACGCGCTCTGCGTAGAGTAGAGTTTATGCTGTTGTGAGAAACGTGCAGCAAACGTAACATTTTTTCTTTAGAGTGTTGCTGGTATAATCACCCTCAGTCTTTTGTAGACAACTCCATTTTCTATGCTGAGTTGATCACGAAAGTTTTGGTACTTTCTGAAAGTTTCGGAGTGGTTGTTCTCCCATCCAGTGTATATCAGCGTTATCACCGACTGCAACTCATTGTCTTGTGCAGTATCTGATCTGATCTCTTGTAGCAATGTGTCAGAAAGGGGCTGGTCTCTAGAGCTCTCAGATAAGCAAAACAGCTGCTCAGGTCTCATCACACGGCTCGGTTCACTGAAGTACGAGTCCTGTGACAGTAGATCTGCAGTGACCTGCTGTTCACCTTTCTTCCACGTGATCTTTATGTTTGGGTACCGTTAAAGATAAAGCAGCATTGCTTGCAATCTTCTAAAGGCCTAGTGTATGGATTTGTTGAAAATTGGTATGAGCGAGGCATGATCCGTGTGTATAGTAACGTTTGGGTGGCCGAAAATGTACTGATCAAAGTGTTCTGACCCAAACACAATGGCCAAACACTCCAGTTCCAAGGGAACATAGTTCTGCTCGCACGGACTCAGACTCCTGGAGGCATAAGCAACTGGCTTGCCATTCTAAAGGAGAGCTGCTTCAATACCTGCTGTTGAGGCATCGGTTTGGATCACTACTAGTTGTGAGATGTCAAAGTATTGTAGGGACTCAGCGCTAGTCAGCATGGCTTTCAGTCGTTTAAAAGCATTGTTCTGGTCTTCATCCCAGCTAAAACAAGTCTTGTTCTTCAGGAGCTTACGAAGTGGCTCAGCGTCAGCGGACAGGTTTGGGATGAACTTTGACATGTATGTAATGTGGCCCAAGAATCGCTTGACACCTTGTGCATCTCCATGGGGACTCATTTTCGTTATCGCGCTGACTTTTCGTGGGTCAGGCTAGACTCCATCCACCGTCAGAACGTGCCCAATATAGGCTAGCTCCTCCTGAAGAAATTTCCACATCTCTTTGGTCAGTTTAAGTCCAATTTTACGCGCCCTTGTAAACAGTGCCCTGAGATTGACGTCGTGAGTCTGCCTGGTGTCTCCATAAATGAGAATATCATCCGCGACAACTGTTATGCCGTCAAGTCCAGCAAGGCCTTCAGTGAGTCGGCGTTGAAATTCCTCTGGCGCTGAAGCAATGCCAAACGGCATTCTCAGGTACTTATACTTGCTAATAGGCATCCAAAATGTAGTCAGATCGGTGGAAGTAGCGGCTAGCGAAATCTGGTAGAAACCCTCCTTGGCATCGCATAGAGAGAAGAACCTGGCCTTGTTAAGTTCTGGCAGCACATCTTCTAATGTCGGTAGTACAGTGTGGTTTTGCTTGATCGCCTTGTTCAAGTTCTGAGGGTCGATGTACACCCTAATTTTGCTGTTAGGCTTCCTCACAGGCTGGAGGTGGCTAATCCAGTCTGTTGGGTAGTCAGCCCTGGCAATGATGCCTCGCCGTTCCAGCTCCCGGATTTCCTCAACTACATCATCCTTCATTGACAGCGGCACTTTTCGTGGGCGTACTCTCACTGGCTTGTAGTCGTCGTTTATCTTAATATCGTATTTGCCCTGAAGTTTACCTAGTCCGGTGAAAATATCATCAAACTCAGTGAGCAGGGTGTTCACGCTGTCATCAGTAGTCAACAAAACGTTTGCCTGTTCAACATCTATCTGTATTAGTTTCATTGCATGGCAAGCCATTCAAGAAAGGAGGCTATGTTGTTTGGTTTCCACCACCAAAAATTTGTATACAACAAATTCCCCTACATGATTCTGTAGTGCAATTTTCATCCAGCCAAGAGGCACACACTTACTCTGGTCATAGAGCATTAGAGTAGTTTTGGTTTTAATCAGACGTGGCTTTCCTAAACGATCGTAGTCAGCAATATTCAGAACATTGCTAGTTGCTCCAGTAGTTCCAGGATACCTGATTAGCTGACTCCCGGTTTGGGCCTTTGCATTGAGATCTACACATAGAAGTGAAATGATTGTATTTTTGACAGTTGTTACAACGGCGGCTGTATGCTGGGCAAGAGCGAGGTGCGTGGTTGCCGCCACAGTTGCCACACTTTGAGGAAGGCAGGTTAGTTGGCTGTGAAACCGCCGAGCCGTCAGCTCGAGACTGTCTTTAGTGCCGGTCTCCAGCATTGGTGGCCTTGAAAGATGTCTGTGCTTTGTGCCTTAGCATATTAGCTTGTTCGTCTGTTAACTGATTTGTTAACGCCTTATAGTCAATTGCCGTGTACTCCTCCCGTCTACAAAGCTCAATGGCTCTGTCTAAGCTGGTTTCACTAAGCTCAAACAATTTCTTTCTTATGCAGTCACTGTCCAGTCCCAGAATCAGAGCATGTAGGACCATCTGATCGTATACAGCCTAGCGAAATTTTGAAATCACACAGCCTAGCGATAGTGTGTAGATCTGTGATAAACTTGTCAATAGATCTGTTACCCTGTCTACAGGTCAGCAGAGAATGTGTTTTGGCTACCAGATTGACCCTTGGTTTGCAGTAGTCCTCAAACTTCTCCACTACCTTATCATAATCAACATTGTCAGTAGCAACTGTCCACGTAAAGGACTCATATATTCGGTTGCCTCTATTGTCAATAGTTCTGAGTAGCAAGGCTGCCTTGATCTTGCCAGCCACATCGTCCTCAGAAGTAGCAACTAAAAAGAGTTCAAAGTCACGTTTAAATACCTTCCACTCATCTGGTAAGTTCGGCCCATCTGCTAATGGCTTCGGTACTAATAACTGTTCCATCTTAAAGCAAAAGAGCCAATTACAATATCAAAAAGAAAACTCGCTCGTGGGCACTATGTTTTATGCTGATGTATATGGATTAGTGAGTTTACAATTTATGCGAAAACATTTATTATCCTTAACTTCCAACCAGAAACGTCACACCAAAGTTCTATATCCAACAAAACTAACAATGCATACTAATAACATAACCCATATGATGCCATAGACATAGGAAACTAATGAACGCTGTAATTACTGAACAATAAAAACAATAGGTGCAATTGAATATACTGTGTTGAAGTTGAACAGTCGATCGTTATATAGCGATTACGTAGTTGGGGGAGTGTTCCAGCTCTAAGTTCAATGTCATTGTACGCACCGTGTTAGTAACTACTAAACAGAGGAGTAGTCTTCTTATGCAACAGAAGGTTACTGTCCCATCATAGAGGAGCAGTCTTTTTTTGTAACGGAAGGTTACTGTCCCATTATCGAGGAGCAGTCTTCTTTTGCAACAGAAGGTTACTGTCTCATCATAGAGGAGTAGTCTTCTTTTGTAACAGAAAGTTACCGTCTCATCATAGAAGAGTAGTTTTCTTTTGTAAAAGAAGGTTACTGTCTCATCACAGAGGAGTGGTCTTCTTTTGTAACAGAAAGTTACTGTCTCATCATAGAGGAGTAGTATTCTTATGTAATGGAAGGTTACTGTCCCATCATAGAGGAGAAGTCTTTTTTGTAATGGAAGGTTACTGTCCCATCATAGAGGAGCAGTCTTCTCTTGTAACAGAAGGTTACTGTCTCATTATACAAGAGTAGTCTTCTTTTGTAACAGAAGTTTACTGTCTCATCATAAAAGAGTGGTATCTTTTGTAACAGAGGGTTACTGTCTCATCATAGAAGAGTAGTCTCCTTTTGTAACGGAAGGTTACTGCCTCCTTATAGAGGAGTAGTCTTCTTATGCAACAGAAGGTTACTGTTCCATCATAGAGGAGCAGTCTTTTTTGTAACGGAAGGTTACTGTCTCATCATAGAGGAGTGGTCGTCTTTTGTAACAGAAAATTACTGTCTCATCATATAGGAGTAGTCTTCTTATGTAACAGAAGGTTACCTTCTCATCATAGAGGAGTAGTCTTCTTTTGTAACAGAAGGTTACTGTCTCATCATAGAAGAGTAGTCTTTCAAGTACAAACCCTAATTTAGGTTGTGTGTTTTTTATCTCGCTAATGCCTGACAATAATCCCTTTAGAAAGTTTATAGAAGCGTGATCTTTCAGATTATTTTTTAAATGTACTTTAGCTAAAACTTTTAAAAATTATTGTCAATGATACAAATATATTTACAGGACATGTGTAGTTTAAGTTGTTGGCTTTACTATCACAGTTTTCTATTTTAGTTGAACTTATCAACTTATTAATTAAGTTATTTAAAAACATAAGTTCTTTGCAACCATATCAGGCTTAGGAAAGTCATCAATGTTTGTATTTTTTTGCAAATTAGTTCTGATACTTTTGAGCACATATTTAAAGTTATGGATCGAATAAATAAAAATAAATATTTATGCATAAACCAACCGATATTATTAAGTAACATGCATCACTAAATGAACTAATTTTAAGCCTGCAGTATCCGACAGCTTTTACTTAATTTCAATAACCTTTTTGCATGAAATTGTTTTAGTTTAGAAGTTAGGAAAATCGAAATCAGCTCCCTTTACAACAGTTCCTAAAACTTAATGCATATCTGCATCTACATCCATATCTACAAGACATGTATCATTGGTAAATATTTTTTGTTCGATTGTTTACTGCTACTACTACTACTACTACTACTACTACTGCTACTACTACTACTACTACTACTACTACTACTACTACTACTACTACTACTACAACTACTGCTGCTACTACTACTACTGCTACTACTACTGCTACTACTACTACTAAAACTACTACTACTACTACTACTACTACTAATACAGCTACTACTGCTATCACTGCTACTACTACTACTCCTGCTGCTACTACTACTGCTAATACTAATACTACCACTACAGCTACCACTATTAATACTACTACTGCGACTACTGCTACAACATCTACTACTACTACTCCTACTACTAATACTACCACTACTACTACTACAGCTACCATTATTACTACTACTGCTACTACTACTACTACTACTACTACTACTACTACTACTACCACTACTAATCATACTACTACTACTACTACTACTACCACAATTACTACCATTACTACTACTACTACTATTACTACTACTAATCCTACTACTACTACTACTACTACTACTACTACTACTACTACCACAATTACTACCATTACTACTACTACTACTATTACTACTACTACTAATCCTACTACTACTACTACTACTACTACTACTACTACTACTACTGCTATGGTCACTACTATTGTTACTACTGTTACTACTACTGTTACTACTACTGTTATTACTGATGTTACTTTTACTATTTGTGTCATTAGTTTTCACATTAATGGCAACTTTTTTGCAAACAAAGTCTTTGTAAATATATGTTACAGATTAACATATTGTTGTAGCATATTGTCTGCTTATCTGGATTCATCAAAATAGAAGAGGGTAAACCAAACCATTGTGTGGAACACTGTGACACTCGGACATATCTATATGACCTAACCAATGATGAAATTCATCCTGTTGAAAAGCCCTATCATGTTCTATACTCACTTGCGTGTGTACTAACATGCCCTAGTAAGGAACATTTATAGCCCTTCAGACTTTTGAGCATCTTTAAGTTCTGCGTGTGGCAGAGTGAATTGTTGATTGGGATGCTAAAATAACTGCTATTTTTCTTGGAAAAATACACCTCAAAATGCTCTTGTATGAAAAAGTGTATTTAAACAAAAATGTTTTTTTTTGTAAATTGAAGCAGAATATGAGATCTTTTAACTGGTAAGAGATTACTAACCTTTGGTAAATGTTGCGTCCATTAGTCAATAATTACAAAAAATTCATTACCATTATTTTAACATATTTTTGCTCAGTAAAGATTAGTACAATGGCAAAAAGGCTAAAAATGCTAATAAAAACTCTTTATTTTTACATGTTTTACCATCTGGTACTGTTTTTGACAAATAAGTTTACAAACTGGCTTTTACATATTAATCAATAGCTTGGCTTAAAACTATCGGCATGTAAGCAAGGAATATAAGTTGACTACTTTTGGTGGCAAAAAGTTTAGATTTCACGGCGGAAATACCATAATTAATTACAGATTTTTTGTGCTCTAATTAGAATGTCAGAATATAGTGCCGGGCTACTTTTTCAATATTACTAATTTAAAAATTTCTTCAATATTTAAGTCTATTCTGACTTACATTGCTACCCAATGAGGATACGCAAACATGTCTGACAAACATTAATTTTAACTGCTTGGCAAAAGTCATCCTCGGTATAATCCTCTTATTGTTATAGACTTGCATATATATATTTGTTGATCTAATTTTGGGTTTACTCGTACCAGCGAGAAAATCAGATGGGAACACACTGAACATATTGATGTTAAAAATATCACACTACTTCGGATAGTTGTGCTTGAATTACATGGTTACAATTGGTCTTGTGTAACTCATGATACAAAAAATTATGGAAAAAACACTATTTAGTCAAATTTACATGTATGTAACTTTGCTACCAATTGCAACCATTGTAATTTATTTTATCTCACTAAAAAGCTTTTTAGGAAAGTAAATTGAAAGTGATTTGCAGTAAAGCAAACTATCAACTCTATTACAGACGTCCTAAATAGCAATCTATATGCAATATGATTGTTGAATATATGCATGTATTTATGTCTCTCTTCAACCCTCACAGAGGTTGAGTAACTCAACGTTACATAGAATATTCAATCATGATAACTTATTGACAATCAGTCTAATTAAAAATTGTTTCATGGCTGTAGCTTAAACCCTTTGAGATGCTTTCATCTTTGTGCATCTAACTTTAGTAGTTTTCCTTTTGGTTTTACTATGGTTTATAACAGATGGTGATTGTTTTCAACATTTTTAGTAAATACAATGTGTAAACACTTTCATTGTGTTAAATTAAGGTCAGCAGTGACCTTTTAAAGCTCTACTTAAAACCAGGTGCTTTGTTTAAGCTTAGAATAAAATACTTGTAATAATATATTGATGAAAGTTTAAAGCATATTCACAACGTTTCTATTTGAGGCGTCTTAAACTCTACATGTTTCAAATTGGTGTGAATCCGACAACACAAGCTGGCTGCGCTCACTTGCAGTTAGCCAGCTAGTTGAACAATCACTAATTGGCCTAACATATGCATTATCAGCCAAGCGATAAACCAATGGCCAGTCGACAAACTACGACCAGCTGGCTGAACAACAGACAGAAGAACAGCCCAGCCGGCTAAGAAGAACTCTGGCTGGTTTCATCGGACTGAGCCAGCGGTAGAAGAGACCACCAGTTGTAAGTACAGTCGGTTAGCTGCCAGATAGCATAGAATGAATTGGCCGGCCACCAAGCCGGCTTTTAGGCGTTAAACCAGCTACCAAGCTGGTGGAGATGGCCATTCGACCACCAGAGCTAAAAGCAGATCCTAAACCTTCTCTAAGGATATAAAAAGGGAAGACGATCAATAGCCAGGCAGATCGAAAAATAAGTCTCACCCTATGCAGTTCGTTGCATGAACAAAAATTGACTGTATTTTTATATGAAATATATTTATACTTTTCTAATCGATCAAGCTGTTAGTTAATTACAGTTTGTGGTTTTGTGACAGATATTTTACATTGGTAGACGAGGAGGGTCAATCGGCACGACACTTTTGCTGCTTAGCTACTCAGGAACATGTGAACTGTATTGAATTAGAAAGATGGTATCCTCATGCCTTATGGGCTCAGACCTGCTTTTTTGCGCTGCAGCTCAAACTTTTTCAAAGCCTTAGGAAAGCTTTAGAACTTAGCGAAAAAAACTTCAGGCAGTGGTTTCAACATCTGGTGCGGAGAAACTTGGTTTATTGGGGCTGGTCTACATGGTACACTGTGCCTCGATACCTGTTGCCCTTGTATCTCTACTAATGATGCATTACTTGGTCGCTCAAGTAATGCATCATTAGTGGCTACATCTAGTGATACGTCATTACTTCATCAGCACTGAGTTATGTTTGAGTGGGTTGGAGTGCCAGACAGGTGGAGCCCGCCATGAGCATTTTCGACTTTGAGAACAGTTTGTGTGATGCTCCGAAAACCTGTTCAAAACAACAGACATTCACAGTATTCATTCATTTTACAGAAGGCCCAACTGCCTCATTTAAGTAAGCTCATGCCATGCTGTAAACTGAGGTAGTACGTTGCTAGACTCCCTGTCTGCAACTAAGAAAGCTTCAAACCACTCTTCCTATTTTATTCTAAGGGTCCTAGCTGGCTAAGCATCTTTTTATAAACTAAATTTAGCTTACCTTGCTGCTAGGGATCCATTAGCTGCTAGGAATCCATAGTGTCAAAGTGATAAATCTGTGTATGGTGAAGTGTTTGCTCAATGGTAGTTTTTGGTAAACGAATTTCCATCAAAAGACTGTTGAGTTTGGCGCTTATTCAATGTTATTTTATTACTTTTCCCAGATTATCTGAGATAGGCTCGTCAATATTTTGGCACTATCAGTCTTTAAAGCAATCCTAGGTGACTGGGATTGCTTTTGAGTTGTCAGTTTTGCGCCAGTTTTGAACTTGTTAGGTAAACTGGCTGCCGCAGAATGATGAGAGTTTTCTCTTTGGGTGCTTTTAAGGTTACCTTTGCTGGTTTTCTCTAGACACTTCTAGTCTGATTCTTGGCTTCCAAAGGTTTTGGACATCCGGCTTTATACATGTAATTGACATCTTTTTTATTGTCTCTGGCAAGAGTCCAGAGTCTTATTCCCTTTTCTTAGCCCTTAGCCCTTTTCATATTTGGGTATCACCGTGACTCCATTGTAGCCATGGCTCAACTGAACTTTTCTAAACAGATATGATAAAGTTTCAGCCGGCCTTTCCTCTGAAAAAAAGACTGACTTGCTGTTTTAATGGATGGGTGTAGTTGGGCATGGCTTTTATCACATAGTAAAACTCCCTAAATTCCGATTGCAGCCTTTGTTTATTCATATTTGTTTCCCCTTGTTCTTCATCCTGATCCCGTCAACAAAGGGCTTAGAGAGATAGTTCCTCCTAAACTCCCTGCCTAATCTCCTTCTGTCTCGTTATCAAGTTTCTTTTGTACTTCCACAACATATCGTGTCTGACCGAGTCTTTGTAATAAGGGAGCTCTTTACTCTTACGGGTTTAAAACTCGAAGCTCTTGTTCAAGCATGTTAGCCATCTCTCTTGTGACTGAGTGTGGCATGCTTTGGTATGCTCTTATCAGCTGAAAGGGTAACACCGTCTGTTCCTTATGGCCCTGATTTAGAAGCAACATATTGAGCAATTAATCAAGTTTTCTTTTGTTGCCCCTAACTAACCTGTTCTTTTTAAGATGGCGGGGGCCTTGTGTGACTTCTCCAAACATCAAAGTTTGCACAGTTCTACCGGTAGTTGGCTGTTGAACTCTCATATCTGGTCTGTGTGATTTTGTTTGGATAACCCAAAAGCATATATATATATATATATATATATATATATATATATATATATATATATATATAATTATAAATTATATATACAAACTTTTAAATTTATATATATATAAATATATATATACAAATTTATAAATTTATATATATATACAAATTTATAAATTTATATATACATATTATGTACATATACAGGGTACAGATAAATTTAGTTAATAGTGTTAGTGCACAGTGTTATTTTTAGCAGAGCTGCTTTCAAATCATGGTGATTTGAATATTTGAATATTTGAATATTTGAAACAAATCATATTGTACTGATTTGTCACAAATGGTGATTTGATTTGATTTGAAAAGTTTTGGAAGTAACTTGATTTGAAATTTCGGGCTGATTTGAAGACTTGATTTGAAAAAGAAATCAAATCACATCGCTATCGATAGCCTAGTCTTCTGTAACTGATCGAAAGTTTTTTACGACGTTTGCAAAGTTAGCCCAAACTTTGGCAAGAAATGCGCACCTTTGATACCGAGGCTGAGCAACCGCGTGTGTGTCCCTTTACAGAACAAAGAAAAGAACCGCGTGTCGTGTGTGTAAAAGAAATCAACATGAGCAGCTCTGGTAAGCTGTGGAAAAGGCATGTTTGTAGTTGTGGTGCTGGCATTGAATACTTTGATGTCAATTATTTGATTGCTAGAAATTGGTTGTGACTATCCCACTCTAACCTCACAGTCGCTAGTCAAAATAAAAATTACTTGTGCTGTGCCTATGGCATGAATGAATGAATAGAGTTTTATAATATATAATATTCGATACAATTTTATTCCATGCTGCAGACACATTCAATATTAACAGTAATGACATTGTTCATGAATATAAATATGCATTATATTATAATTGGGTAGAAGTTAATTATTAAATTAAAATTTTAATTGTTATATCAAATTTATTAGAATAATATTAAATAAAATTTGGATTTAATTTATTATTTTAAATTATAAATGAATAGCATAACAATAACATTCTATCCAAGTAAGTATGATAAATGTAATAGTTATATATCATCCATAGCTTTAACATTACCATTTATGTAGTATACATTTTTATTATATAATTAATTATATTATATGATATTATAATTAATAATAATTTATACACAGTCACTTACTTACTAAGTGAAGTCAAATACTTAAAACGGGATTTCGATTTAAAAGGACCATGTACAGAAAGAGGAAGTCACATGCACTCAGCAAATACAAATATGGGATAATGAAGATATGATGGCTGATTTTTTGAATAGAGCACTTTAGCTAGTACAAGCAACCTGGATTCAATAAATCAGGAGATTGAAAAGTATATGGCGAAAATCAGATCTTCTTGTAACACTCTAAGCTATTGGCAAGGTGAGACACAGTTACTGAGGCTTAGCAAGCTGGCGCTGAAGGTCCTTTCAGTACCAGCTTCATCAGCTCCCATAGAACGGGTTTTGAGTAAAAGTGGCTTCATCATGAGGCCACACAGGAGCTCCTTAACATTTGAAAACTTGCGCAAGCTAGTTTTTCTAAAACGCAACAAGTGTATTTAAGTAAATGTGTTGATATTATGTAACTGTTAATTATTGGCTCAATGCTTAGTTTCATATTTTTCAAGTTCAAGCCTCAGTAACTGTGTTTCACTTGCCAATATTTTCAGGTTTTATCTTATATTTGTATCTTATATTTTGTAACTTTAAACAATTATCGAAAGTTTTCTTTTTACATTGGTACATTCTTGCTTAAAAGCTTCAATAAAAGCAAAGTCACAGCCATGACCATAAACCGCTACATAACCCTCCACTCATTCATTGTATCGAGTATCATTGTATTCATGTATCGAGCCAATGGTATGATGTGCTCTGCAATGATGTTTTAACATACCTCGTATAACAAAGAACAAAACTGTATCTAGTGATGAATTTAACATACACAATACATATAGTGGTACAGAGATACAGCTATACTATTCCTATCCATAGAACCAAAAATGGGCAGGGGGGGCAAACCCCTTACCCTTTCTCTCTGGGTCAGGTCCTATGAATAGGAGTACAGGCTACGCTGCTATAGCTATACTGTAGATTGATCATATTATGCAACAATAGATTTGAAATAGTATTTCAAATCATTCTCAAATGGCTACAGATTTGAATTCGTTATTGGGCTGATTCGACTTGATTTGATTTCTTTCGAATCTGCTGACAAGGGCCGGGGATTTGATTTGATTTGTAGTTCGCGGGATATGATTTGATTTGATTTGAGTCATAAAAAAGTCATTTGAAAGCAGCTCTGATTTTTAGTGTAGTGTTAGTGTACAATGTTAGTTTTAGTGTAAGTGGTTATTGTTCAGAATTTACTTCTTTTTATTTAGTAGGACAGCAAATAGTTACAAAGAATACTACTAGTCAGAAAACAGACGTTAATGAGACTTCAAAGTTGGCAGTAGATGGTAATCGAGTAACATATTCTGCAACCCTACTTAGAACTCGTCAGTGGTGGACAATTCAATTCAGAAAACCAATTAGTTTTGGCCATGCAAAGGTGTATTCTTCAATAAATCCAAAGAGTGAGTAAACACAGATACACACTATATTAATCACACTTCATAATTCTTTATTTCATTCTAAAATTGATTACATATTGTGGTAGCCGCCGGGCCATGACTCTGTAATTTGTGTAAATATTTTTATATGTTATATTTTGCATGTTGTGTTGTTCTTTTTAATATACCGTTACTATTTTGTTCATGTACTATATCGCTATTATGTCTTCGTTTAGCAGACATTGAGATTCTGTTTGGGATTAGCGATTCTGTTTATTACTGTTATACAGTTTTTATTTGGTTTCGTTAGTCGGAATAGGTGAGTTCATTGAATAATAAGAAGTGCGCTCAATCAGTTGGGCAGAAAAGACAGCTGTCCACTCCTCAGCTACATGTAGTTGAATTTATTTGTGTAATAAAAACTGAACGAAACTACTCACATTTTCTTCTCTTTATGTAACAGTCTAGATCGTGCCAAGTGAAGGCCGGCAATTGTTTTTTACCAAACCCGGCAGGCACCATCTAAAAGTTTGGAAATCAAACTATGGCATACCTAAGTAGAGAAAAACCGGAGTAGTACGGCAAACACCTGGGGTTCCGAATCTGGCCAAGATAGCTGTACGGCAATCCTCTAAACTCGTAGAAAAACCCGGTTTGTTTTAAAATAAGCAAACTATCAAGCATTCCAGAGAAAGGTTAATGACTGGCACTACGGCAACCACCTCCCACTCTGTAAGGCGCTCGATACTACCAAAAAAGGCTTAAGCACTTCAAGTCAGGCCACCGTAGTCTAAAACGCTCCCCCTCACTGAGATCAAAGCTCAGGTTATGTCTCAATAAAGGGCAAGGAGTGTAGACTGGGACAAGGACCTACTAGCTGACGCTATTGGGCAACATGTCAGATAAAGTCGGAGCCGGTCTCCCAGTTTAAAATGCCCGAGTATAATGGCGTCGGAGACCCAGAATACTTCATTACCAGATGTAGAGAAATAGCCACTGCAAATAGGTGGGCCGAGAAAGCCAGCACACTGCACTTCGGAGAGATTTTGAACGGAGGGGCAGAGTCCTGCATAAGGGCAGTTGAGGTGGAAGCCATCCAAGCCCGAGCAGAGTTGGACAGTTTAAAAAAAGACCCAAACCTCTCTGCAGCAACATGCATTGGAAATTGAACTGCTAGTCAAGCTTAACAAGCTTAACGCTGCTTAACAAGCAGCGTGGCAAAGGGGTACTTCTCATACTCCCTAGATCACCCCGCCCACAGTGGCACCTTCTAGTCGTAACCATGAAAACTCTTGCAGACGCAGTATGGGCTGGAGGATAATTTCTTCAGATCAAGTCTAGAAAAAACTGACTCTGGACAGAGCCACCCAGACTGTGGCAAAAAAAAAAGAAGACCCAGAGGCCAATACGAGACATGGTGCAGTTTGCAGTGTCAAACAGGACACCTTGCATATACTGCTATTAACAGTAAAGCGGCTGGCAGAACAGGTCAAGCAGCTGCAAAACAAGCCAACAGAGCCTTCAAAAAGTAACCCTGCCATTTGTTGGGGATGTGGAAGCACAAGGCATTCCTGAAATGAGTGTCCTCAGTCAAAAAAAGAAGTGGGGAAACGTAGGAAGACCGCAGCAGTAGCACTCGCTACTAGCTGCAATAAAAACTTTGCGGAAATCAGGAAAAAAAAAACAAAGTACTAAGTCAGCCAAAGCCTAACCCAAATGGACCTATCCGAGAAAGTCAGGCCAACTCAGAACCTTACCTCAAGCAATCTCCAGAGCTACCCAGAACATGTTCTAACCACTACACCTAGAAGAGTTGGGCATGAGTCCTCCTGAAGTAAGCACTATGCCTTCTTCTCAAGTACCTTGGCATCCTGTCTCACAGAAAACAACCCCCCTCCCTTCCCCTTTCCCCCCACACCCCCTCTATAAAGAGATTCGCCCAGACACGTTCTTTACCAGCACAAACTGAACAGCCTCAGGCAGCCCCCTTTGAGCACAGGGAACCTGCACAATCTAACCTGCTGGAGCACCCTGCAGGCGTCCCGATTTCCGACTTGAGTGGGAGTATATGTGGGTATTATCGAAGAAGACTTGAGTAGGTGTATATGTAGGCAATATTGAGGAAGACTTAATTGGGAGTATATTTAGGTCATATCGAGGAAGACTTGAGTGGGAGTAAATGTAGGTCATATTGAGGAAGACTTGAGTAGGAGTATATGTAGGCAATTTTGACAAAAACTTTAATTGAAGTATATGTAGACAATATTGAAGAAGACTTGAGTGGGAGTACATGTTGGTCATATTGAGGAATATTTGAATGGGAGTAAATGTTGGCAATATCGAGGAAGACTTGAGTGGGAGTATATGAAAGCAGACTTGAGTTCTTTCACTAGACTTTAATGCAAACATTTTTTTCAAGGGTGAGCAAAGTTTTTTCCAAATAGTCAAATTTAAAAGTTGGAAGCTTATTGAGAGCCGCATAATATGTGTGTTACAGTGTAACATTTCATACTGATAATACAAGTTGGGTAGTTGAATTGTAATTAAATTTATTTATCAGACTACTTTTACAAAAGCATTGAGTAATGTTGAAGTAAGCGTAAAGAGCTTTGTATAACTAAAAGTTTAGTGAGATACATGGAATTGTTTATGGTCGCTAATAATATCTTGGTAATCTGGCTTTCTACTGTAGCATGATATTCTTAGAAGCTGACACAAGTGAATTTGAATCAAAGTGGATCTCAACTGGCTCTTGATACTATTCATGTATCAAAACGCTGATTCACATATAAATGTGGCAGCAAATACAGTGTGCAACCATCTTCCTAGTTGAGCAAGCTGTGGACATTCAGCCTTTGTTGAAGCTTTCAAGTAGAACCCCTCCTCAATTTCATCTATATCTGTATCTTTGAGGTTACACAACTCCAGTTGCAGAGATGAGACACTAACACTTTTTAATGGCAACTGAGTAACTCACTTTCCATTAAGCTTTGCCTTCTGAGGTGCTTTAATGATTTGTATGATATGTTTCAAAGACTGAAACTGACTAAATCAATTGCTAAACTCTTGTTGCAGCTTTTCTATAAAGTGAGTGTAATCAGCTGTACAAGCGGCCATTTCTTCATCCTCATCTAAAAATGCTTTTAGAGTAGCGAATTGAAGCATATCACTTTTCACATCCACCATGAACAACTCTAACTTATGGGAGAAGGCTTGAACAGCTGGTAGTGTATTAATGATAGTCTTGCTCTTCTCTTGAAGCATGAGGTTCAGATCATTCAAATGGCCACAGATGCCAACAAGGAATGCGAAGTCACTCATATCTTTAGAAGAGCTCATCATTTCTTGAAACTGGCTTGCATTTAAAAATTAGGTTACATGTAGCTCCTGACAATTACTTCACAACCTTGACAGAGCGTTTCTTTTACTTAAACATGTTATGTTAATGTAGTTTATTAAATCTTCCCAAGTGGCATAATTTTTTTGAGAAACTTCCTTAAAGGTTGACGTGCAACAAAATTAACATTACAGTTATTTGGTATCAAAAGGTTCACTATGTCTTACTATGTTGTGTTGTAGGTGCCAAATATGTGGAAATGTGATTACAAGCTCTTAACAGCTCAAAAACAAAATGCCGCCGTAGATTGGAATTCATCTATTTATCTGACGTAGCCATGACAGTTTGGTATTGTTTTGTCACGGGATTTTTTTAAGCAAATTGAAAGGCAAATAAAAAGCTCAGTATAAACATATTGTAGCACTAGCTTATGACAAACATTTCGGGTTTTACCGAAGACCCTGTATCAAGTATAGATGCTCGCTACTTTACAGTTTTGTTTTAGCTTAACCATATCGTCAAGTCGTAATCTGATCATGTGACCCAATACTTCGCAAATAATTTCTGCAGCAATTTTTGATTTTCACAGGTGACCAACAGACTCGTCATAATTATCAGACAATGATATGTACTCCTTCGAGGCAAGGTTAAAAAATAAATGAATTTTTACGGTAAGTTATAAGATAGTGCTAAAAGTGACGGCATTACAATGACGATAAAATAGACGCTTAAGAACAATAGACATGGTTTTATTGAATGCGTGAAGTATATATGTGAAAATATTTTGACGAATAAGGTTGCATGAAAGTGTAAACAGAAACCATCTACCACAGCGATGTCATATTTGAGCCGTTTTGGAAAGAGAATCAAAACTACGGCGGTCTCGTGTGGCTGCGATTAACTGTTCGTTTTTTTAACTTTTAAGAGCTTGTAATCACATTCCCACATATTTTGCACCTATTACACAACAGAGTAAGACATGGTGAATCTTTTAATATCAAATAGCTGTAATGTGAATTTTGTTGCAAGTCAACCTTTAGGTATTTGTGTCTGAGAGCTGATGGACTTCTGAGGAAATTAATCATCTTGATAGCCTTACACATTAGTTGTTGAAAGTGATCTTTCAGTTTTCCGCATAAAACAGTGTGGTGGATGATACAATAGAATGCTACCGTTGATGGCATATCCTTTTTCAATCTAACTTACACCTTGTTTTTTTTCAAACCATGGCTGGTGCACCATCGGTTATTACAGATATGTATTAGTGGAGAGGTATCTTTATGTTATCAAGTCTTTTAACGAGGGCATCATAGATAGCCTGGCCGGTGGTTTCTCCTTCTAGTCCAACCAAAGTAAAAAGCTCCTTCATTTCTTCACTATCAAAAAATATACAACACAGGGTTTAGGACTAAAGCATAGTACCATGGTTTATAAAAAAATATGCTGATGTATTATAAAAAAAATGTAGTATAACTGAGTGGGTTAGTCAATTTGAAACAAATATTATAAAACTAGAAATTTCACTGTCATACAGCCCACGACCAAAGTAATAACAGAAAAAAGAAAGGGTACTGTTGGTTGTTGAAAAAGTAGTTCTCAGCAGGAATTAATAGAGTATAGTGTACATGAGACTTGTTTGAGATGATATAAAATAAAAAATTTTGACAGCAATATGTAACAGAAATAAACATTAATAAAATAAATATTTAACTATCTCAAACTTATGTTTTACAATAATCAAATAAATATTAATTCAAGCTGTATAGACCTAACCTACTGTACATAATTTAACTTACAACAACAATAAAGAAATATGTTTATTATAACTCTGAAATGCAATATTAAAAGTAAAATGGCAAGCTGCCGCGTAATATACAGTTTGAAAGTTGGTTGTGTTGTGAATGTAGAATGGTTTTGACAGCGATATGTAACAGAAAGCAAGCGTTGGCATTCACGCGTCTGGAAGTTTTAAGCAAACTGGAGTAAAATAAAGAAATATTCTTGTCATAAAAGGGCATTGTAGTAACGCCCTACCTTGTAGATAATATGTAAAAAAAATCTGGCTAATGTTCTAGATAATTTGAAAAACCTTCGGTAATTGGACAAAAATGTAGGCTGAAAAACTGTGTACCACATTTTCGTACCTTTAAACCGGTCTACGCCTCAAACAGTCTACGTTTATTACACAAACCTTCGGCAATTAAACAATGCCATAGACTAGGGAAATGAGCACGTTTTTCTAATGAAATGCGCACTGCTAAATAGTTCTACTATCTGTCGCACGGCTTTATTGGCGTATCGTAGGCCAGTCATAACTATATATTATTAAACCAAGCTTTTCAAGTGTTTTGTGGCGATTTTTGGCCAAATTAATCTGTCTATTTATGCATAATCCGATCAGATGAGTTAATTTTAGGGTTTTGCGGTATCCTTTCAAAGACTTGGTAACATTTTTAAAAAGGTTGATATGTGTTTTGTATCGTTATTATATTTAAACGACTCTACCCAAAAATGGTTAAATTTGTTGATGAGATTTCAGTACAAGGGTTTGCAATGGCCGTTAATGAATAATTTTCGGGAGTTGTGTGCACATGTGCATTTATCATAAATCTCCCAATCAATCGCTTCGCTCATGTTTGGTCGTGGTATAAGTGCATCAATTTTACTTGTATTTGTGTTCTCTCTTTAATGTCTCTTTGAATGCATTTGTATAATTTCAGCTTGCAACTGCATGGCAAAAATGATTACCAGTTGTTACAGTTCACACAGTAGCCTACATACCTTATAAAGACTGCTAATTACCAGTTGTTACTGTACACACAGTAGCCTACATACCTTATAAAGACTGCTAATTACCAGTTGTTACAGTTCACACAGTAGCCTACATACCTTATGAAGACTGCTAATTACTAGTTGTTACTGTACACACAATAGCCTACATACCTTATGAAGACTGCTAATTACTAGTTGTTACTGTACACACAATAGCCTACATACCTTATGAAGACTGCTAATTACCAGTTGTTATTGTACACACAGTAGCCTACATACCTTACAAAGACTGCTAATTACCAGTTGTTACTGTACACACAATAGCCTACATACCTTATGAAGACTGCTAATTACTAGTTGTTACAGTTCACACAGTAGCCTACATACCTTATGAAGACTGCTAATTACTAGTTGTTACTGTACACACAATAGCCTACATACCTTATGAAGACTGCTAATTACCAGTTGTTATTGTACACACAGTAGCCTACATACCTTACAAAGACTGCTAATTACCAGTTGTTACAGTACACACAGTAGCCTACATACCTTATGAAGACTGCTAATTACTAGTTGTTACAGTTCACACAGTAGCCTACATACCTTATGAAGACTGCTAATTACTAGTTGTTACTGTACACACAATAGCCTACATACCTTATGAAGACTGCTAATTACTAGTTGTTATTGTACACACAGTAGCCTACATACCTTACAAAGACTGCTAATTACCAGTTGTTATTGTACACACAATAGCCTACATACCTTACAAAGACTGCTAATTACCAGTTGTTACAGTTCACACAGTAGCCTACATACCTTATGAAGACTGCTAATTACCAGTTGTTACTGTACACACAGTAGCCTACATACTTTATAAAGACTGCTAATTACCAGTTGTTACTGTACACACAGTAGCCTACATACTTTATAAAGACTGCTAATTACCAGTTGTTACTGTACACACAGTAGCCTACATACCTTATAAAGACTGCTAATTACCAGTTGTTACAGTTCACACAGTAGCCTACATACCTTATAAAGACTGCTAATTACCAGTTGTTACTGTACACACAGTAGCCTACATACTTTATAAAGACTGCTAATTACCAGTTGTTACTGTACACACAGTAGCCTACATACTTTATAAAGACTGCTAATTACCAGTTGTTACTGTACACACAGTAGCCTACATACCTTACAAAGACTGCTAATTACCAGTTGTTACTGTACACACAGTAGCCTACATACTTTATAAAGACTGCTAATTACCAGTTGTTACTGTACACACAGTAGCCTACATACCTTATAAAGACTGCTAATTACCAGTTGTTACAGTTCACACAGTAGCCTACATACCTTATGAAGACTGCTAATTACCAGTTGTTACTGTACACACAGTAGCCTACATACCTTATAAAGACTGCTAATTACCAGTTGTTACAGTTCACACAGTAGCCTACATACCTTATGAAGACTGCTAATTACTAGTTGTTATTGTACACACAGTAGCCTACATACCTTACAAAGACTGCTAATTACCAGTTGTTATTGTACACACAGTAGCCTACATACCTTATGAAGACTGCTAATTACCAGTTGTTACTGTACACACAGTAGCCTACATACTTTATAAAGACTGCTAATTACCAGTTGTTACTGTACACACAGTAGCCTACATACTTTATAAAGACTGCTAATTACCAGTTGTTACTGTACACACAGTAGCCTACATACCTTACAAAGACTGCTAATTACCAGTTGTTACTGTACACACGGTAGCCTACATACTTTATAAAGACTGCTAATTACCAGTTGTTACTGTACACACAGTAGCCTACATACCTTATAAAGACTGCTAATTACCAGTTGTTACAGTTCACACAGTAGCCTACATACCTTATGAAGACTGCTAATTACTAGTTGTTATTGTACACACAATAGCCTACATACCTTATGAAGACTGCTAATTACTAGTTGTTATTGTACACACAGTAGCCTACATACCTTACAAAGACTGCTAATTACCAGTTGTTATTGTACACACAGTAGCCTACATACCTTATGAAGACTGCTAATTACTAGTTGTTACTGTACACACAATAGCCTACATACCTTACAAAGACTGCTAATTACCAGTTGTTACAGTTCACACAGTAGCCTACATACCTTATGAAGACTGCTAATTACCAGTTGTTACTGTACACACAGTAGCCTACATACTTTATAAAGACTGCTAATTACTAGTTGTTACTGTACACACAGTAGCCTACATACCTTATAAAGACTGCTAATTACCAGTTGTTACTGTACACACAGTAGCCTACATACCTTATGAAGACTGCTAATTACTAGTTGTTATTGTACACACAGTAGCCTACATACCTTACAAAGACTGCTAATTACCAGTTGTTATTGTACACACAGTAGCCTACATACCTTATGAAGACTGCTAATTACTAGTTGTTATTGTACACACATTAGCCTACATACCTTACAAAGACTGCTAATTACTAGTTGTTACTGTACACACAATAGCCTACATACTTTATAAAGACTGCTAATTACTAGTTGTTACTGTACACACAGTAGCCTACATACCTTATAAAGACTGCTAATTACCAGTTGTTACTGTACACACAGTAGCCTACATACCTTATGAAGACTGCTAATTACTAGTTGTTACTGTACACCCAGTAGCCTACATACCTTATGAAGACTGCTAATTACTAGTTGTTACTGTACACACAGTAGCCTACATACCTTATGAAGACTGCTAATTACCAGTTGTTACTGTACACACAGTAGCCTACATACCTTATGAAGACTGCTAATTACCAGTTGTTATTGTACACACAGTAGCCTACATACCTTACAAAGACTGCTAATTACTAGTTGTTACTGTACACACAGTAGCCTACATACCTTATGAAGACTGCTAATTACTAGTTGTTACTGTACACACAGTAGCCTACATACCTTATGAAGACTGCTAATTACCAGTTGTTACTGTACACACAGTAGCCTACATACCTTACAAAGACTGCTAATTACTAGTTGTTATTGTACACACAGTAGCCTACATACCTTATGAAGACTGCTAATTACTAGTTGTTATTGTACACACAGTAGCCTACATACCTTATGAAGACTGCTAATTACTAGTTGTTACTGTACACACAGTAGCCTACATACCTTATGAAGACTGCTAATTACTAGTTGTTATTGTACACACAGTAGCCTACATACCTTATGAAGACTGCTAATTACTAGTTGTTATTGTACACACAGTAGCCTACATACCTTATGAAGACTGCTAATTACTAGTTGTTATTGTACACACAGTAGCCTACATACCTTATGAAGACTGCTAATTACTAGTTGTTATTGTACACACAGTAGCCTACATACCTTATGAAGACTGCTAATTACCAGTTGTTACTGTACACACAGTAGCCTACATACCTTACAAAGACTGCTAATTACCAGTTGTTATTGTACACACAGTAGCCTACATACCTTACAAAGACTGCTAATTACTAGTTGTTACTGTACACACAGTAGCCTACATACCTTATGAAGACTGCTAATTACCAGTTGTTACTGTACACACAGTAGCCTACATACCTTACAAAGACTGCTAATTACTAGTTGTTATTGTACACACAGTAGCCTACATACCTTATGAAGACTGCTAATTACTAGTTGTTATTGTACACACAGTAGCCTACATACCTTATGAAGACTGCTAATTACTAGTTGTTACTGTACACACAGTAGCCTACATACCTTATGAAGACTGCTAATTACTAGTTGTTATTGTACACACAGTAGCCTACATACCTTATGAAGACTGCTAATTACTAGTTGTTATTGTACACACAGTAGCCTACATACCTTATGAAGACTGCTAATTACCAGTTGTTACTGTACACACAGTAGCCTACATACCTTACAAAGACTGCTAATTACTAGTTGTTATTGTACACACAGTAGCCTACATACCTTATGAAGACTGCTAATTACTAGTTGTTACTGTACACACAGTAGCCTACATACCTTATGAAGACTGCTAATTACCAGTTGTTATTGTACACACAGTAGCCTACATACCTTACAAAGACTGCTAATTACTAGTTGTTACTGTACACACAGTAGCCTACATACCTTATGAAGACTGCTAATTACCAGTTGTTATTGTACACACAGTAGCCTACATACCTTACAAAGACTGCTAATTACTAGTTGTTACTGTACACACAGTAGCCTACATACCTTATGAAGACTGCTAATTACTAGTTGTTATTGTACACACAGTAGCCTACATACCTTATGAAGACTGCTAATTACTAGTTGTTATTGTACACACAGTAGCCTACATACCTTATGAAGACTGCTAATTACCAGTTGTTACTGTACACACAGTAGCCTACATACCTTACAAAGACTGCTAATTACTAGTTGTTATTGTACACACAGTAGCCTACATACCTTATGAAGACTGCTAATTACTAGTTGTTACTGTACACACAGTAGCCTACATACCTTATGAAGACTGCTAATTACCAGTTGTTATTGTACACACAGTAGCCTACATACCTTACAAAGACTGCTAATTACTAGTTGTTACTGTACACACAGTAGCCTACATACCTTATGAAGACTGCTAATTACTAGTTGTTACTGTACACACAGTAGCCTACATACCTTATGAAGACTGCTAATTACTAGTTGTTATTGTACACACAGTAGCCTACATACCTTATGAAGACTGCTAATTACTAGTTGTTATTGTACACACAGTAGCCTACATACCTTATGAAGACTGCTAATTACCAGTTGTTACTGTACACACAGTAGCCTACATACCTTACAAAGACTGCTAATTACTAGTTGTTATTGTACACACAGTAGCCTACATACCTTATGAAGACTGCTAATTACTAGTTGTTACTGTACACACAGTAGCCTACATACCTTATGAAGACTGCTAATTACCAGTTGTTATTGTACACACAGTAGCCTACATACCTTACAAAGACTGCTAATTACTAGTTGTTACTGTACACACAGTAGCCTACATACCTTATGAAGACTGCTAATTACCAGTTGTTACTGTACACACAGTAGCCTACATACCTTACAAAGACTGCTAATTACTAGTTGTTATTGTACACACAGTAGCCTACATACCTTATGAAGACTGCTAATTACTAGTTGTTATTGTACACACAGTAGCCTACATACCTTATGAAGACTGCTAATTACTAGTTGTTACTGTACACACAGTAGCCTACATACCTTATGAAGACTGCTAATTACCAGTTGTTACTGTACACACAGTAGCCTACATACCTTACAAAGACTGCTAATTACTAGTTGTTACTGTACACACAATAGCCTACATACCTTACAAAGACTGCTAATTACCAGTTGTTATTGTACACACAGTAGCCTACATACCTTATGAAGACTGCTAATTACTAGTTGTTATTGTACACACAGTAGCCTACATACCTTATGAAGACTGCTAATTACTAGTTGTTACTGTACACACAGTAGCCTACATACCTTATGAAGACTGCTAATTACTAGTTGTTATTGTACACACAGTAGCCTACATACCTTATGAAGACTGCTAATTACTAGTTGTTATTGTACACACAGTAGCCTACATACCTTACAAAGACTGCTAATTACTAGTTGTTACTGTACACACAGTAGCCTACATACCTTATGAAGACTGCTAATTACCAGTTGTTACTGTACACACAGTAGCCTACATACCTTACAAAGACTGCTAATTACTAGTTGTTATTGTACACACAGTAGCCTACATACCTTATAAAGACTGCTAATTACTAGTTGTTACTGTACACACAGTAGCCTACATACCTTATGAAGACTGCTAATTACTAGTTGTTACTGTACACACAGTAGCCTACATACCTTACAAAGACTGCTAATTACCAGTTGTTATTGTACACACAGTAGCCTACATACCTTATGAAGACTGCTAATTACTAGTTGTTATTGTACACACAGTAGCCTACATACCTTATGAAGACTGCTAATTACTAGTTGTTACTGTACACACAGTAGCCTACATACCTTATGAAGACTGCTAATTACTAGTTGTTATTGTACACACAATAGCCTACATACCTTATGAAGACTGCTAATTACTAGTTGTTATTGTACACACAGTAGCCTACATACCTTATGAAGACTGCTAATTACTAGTTGTTATTGTACACACAGTAGCCTACATACCTTATGAAGACTGCTAATTACCAGTTGTTACTGTACACACAGTAGCCTACATACCTTATGAAGACTGCTAATTACTAGTTGTTATTGTACACACAGTAGCCTACATACCTTATGAAGACTGCTAATTACTAGTTGTTATTGTACACACAGTAGCCTACATACCTTATGAAGACTGCTAATTACCAGTTGTTACTGTACACACAATAGCCTACATACCTTACAAAGACTGCTAATTACCAGTTGGTACTGTACACACAGTAGCCTACATACCTTACAAAGACTGCTAATTACCAGTTCTTATTGTACACACAGTAGCCTACATACCTTATGAAGACTGCTAATTACTAGTTGTTACTGTACGCACAATAGCCTACATACCTTATGAAGACTGCTAATTACCAGTTGTTATTGTACACACAGTAGCCTACATACCTTATGAAGACTGCTGATTACCAGTTGTTATTGTACACACAGTAGCCTACATACCTTACAAAGACTGCTAATTACTAGTTGTTACTGTACACACAATAGCCTACATACCTTATGAAGACTGCTAATTACTAGTTGTTACAGTACACACAGTAGCCTACATACCTTATGAAGACTGCTGATTACCAGTTGTTATTGTACACACAGTAGCCTACATACCTTACAAAGACTGCTAATTACCAGTTGTTATTGTACACACAGTAGCCTACATACCTTATGAAGACTGCTAATTACTAGTTGTTACTGTACACACAATAGCCTACATACCTTATGAAGACTGCTAATTACCAGTTGTTATTGTACACACAATAGCCTACATACCTTACAAAGACTGCTAATTACCAGTTGTTACAGTTCACACAGTAGCCTACATACCTTATGAAGACTGCTAATTACCAGTTGTTACAGTACACACAGTAGCCTACATACCTTATGAAGACTGCTAATTACTAGTTGTTATTGTACACACAGTAGCCTACATACCTTATGAAGACTGCTGATTACCAGTTGTTATTGTACACACAGTAGCCTACATACCTTACAAAGACTGCTAATTACCAGTTGTTACTGTACACACAGTAGCCTACATACCTTATGAAGACTGCTAATTACTAGTTGTTACTGTACACACAGTAGCCTACATACCTTATAAAGACTGCTAATTACTAGTTGTTACAGTACACACAGTAGCCTACATACCTTACAAAGACTGCTAATTACTAGTTGTTACTGTACACACAATAGCCTACATACCTTACAAAGACTGCTAATTACCAGTTGTTATTGTACACACAATAGCCTACATACCTTATAAAGACTGCTAATTACCAGTTGTTACTGTACACACAGTAGCCTACATACCTTACAAAGACTGCTAATTACTAGTTGTTACAGTACACACAGTAGCCTACATACCTTATGAAGACTGCTAATTACTAGTTGTTATTGTACACACAGTAGCCTACATACCTTATGAAGACTGCTAATTACTAGTTGTTATTGTACACACAGTAGCCTACATACCTTATGAAGACTGCTGATTACCAGTTGTTATTGTACACACAGTAGCCTACATACCTTACAAAGACTGCTAATTACTAGTTGTTACTGTACACACAATAGCCTACATACCTTATGAAGACTGCTAATTACTAGTTGTTACAGTACACACAGTAGCCTACATACCTTATGAAGACTGCTGATTACCAGTTGTTATTGTACACACAGTAGCCTACATACCTTACAAAGACTGCTAATTACCAGTTGTTATTGTACACACAGTAGCCTACATACCTTATGAAGACTGCTAATTACTAGTTGTTACTGTACACACAATAGCCTACATACCTTATGAAGACTGCTAATTACCAGTTGTTATTGTACACACAATAGCCTACATACCTTATGAAGACTGCTAATTACCAGTTGTTATTGTACACACAATAGCCTACATACCTTACAAAGACTGCTAATTACCAGTTGTTACAGTTCACACAGTAGCCTACATACCTTATGAAGACTGCTAATTACCAGTTGTTACAGTACACACAGTAGCCTACATACCTTATGAAGACTGCTAATTACTAGTTGTTATTGTACACACAGTAGCCTACATACCTTATGAAGACTGCTGATTACCAGTTGTTATTGTACACACAGTAGCCTACATACCTTACAAAGACTGCTAATTACCAGTTGTTACTGTACACACAGTAGCCTACATACCTTATGAAGACTGCTAATTACTAGTTGTTACTGTACACACAGTAGCCTACATACCTTATAAAGACTGCTAATTACTAGTTGTTACAGTACACACAGTAGCCTACATACCTTACAAAGACTGCTAATTACTAGTTGTTACTGTACACACAGTAGCCTACATACCTTACAAAGACTGCTGATTACCAGTTGTTATTGTACACACAGTAGCCTACATACCTTACAAAGACTGCTAATTACCAGTTGTTACTGTACACACAGTAGCCTACATACCTTATAAAGACTGCTAATTACCAGTTGTTACTGTACACACAGTAGCCTACATACCTTACAAAGACTGCTAATTACCAGTTGTTACTGTACACACAGTAGCCTACATACCTTATAAAGACTGCTAATTACTAGTTGTTACTGTACACACAATAGCCTACATACCTTACAAAGACTGCTAATTACCAGTTGTTACTGTACACACAGTAGCCTACATACCTTACAAAGACTGCTAATTACTAGTTGTTACTGTACACACAGTAGCCTACATACCTTATAAAGACTGCTAATTACCAGTTGTTACTGTACACACAGTAGCCTACATACCTTATGAAGACTGCTAATTACTAGTTGTTACTGTACACACAGTAGCCTACATACCTTACAAAGACTGCTAATTACTAGTTGTTATTGTACACACAATAGCCTACATACCTTACAAAGACTGCTAATTACTAGTTGTTACTGTACACACAGTAGCCTACATACCTTATAAAGACTGCTAATTACCAGTTGTTACTGTACACACAGTAGCCTACATACCTTATGAAGACTGCTAATTACCAGTTGTTACTGTACACACAGTAGCCTACATACCTTACAAAGACTGCTAATTACTAGTTGTTATTGTACACACAGTAGCCTACATACCTTATGAAGACTGCTAATTACTAGTTGTTATTGTACACACAGTAGCCTACATACCTTATGAAGACTGCTAATTACCAGTTGTTACTGTACACACAGTAGCCTACATACCTTACAAAGACTGCTAATTACCAGTTGTTATTGTACACACAGTAGCCTACATACCTTACAAAGACTGCTAATTACTAGTTGTTACTGTACACACAGTAGCCTACATACCTTATGAAGACTGCTAATTACCAGTTGTTACTGTACACACAGTAGCCTACATACCTTACAAAGACTGCTAATTACTAGTTGTTATTGTACACACAGTAGCCTACATACCTTATGAAGACTGCTAATTACTAGTTGTTATTGTACACACAGTAGCCTACATACCTTATGAAGACTGCTAATTACTAGTTGTTATTGTACACACAGTAGCCTACATACCTTATGAAGACTGCTAATTACCAGTTGTTACTGTACACACAGTAGCCTACATACCTTACAAAGACTGCTAATTACTAGTTGTTATTGTACACACAGTAGCCTACATACCTTATGAAGACTGCTAATTACTAGTTGTTACTGTACACACAGTAGCCTACATACCTTATGAAGACTGCTAATTACCAGTTGTTATTGTACACACAGTAGCCTACATACCTTACAAAGACTGCTAATTACTAGTTGTTACTGTACACACAGTAGCCTACATACCTTATGAAGACTGCTAATTACCAGTTGTTATTGTACACACAGTAGCCTACATACCTTACAAAGACTGCTAATTACTAGTTGTTACTGTACACACAGTAGCCTACATACCTTATGAAGACTGCTAATTACTAGTTGTTATTGTACACACAGTAGCCTACATACCTTATGAAGACTGCTAATTACTAGTTGTTATTGTACACACAGTAGCCTACATACCTTATGAAGACTGCTAATTACCAGTTGTTACTGTACACACAGTAGCCTACATACCTTACAAAGACTGCTAATTACTAGTTGTTATTGTACACACAGTAGCCTACATACCTTATGAAGACTGCTAATTACTAGTTGTTACTGTACACACAGTAGCCTACATACCTTATGAAGACTGCTAATTACCAGTTGTTATTGTACACACAGTAGCCTACATACCTTACAAAGACTGCTAATTACTAGTTGTTACTGTACACACAGTAGCCTACATACCTTATGAAGACTGCTAATTACTAGTTGTTACTGTACACACAGTAGCCTACATACCTTATGAAGACTGCTAATTACTAGTTGTTATTGTACACACAGTAGCCTACATACCTTATGAAGACTGCTAATTACTAGTTGTTACTGTACACACAATAGCCTACATACCTTACAAAGACTGCTAATTACCAGTTGTTATTGTACACACAGTAGCCTACATACCTTATGAAGACTGCTAATTACCAGTTGTTATTGTACACACAGTAGCCTACATACCTTACAAAGACTGCTAATTACTAGTTGTTATTGTACACACAGTAGCCTACATACCTTATGAAGACTGCTAATTACTAGTTGTTACTGTACACACAGTAGCCTACATACCTTATGAAGACTGCTAATTACCAGTTGTTATTGTACACACAGTAGCCTACATACCTTACAAAGACTGCTAATTACTAGTTGTTACTGTACACACAGTAGCCTACATACCTTATGAAGACTGCTAATTACCAGTTGTTACTGTACACACAGTAGCCTACATACCTTACAAAGACTGCTAATTACTAGTTGTTATTGTACACACAGTAGCCTACATACCTTATGAAGACTGCTAATTACTAGTTGTTATTGTACACACAGTAGCCTACATACCTTATGAAGACTGCTAATTACTAGTTGTTACTGTACACACAGTAGCCTACATACCTTATGAAGACTGCTAATTACCAGTTGTTACTGTACACACAGTAGCCTACATACCTTACAAAGACTGCTAATTACTAGTTGTTACTGTACACACAATAGCCTACATACCTTACAAAGACTGCTAATTACCAGTTGTTATTGTACACACAGTAGCCTACATACCTTATGAAGACTGCTAATTACTAGTTGTTATTGTACACACAGTAGCCTACATACCTTATGAAGACTGCTAATTACTAGTTGTTACTGTACACACAGTAGCCTACATACCTTATGAAGACTGCTAATTACTAGTTGTTATTGTACACACAGTAGCCTACATACCTTACAAAGACTGCTAATTACTAGTTGTTACTGTACACACAGTAGCCTACATACCTTATGAAGACTGCTAATTACCAGTTGTTACTGTACACACAGTAGCCTACATACCTTATGAAGACTGCTAATTACTAGTTGTTATTGTACACACAGTAGCCTACATACCTTACAAAGACTGCTAATTACTAGTTGTTATTGTACACACAGTAGCCTACATACCTTATAAAGACTGCTAATTACTAGTTGTTATTGTACACACAGTAGCCTACATACCTTATGAAGACTGCTAATTACTAGTTGTTATTGTACACACAGTAGCCTACATACCTTATGAAGACTGCTAATTACCAGTTGTTACTGTACACACAGTAGCCTACATACCTTACAAAGACTGCTAATTACCAGTTGTTATTGTACACACAGTAGCCTACATACCTTACAAAGACTGCTAATTACTAGTTGTTACTGTACACACAGTAGCCTACATACCTTATGAAGACTGCTAATTACCAGTTGTTACTGTACACACAGTAGCCTACATACCTTACAAAGACTGCTAATTACTAGTTGTTATTGTACACACAGTAGCCTACATACCTTATGAAGACTGCTAATTACTAGTTGTTATTGTACACACAGTAGCCTACATACCTTATGAAGACTGCTAATTACTAGTTGTTACTGTACACACAGTAGCCTACATACCTTATGAAGACTGCTAATTACTAGTTGTTATTGTACACACAATAGCCTACATACCTTATGAAGACTGCTAATTACTAGTTGTTATTGTACACACAGTAGCCTACATACCTTATGAAGACTGCTAATTACTAGTTGTTACTGTACACACAGTAGCCTACATACCTTATGAAGACTGCTAATTACTAGTTGTTATTGTACACACAGTAGCCTACATACCTTATGAAGACTGCTAATTACTAGTTGTTATTGTACACACAGTAGCCTACATACCTTATGAAGACTGCTAATTACCAGTTGTTACTGTACACACAGTAGCCTACATACCTTATGAAGACTGCTAATTACTAGTTGTTATTGTACACACAGTAGCCTACATACCTTATGAAGACTGCTAATTACTAGTTGTTATTGTACACACAGTAGCCTACATACCTTATAAAGACTGCTAATTACTAGTTGTTACTGTACACACAGTAGCCTACATACCTTATGAAGACTGCTAATTACTAGTTGTTATTGTACACACAGTAGCCTACATACCTTATGAAGACTGCTAATTACTAGTTGTTACTGTACACACAGTAGCCTACATACCTTATGAAGACTGCTAATTACTAGTTGTTATTGTACACACAGTAGCCTACATACCTTATGAAGACTGCTAATTACTAGTTGTTATTGTACACACAGTAGCCTACATACCTTATGAAGACTGCTAATTACTAGTTGTTATTGTACACACAGTAGCCTACATACCTTATGAAGACTGCTAATTACCAGTTGTTACTGTACACACAGTAGCCTACATACCTTATGAAGACTGCTAATTACTAGTTGTTATTGTACACACAGTAGCCTACATACCTTATGAAGACTGCTAATTACCAGTTGTTACTGTACACACAGTAGCCTACATACCTTATGAAGACTGCTAATTCCCAGTTGTTACTGTACACACAGTAGCCTACATACCTTACAAAGACTGCTAATTACCAGTTGTTATTGTACACACAGTAGCCTACATACCTTATGAAGACTGCTAATTACTAGTTGTTACTGTACGCACAATAGCCTACATACCTTATGAAGACTGCTAATTACCAGTTGTTATTGTACACACAGTAGCCTACATACCTTATGAAGACTGCTGATTACCAGTTGTTATTGTACACACAGTAGCCTACATACCTTACAAAGACTGCTAATTACTAGTTGTTACTGTACACACAATAGCCTACATACCTTATGAAGACTGCTAATTACTAGTTGTTACAGTACACACAGTAGCCTACATACCTTATGAAGACTGCTGATTACCAGTTGTTATTGTACACACAGTAGCCTACATACCTTACAAAGACTGCTAATTACCAGTTGTTATTGTACACACAGTAGCCTACATACCTTATGAAGACTGCTAATTACTAGTTGTTACTGTACACACAATAGCCTACATACCTTATGAAGACTGCTAATTACCAGTTGTTATTGTACACACAATAGCCTACATACCTTATGAAGACTGCTAATTACCAGTTGTTATTGTACACACAATAGCCTACATACCTTACAAAGACTGCTAATTACCAGTTGTTACAGTTCACACAGTAGCCTACATACCTTATGAAGACTGCTAATTACTAGTTGTTATTGTACACACAGTAGCCTACATACCTTATGAAGACTGCTAATTACTAGTTGTTATTGTACACACAGTAGCCTACATACCTTACAAAGACTGCTAATTACTAGTTGTTACTGTACACACAGTAGCCTACATACCTTATGAAGACTGCTAATTACCAGTTGTTACTGTACACACAGTAGCCTACATACCTTACAAAGACTGCTAATTACTAGTTGTTATTGTACACACAGTAGCCTACATACCTTATGAAGACTGCTAATTACTAGTTGTTATTGTACACACAGTAGCCTACATACCTTATGAAGACTGCTAATTACTAGTTGTTATTGTACACACAGTAGCCTACATACCTTATAAAGACTGCTAATTACTAGTTGTTATTGTACACACAGTAGCCTACATACCTTATGAAGACTGCTAATTACCAGTTGTTACAGTTCACACAGTAGCCTACATACCTTATGAAGACTGCTAATTACCAGTTGTTACTGTACACACAGTAGCCTACATACCTTACAAAGACTGCTAATTACCAGTTGTTATTGTACACACAGTAGCCTACATACCTTACAAAGACTGCTAATTACTAGTTGTTACTGTACACACAGTAGCCTACATACCTTATGAAGACTGCTAATTACCAGTTGTTACTGTACACACAGTAGCCTACATACCTTACAAAGACTGCTAATTACTAGTTGTTATTGTACACACAGTAGCCTACATACCTTATGAAGACTGCTAATTACTAGTTGTTATTGTACACACAGTAGCCTACATACCTTATGAAGACTGCTAATTACTAGTTGTTACTGTACACACAGTAGCCTACATACCTTATGAAGACTGCTAATTACTAGTTGTTATTGTACACACAGTAGCCTACATACCTTATGAAGACTGCTAATTACTAGTTGTTATTGTACACACAGTAGCCTACATACCTTATGAAGACTGCTAATTACTAGTTGTTATTGTACACACAGTAGCCTACATACCTTATGAAGACTGCTAATTACTAGTTGTTACTGTACACACAGTAGCCTACATACCTTATGAAGACTGCTAATTACTAGTTGTTATTGTACACACAGTAGCCTACATACCTTATGAAGACTGCTAATTACTAGTTGTTATTGTACACACAGTAGCCTACATACCTTATGAAGACTGCTAATTACCAGTTGTTACTGTACACACAGTAGCCTACATACCTTATGAAGACTGCTAATTACTAGTTGTTATTGTACACACAGTAGCCTACATACCTTATGAAGACTGCTAATTACTAGTTGTTATTGTACACACAGTAGCCTACATACCTTATAAAGACTGCTAATTACTAGTTGTTACTGTACACACAGTAGCCTACATACCTTATGAAGACTGCTAATTACTAGTTGTTATTGTACACACAGTAGCCTACATACCTTATGAAGACTGCTAATTACTAGTTGTTACTGTACACACAGTAGCCTACATACCTTATGAAGACTGCTAATTACTAGTTGTTATTGTACACACAGTAGCCTACATACCTTATGAAGACTGCTAATTACTAGTTGTTATTGTACACACAGTAGCCTACATACCTTATGAAGACTGCTAATTACTTGTTGTTATTGTACACACAGTAGCCTACATACCTTATGAAGACTGCTAATTACCAGTTGTTACTGTACACACAGTAGCCTACATACCTTATGAAGACTGCTAATTACTAGTTGTTATTGTACACACAGTAGCCTACATACCTTATGAAGACTGCTAATTACCAGTTGTTACTGTACACACAGTAGCCTACATACCTTATGAAGACTGCTAATTACCAGTTGTTACTGTACACACAGTAGCCTACATACCTTACAAAGACTGCTAATTACCAGTTGTTATTGTACACACAGTAGCCTACATACCTTATGAAGACTGCTAATTACTAGTTGTTACTGTACACACAATAGCCTACATACCTTATGAAGACTGCTAATTACCAGTTGTTACTGTACACACAGTAGCCTACATACCTTATGAAGACTGCTAATTACCAGTTGTTACTGTACACACAGTAGCCTACATACCTTACAAAGACTGCTAATTACCAGTTGTTATTGTACACACAGTAGCCTACATACCTTATGAAGACTGCTAATTACTAGTTGTTACTGTACACACAGTAGCCTACATACCTTATGAAGACTGCTGATTACCAGTTGTTATTGTACACACAGTAGCCTACATACCTTACAAAGACTGCTAATTACTAGTTGTTACTGTACACACAATAGCCTACATACCTTACAAAGACTGCTAATTACCAGTTGTTACAGTACACACAGTAGCCTACATACCTTATGAAGACTGCTAATTACCAGTTGTTATTGTACACACAGTAGCCTACATACCTTATGAAGACTGCTGATTACCAGTTGTTATTGTACACACAGTAGCCTACATACCTTATGAAGACTGCTAATTACCAGTTGTTACAGTACACACAGTAGCCTACATACCTTATGAAGACTGCTAATTACTAGTTGTTATTGTACACACAGTAGCCTACATACCTTATGAAGACTGCTGATTACCAGTTGTTATTGTACACACAGTAGCCTACATACCTTACAAAGACTGCTAATTACCAGTTGTTACTGTACACACAATAGCCTACATACCTTACAAAGACTGCTAATTACCAGTTGTTACTGTACACACAGTAGCCTACATACCTCACAAAGACTGCTAATTACTAGTTGTTACTGTACACACAATAGCCTACATACCTTACAAAGACTGCTAATTACCAGTTGTTACTGTACACACAGTAGCCTACATACCTTACAAAGACTGCTAATTACTAGTTGTTACTGTACACACAATAGCCTACATACCTTATAAAGACTGCTAATTACTAGTTGTTACTGTACACACAATAGCCTACATACCTTACAAAGACTGCTAATTACCAGTTGTTATTGTACACACAATAGCCTACATACCTTACAAAGACTGCTAATTACTAGTTGTTATTGTACACACAGTAGCCTACATACCTTACAAAGACTGCTAATTACTAGTTGTTACAGTACACACAGTAGCCTACATACCTTACAAAGACTGCTAATTACTAGTTGTTATTGTACACACAGTAGCCTACATACCTTATAAAGACTGCTAATTACTAGTTGTTACTGTACACACAATAGCCTACATACCTTACAAAGACTGCTAATTACCAGTTGTTATTGTACACACAATAGCCTACATACCTTACAAAGACTGCTAATTACTAGTTGTTATTGTACACACAGTAGCCTACATACCTTACAAAGACTGCTAATTACTAGTTGTTACAGTACACACAGTAGCCTACATACCTTACAAAGACTGCTAATTACTAGTTGTTATTGTACACACAGTAGCCTACATACCTTATAAAGACTGCTAATTACTAGTTGTTACTGTACACACAATAGCCTACATACCTTATGAAGACTGCTAATTACTAGTTGTTACTGTACACACAATAGCCTACATACCTTACAAAGACTGCTAATTACCAGTTGTTACTGTACACACAGTAGCCTACATACCTTACAAAGACTGCTAATTACCAGTTGTTACTGTACACACAGTAGCCTACATACCTTATGAAGACTGCTAATTACCAGTTGTTACTGTACACACAGTAGCCTACATACCTTATAAAGACTGCTGATTACCAGTTGTTACAGTACACACAGTAGCCTACATACCTTATAAAGACTGCTAATTACTAGTTGTTACTGTACACACAATAGCCTACATACCTTACAAAGACTGCTAATTCAACTACACCCATTATATCAGTAGATTCATCTATAGCGATTGAAAAGTAATCCGCCAGGTTTGGGTTAGCAGAGTCATACGGAGGTAATCATTAATGCTTTCAAATCTACCAGTAGTAGTTTTCCTAGAAGGTGGTGTTGCCTTGATTTCACCAATCACATCACGCTCATCTGGAAAAAGTGTTTTCATAGCTTCAACCATGCATTCTTTTACAATTTCAGCATGAGCATAGAGAAGCATTGTTTATGCTGAAATCTTTGAGACTCGTAGAGTAGCTTCTGTAGCGTGTTTATCCGCAGCTGTGAAAGAAACTAGCATATTTTTTAAAAAACTTGGTGATTTTTGAAGTTTATCTAACTTTTTACTTCTAGCTACATATCCCAGTGGAAATGTAGTAGTGAATTCTTTAGGCTTCATTTCATGATGTCGTTTGATGCTCGTCTACTTGTTAGCGGAGATCGTTTCCTGGCACAATAGACATTGTGGTTTGCCATGCTAAAGGTGAAGGCATATTTCAGGGCTCACTCATCTTGCAATTCTTTTTTAGATTTTCTTCTATATCGTTTATTTTGTGAGGCTCTCTTTGTAACTCTGAAAATGGTTCGTTTTGTTGAAACCTCACTGCGTTAGTTGGCTTAATTGGAAGTGACGTGTTCAACTAAGACACATCATCTTATATAAGCCAGCATTATGAAATCACAATGAAAAGACCTCATGAGAAACATTTCTGGAGCAATATAATTTCGTAATCATCGTGCGTGATGCCATGAATTATGACTCATGATGCATGTGTAGGCTATATATAAGGCAGTAATAGTGCATTTTTAAATAAGTCTAATATGTCATAATTTGTGTACCTTCGCACAGTATATTAGAAGAATATTTTATATACGTTAAAATAATTTAAATTTTCACAGAGTTGAAAAAGCCGCAACAAAATTTGAAAAGAGCCGCACTTTGCCCTCTTATCTTATTTATCTGATTTGGTGACCTACTAAAGGAGGCAAAACTGTCACTTTGATATTTTTACCAAACATTTTTGGTAACAAACCTTTGAAATGTGCCACACCTGTCATCACGGAGATTTGTATTCTAGGGTCACTTTTGTTAACTTCTCTACGTATCATTCCACAAAATAAAATCTTATCACATAATGTTAACTTTTATGGAACACATTTTAAAACAAATTCAGCTATTATACAAATAATTCATACTAGTATACCTCTAAGTTTCCTGAAAATCAAAAACTTAATTTATGCGCTATCTGTGCTTAATATGCATCGTCACATTCATGAAAGTGAATTTTGGTTGGAAAATTATTAATATTATTGCAAATCATGAATATTTTTGCACTCTTTATTTAACTAGTTTATTTTAATATATTAATATTTTGTTTAAATATACTTTATTTGATCAGTATATCCTGTTTTTCAATTTTTTACTGAACATCAAAAAATGCCGCAAATGACATTATTCAATGTTCCCACTTACCATTACAGTAAATTTGCAAGATGTTCACTTCCTGACCACCAAGTTTAAAGGAATTTCAATAAGGCGGAACAGAAGTTCATGGGACAACTGTCAGTATCAGGAAAATGGTGAGAAAACTGAGATGCTGTTAGTCATATGTGACAATCAACAACACAGCAGGAATATACTCCAATTTGGCATTACCAATGTTCAAAGTACATTTGGATTACATATATCAGAGGTCGAGCTGTACAAGCCAGGTATATTTTATTTATATTGTACTAGCTGCATTACTCGCCTACTGGAACAGATTCACGTGCAGCAAAAGGTTTATTGAGAGTTGTCTTTCATACTGTACATCAACTCCAAATATGCAGTCTACTGAAATTGTTGCCCTGCTGTATTATTATGTAATTTGCCTCCTGAAACTGTTGCCCTGAATATACACACTCATATTACATGTAAATAATGTTGGGGAGAATAATGGAAATCTGCAATGTGTTTCACAGCTAGATGCGTGTAAAACCTAGTAAATATTTTAGATTCACGTGTCTAGATTCATGCGTTTGTCCATACCGTCTATATTTGCAATTGACAATCGCGCACTTCTGCCCCCGAGCCTCCGCCTTGTCTGACCAGTCAACCAATCAATCGCTTCGCACTCGCAATCAATTGGCCCGCATCCGCCTCACAATCAATCGCCTCACAATCAATTGCCTCGCACTCACCTTGCAATCAATCGCCTCGCACTCGCAACCGATCGCCTCGCACTTGCAACCAATTGCCTTGCACTCGCAACCAGTCGCCTCGCACTTGCAACCAATCGCCACGCACTCGCAATCAGTCACCTCGCAATCAATCGCCTCGCACTCACCAACTCATTCATCCAGAAAGCCGTGCCTGGATACTCTCACTGCAGGCGGGGCGAAAAAGGTCTCCCACAACCCAAAACCGCTTGCTGCATTACCCGTCCACGGGAACAGATTCATTTACAGCAAGAAGTTTATCGAGAGTTGTCTTTCATACTGTAAAACTTACATTCAAGCCAGACATATGTTTAAAAACTTTGAATTCACTTCAAATAAGTTTAGCTAACTAAACACACACTTAAAGCTAGGTTTTAGTAGGTATTTTTAACTATTTTACTTAATTTCAATTCTTTATGGCTAAAGTTTTATCACTTATCTGTTTCTGTCTTTGCTTTCACTATAACTTTTAGTGGACCTGTTTAAACCTTTTTTAGCCTAATTCAGCAAGACAGCCCAAGCGATACTGTTTTCCGAAGGAAGTGAGTTTTTGTTAGGAGGTTAAGAGAGGTTGTTTGACCACTGACCGGTTTGACCCCTGACCTGTTTGACAACGGACCTGTTTGACCACTAACCTGTTTGACCACTGACCTGTTTGGGCACTGACCTGCTTGACCACTGACCTGTTTGACCCCTGACCTGTTTGACCCCTGACCTGTTTGAAGAAAAATTGCAACTTCAACTTTTTTACTGGTTGTAAAGAAAAAATCTTACCATTTTACACAAGAGAGCTCGACACATTGAAAATTGCTGAACTGAAAGAAATCAGTAATTGTGATTTTGTTTCAGGTGTTGTGAAAATACATTCGGCAAATGGCATTTTGGTACTTTTGTTAATTTGTTGTACGAAATAAGCACACTGACTGCCAAATTTGAACTCCAAAATTACTGCCAAATTACTTGTGTCGGCGTTGTATTCACAATGTTTGTGCGTTGCAAGTGCCTTGTATGTCCATTGCGCATACGTTGTATTCGCATTGTACAGACCTAAGATGCACCGTTACCAACATTTTTATAATTTGATATGCTTGGAAATTAGTTTTAACACTACTCAGTGTAGTTAATAAAACTGCTCTTGGCTATAGCATATATAGAATTATCAATAAATGCAGTCATATGCCATCATTATCAAATATAATTATGTCATCATTGCCACTACCCGCTATCACATGAATGCTGGCCTTAAGTCTTGCTAAGTTGGTTGATATGAACTCAGTAAAATATCTTTGCACTTTATAGTGTAAAAACCCTAGTTTGTGTAAATACTAGTACTAGTGTTGGGTACAGGTAATAAAACTGATTGAACTTGCGGGTTTATCTTCTCTCGAGTTTGACGTAATAGACATTTTGATCGATTTGATCTTGCGGGTTTAGGTTTTGGTACACGGATCCGTCGAATAGAGTGAACAAAAACTCAGTTTATTGTGCCCTGCGCTCTTGACTGTTTAACAACTTGCCTGTTAAAGCTGCGAACACAAATTTCGGTCAATAGAAAATAATGAAAAATAATAAATAATTTGAAAAGAATAATGATTGTATTGTAAATTTTAAGACTTGTCTGGTGTTTAAAAATTTTAAACATAAAATCAGTATCAACTAAACCCGATACCTAAAAAACCCGTTGGCCAAAAAGTACTTGTGCCAAACACTGCCAGCTACCTGATGCTCAAAAAACTCAAACGGAAAGGAGCGGAGTGTAAACTCGTTGGCCGAGATGTTCTATGTACTAGTGCCTAGCACTAGTACATACGCCTGTTGTATAGCCCGTTGTAGACAAACAGCAGACGTCTGTTGTTATACATTTGCTGTATAGCTCCATTAGACCCTAAAATGACTTTGCAATAAACATATATGTACATGAATGTACATGTTACAGCTCCATGAGACACACAAGTAGCATTAGCTAGTAGCCCCACTCAAGTGCTTTTATCAGTGCTATCTTGAATGTTATTTTGAGATAAGCTATTTGTAACTAATCATGTAGAATTTAAGCTATCAATATGTATTCTTCATTAACATAAAATAGAGTGGATACGCAATATATGGTGTCTCTAGCTTATAGTATTTTTTCATCTTATGAAGTGAAATGCAAGGTTTTTCCAAAACCTTGTCACAGCATTTTTCTCACCATAAGGCATCACTGGCGATGTCTATCCAAAATTCAAATTTGATTGACATCGCTTGGTCTTTCTTGTCAAAGTAATTTAAAAAAGGTTATAGTAAGGTCAGCTAAAATTTATAATCAAAGCGAAGTCAAAAAATGCAAATTAAAGTTAATTTTCATAAAATTCTAAAATTTAGCTTCAAGTGTGTTTAGGAAGCTGATGAGTGAAAATAAATGTAGAGTTTATGTTATGGTAAGTAGCGTTACAAAAGTCTAATGTATCAAACACATCGCTATCCAGGTCTTTCTCAGACAGCTGTTAGCTACTATGTCCGTTTCAAAGGTTAAAACTCGACTGCACATGGTAATGTTACATTTTATTGCAGATTATAACCACTAAATATGTAACTATAGCTGCTAAGGTTACTTTACTATTCTGTTATTAATTTTTAATATCTAATATCTTGAGGTTTACTACATTAGGAATTAGAAAGTTATATTTTAGTGTTGTTTTGTAGCTTCGTTTGCAAAGTTTAACGGAAGGTGTGTGAGCCGGTGTCCATCGGGCTATCAGCTAAACGCTCAGTTAGAATGTTTGGTCTGTAGAAATATGGTGTGCCATAAAGTCATGGATTGGAGGTCCAACAACGAAACCAATCAACCACCTCTTTCAACTTTAGAAAACTATACAAAGGTCTTAGGAAACCTGCAAATAACTGACCATGGAAACACAGGTATAATTAACTGAGTGTTATTGGCAGCATTTTTTGATTGCTCTGTTAGCATTTGTAAATTAAATGTGAAAAATTAGCATGATAAATTAGCATGATGTTTATTCAACTTTTTTCAGCATATCTTTTTTATTTTATTAGCAGTAACTTCATTTCATATAAAAATCTTTTACTAATTAAGCCATACAACAATAATAAAACAAAAAAAGGCAACGGTAAGCAACTAAAATCAAGTAAATAGTTTTACATATTATATATTATTCTTACATGTTTTACAAATAGAGTTTTAAATACTTTTGTTTGGAGAACAGATATTAAGCTGAAGACTGTTTAAGCTGCTAGGAATGATTATTGTTATTATTGTTACATTGTTATTATTGTTATTATTGTTATATTGATATTGTTGTTATATTGATATTGTTGTTATATTGTTGTATGCAATTTGTTCACATAAGTGAAAATAAGCTGAAAACCTGTAACTATTCTGTAAAAAAATGAACACAAACCATGAAAGATTTCTAAACCTTTAATTGGCGTAAAATAAATATCTAGCAAATAAACATTTAGCAGAGCAAAAATAAACATGAGAATAAACATATTTGTTTTATGACGGATTAAATTCAATTTGCAGCTTTACTTGCTAATACTTAGGATAAAAAACAATGCCTTGTAGATTAACTAGTTTAAACTGATATGTAACAAAAGTGTGACTGCCACACAAGTGATCAACTGACATACAACAGCTGATGTACTTTTGGCTATGTTGGCTATTTGTATCTTGTCTGTCATGTCTACAGATTACTTGAGGTTCAACCATCAAATGCGCCTCAAATGTACTCTGATCACTAGCGGAAAAAAATTACATTAATTTTATGCTTAGTAAAACGTTTCACCGTTAGTTGGATCTAGTAATTAAATATGATTTTATTGGACGGCAGTTCCAAGCCAATTCAGCGGCTTTCCCAAAAAACTGTACTTCTGGCTTAGTCTCTTCATTCTCTCCGGTTTCTCCGGCCTCTCTCGGTCTCTCTCAGGCTCTCTGGTCTCTCTCGATCTCTGTGGTCTCTTGGTCTCTCTCGGTCTTTTGGTGAGGCCCATCTGAGTCTCTAACAGCTCAGACTGAGCTGGACTCACTCCGACCCACTCTCTTAGCCTCAACTCAGCTGTTGAGTTGCACCAACCTATTTTAGCTTTGAACCTGTCTCTCTCCTGCTGCCACACTATTCATACTGCCACACCACTCCTGCTGCCACACCATAATAATTAATTGTGAGTAATAATTCTATTCATAGCACCTTCAGAGGTGCTATCAATCAAATTATTACTCGAGTTTGAACCTACGACAAAAATGTGTACAAATTTGGAAACAGATAGAACATCCACTTTAATGTGTTCACTTAGCCTTGAAAGTGATTTCATTGGCTACTAGCATGTAAGTTCAAAATTGGTCTAAAACTGGCCACCTATCAAGCACAACCTGATAAAAAAAATTTTCAAGACAAAATTGACCTTGGACTTGTTTTTTTTTCCAAATGATGATTCTTGGTCAGTGAGCCAAATTGTCCAAACAATCTGTTTATAATGGGTTAGTGTGAACACAGCTTAGGAGAGTAAATGATCTCTGATTCTGAAGCCTTTGTTTTGTTTCGTTTCGCTTTTGTTTGAAACCTTTAAAATGCAGACACACTCTCCTGACAAGTACCTGACAAGTACCTGACAAGTACCTGACAAGTACCTGACAAGCACCTGACAAGTATCTGACAAGTACCTGACAAGTACCTGACAAGTACCTGACAAGTACCTGACAAGTACCTGACAAGCACCTGACAAGTATCTGACAAGTACCTGACAAGTACCTGACAAGTACCTGAGTCTCCTGACATTATCTGCAACAGTTTGCGACATCAGTTCCACCTTATGTTAATATTGTGGAGGACTGAGATTGTACACTCATTATTTACTGCATATATATGTATTGATTATAGACTCGTATAGAATAGCAAGATAACCTGCCCAAACTTGCCTGTATTATGTAATCTTTATTTATTCTTTTATTAAATATGCATGCATACGCTTATATAATGTATTATGTGATATCCTTAAACATTCTTTTTATAGGAATAAGTAGAATAGTAGACGGAGCAATGCCGCTATATAAGCCAGTGCACGAGTTGCACTGGCGGGCTTGATATAACTTCATGTTGTTGTATGTATATATTCAAGATTAGAAGTAGTAAATATAATCAACTGTACTCACAAGGACTGATTTGGTTGATGCCTGCCTGGGCGGCTTAAAAGTTGCAGAAAGCAGGCTTTGATCTACTGTAAAATCAGACAGAACTGCCAGGGTGGATCTAGGGATTGCTAGGGATTGGTCTACGCTTTAACCAGACCTGATCGGGTATGCAATGGCATAAGAGATCAGGCCCTAAAGCGAGCTGCTAGGGGACCTAGACTAGCCAACAGTAGAGACACAGAGGACAGGCTACATTGTTTTCGGAGTAGGCCTGACTACTGGGTACTTGTCACGAACTGACCTGACCGTCGGGTGTGTCAGGCAGGCCTAGAAAAGGGGGACACCCAGAGTTCAGGCTGCGGCCACCTGTTAGGGTAGTAAAGCTGGCTCAGCTACCAGGGCCAGGCCTTTACAATGTGTTCCTTTGAAATAAAAATGATAAGTCCTACAATTTCATATTAAAGAAGGAACCATTCTCTTTTCTCATCTCAGGTTTAATAATTTTATTCATGGGTCAGGGGTCAGGGGTCAGGTGTCAAATTTTGTCAGAGCCTCGCTTTTATTTTTGTTTTCATTTAGTATCTGATAACTCATTTGCTCTTATTTGTTCTGATATAGATATGTATATATTTTACATATATATATTATATATATATATATAAAATTGTTTCCTCACCCCGGATACCCCGCATGGGTGGTAAATTCTGCTCTAACTCGGGTCTTCTACCAGAGACCTGGGAGTTTGAGCACTCGCCTCAAGATCTTAGCTGTTCCCAATAGCGCACTTTTCTGCAACTCACCTGAGTTGATTGTTGTTGGTATTTGGGCAAGCCACATTTTATGCGCCGGTGTTATTGCGCCCAGTGCTCCAATGACTACTGGTATTACAGTTGTTCTTACATTCCAGCATTTTTCAATCTCTTCTCCAAGAGGGAGATATTTCTCTACCATTTCTTTTTCTTTGCTGGCTATATTGTAGTCATTGGGTACTGCTATATCTATTATAGTAGCCCTCTTGTTCTCCTTGTCCACCACCACTATATCTGGTTGGTTTGCTAGGACATGCTTGTCAGTTTGGATGTAGAAGTCCCAGAGGATCTTAGCGCGGTCATTTTCATTGACCTTACCCGGAGCTTCCCACCAGTGTTGTGGTTTATTAAGGCCATACTCATCACAGAGACTTCTATACACAACACCTGCGACATGATTATGCCGCTCAGTGTATGCGTTCCCTGCAAGCTGCTTGCATCCACTGATGATGTGTTGGATGGTCTCAGGTGCATCTTTGCACAGTCTGCATCTAGGATCGTCTCTAGTGTGATAGATTTTCGTTTGGAGTTGCCTTGTTGGGAGCACTTGCTCCTGGGCTGCCATGATTAGCGACTCTGTATTGGCCGTTAGGTTTCCTTTGTTCAGCCACATATATGTCTGGTGAAGATCGCCAACCTTAGATATTTGTTGGTGGTAAGCACCATGAAGAGGTTTCGTGTGCCAGTCAATTTCCTCATCATCAGGGCGTAGGTCCGTTGTAAGAGCAGCCAATTGAAATTCAGCTAGCAACTTATCTGAGATGGCCATGGAGGCTGCATATGCTTTGATGCTTTGCTCCTCCTCTTTCACTGTCTGCTGTACACTTTCGAGTCCTCTGCCGCCATCTTTCCTATCAAGATACAATCTAGTAGTATCAGATTTTGGGTGGAGTGCTCCATGCATGGTCAGCAGTTTACGAGTTGCTATATCTGTTTCTTTGATGGCTTTCTCAGTTCACTTTATTATGCCTGCTGGATATCTTATTACTGGCAGTGCGTAGGTATTTATTGCCATGATTTGGTTCTTGGCATTGAGCTGGCTCCGTAAGACCTGCCGAAGGCATTTCTTGTATTCGGTAATGGCTTTGTGACGTACCTCGGCTTCGTGGTTGATGTTGCTTTGCATAATCCCCAAGTACTTGTACCCTTCTTCTATATCTTTGATGGTACCATTTGGCGTTATTAGGCCATCTGTGAGCATAGAATGGCCTTTCTTAAGAATTAGCCTTCCACATTTCTCAATACCGAAGGTCATTCCAGCGTCCTTGCTGTATACCTGAGTGAGGTGTATTAGCGAATCAATGTCCCTTTCTTTGTTAGTGTACAGCTTGATGTCATCCATGTAGAAGAGGTGGTTTATCTTGGTGCCACTCTTAAACTGGTACTCATATTGAGTCTCCTCCAGCATATTGCTTAGAGGGTTTAGGCATATGCAGAAGAGCAGTGGTGATAAGGAGTCACCTTGATAGATGCCTCGCTTAATTTGTACACTCGCCAGCTTTTTGCCATTAGCCTCCAGTTCCGTCTTCCATTTGGTCATTGACATCTTGATGAATGCCACAAGAGCGGGGTGAACATTGTACATACTGAGGCACTCAAGTATCCAACTATGGGGAATTGAGTCATAGGCCTTTTTGTAGTCAATCCAAGCCATGGCAAGATTGGTTTGCCTTCTCCTGCTGTCTTGACAGACTGTCCGATCCACCAGTAACTGATGTTTAGCTCCTCGGGTGTTGCGCCCAATTCCTTTCTGAGCACTGGTCATATAGTGACTCATGTGCTCTTCCAGTTTGTCTGCAACTATTCCTGAGAGCAGTTTCCAAGTGGTGGGCAAGCACGTTATTGGTCGATAGTTTTTGGGAATCGGCCCTTGCTTTGGATCTTTTATCAGAAGTACAGTTCGTCCTTTGGTCAGCCATTCTGAATGGTCACCTTGTTCTATTAGGCATTCCATCTGCTTAGCCATTCTAGTGTGAAGTGATGTCAATTTCTTTAACCAGAAGGCTTGAATCATGTCATGGCCAGGTGCTGCCCAGTTCTTCATACGCTGCACTCTGCACTTGATGCCCTCTTTGCTGATGGTGAGTCCTTGCTGAGCCACAGTGTGTTGATGGTTCTCTTTAAGCCTCTTCAGCCAATTTGCAGTGGTGTTATGAGTAGTCTCTTTCTTCCAGATGTCCTTCCAGAACTTTGAAGTGCTAGATCGGGGAGGCTCAGACATTGGCCTCTGCAGTTCACCTTTGAACTGGGAATACACTCTAGATCGATTATTGATGAACAGTTTGTTCATTCTCTTGTTATCCCGCTCTTTGGTGTACCGCTTCAGTTGTGCCGAGAGTGCTACTAGCTGCTGTTTGGCAGATTCTAGAGCTTCTATTGTGGCTTCCTTTTTGGACGCTCTAAACTGTGGTTAGATTTCTCACTGAGCCTACTAACTTTCTTGCGCAAGTCCTTGATCTTATTTTGTAGCCTCAGCTGCCAGGATGGAATGGCTTGAAGCCTTGTTGGCATTGGCTTAATATCCATCTCCTCCAAGATGACGGTTGATGTACTGTAGATTAAGGCATTAGTCTCACTGATTGATCCAGTTGAGATTGATTGCAGTGCTATGTTAATGTCTTCTAACAGCTTCTTAGGTATGGCCTTGCTAACTCTTTGTAGTGGTACCCTGCTTCCATAATCATTAGCAGCTGACATCTTGTTGATGATATTTTTCGCAATCTCTCTCACCCTTAGGTCAAGGCCCAAGTGCATGTCTTCTTCAACCCGTGAGTCAACACATGATCGTGTATGCGTGACAGTGTGTGTTGATATGCACTCCTCGTTGGTTGAGGTTACGTGAATGAACTGTTCCCTAATTTCATCTACCTCAAGTTCCGATATGAGGTGCCGCTTGATTATGTTACTCCTCTGAGCTACAAGTTGCTTAGCGGTTAGTGGCAATTCAGGGCGCATGTTTATACACAGTTGCCGCATCCTTCTCATATAGCCCCACTTTTGAGGTTCACTCATAAAGTAGCACTGCATGAGGTCCGTGTTATCAGTTCGAGTCCATTTCATCCGTTTTGAACCAGTAGCCCATTTTTCACTGCCTTGTCCTGGTTCAGCTACAGGCAGCGCGGACCTTGTTTGACCGGGCGACGTCCGAGCCGGCATGGCTTTGGTTATTGCACTCATCATAGAGTTGTAGACATTATACAAGCAAGGGTCTTGTCCAAAGACCACCAGAAAAGTGCAGTTGTTGGGGTTTAAACCGAGGACCTAATGATCACGGTCCCAATACCTTACCAACTGCGCTATCTGTCCTGTATATATATATATAGATATATATATATCTATATATATATATATATATATATATATATATATATATATACAGGACAGATAGCGCAGTTGGTAAGGTATCGGGACCGTGATCATTAGGTCCTCGGTATATCTATATATTATAGATATATATATAGATATATAGATAGATATATAGATAAATAGATATATAGATAGATATATAGATAGATATAGATATATATTATATATATATATCTATATATATATATATATCTATCTATATATCTATATATATGTATATATATATATCTATATATATATATATATATATATATATATATATATATAGATATATATATAGATATATAGATATATATATATAGATATATAGAAATATATATATATATATATATATATATAGATAGATATATAGATAAATAGATATATAGATAGATATATAGATAGATATAGATATATATTATATATATATATATATTTGAACATGTTCATATGAGTATTACATAGGATTCCATGAATCAACGGAGATCGAAGCACTCCAACATAATTGAAAACAAACATGAGACTCATGCAAAGCAAGAAAGCCAAAGTTCCAATAAACGTTTTAAAGATTCTACACAAATGTGCCCCTCAAATTTGAGGTGATGAGTTTTACACTCGATGTTGTAGTCTTGATCACATATTTTCTAACATATGATGTGCTAGGGCTTTTATCGACACATTTAAAAAAACTTCAGCAGGTAGTACATGGTCTATATATAATAGGACTAGTTGGCAATTGATTCTAGGCAATAGTAGTATATATAGCCGTGTTTCTGATGTTATTCATGACTGAAGATATTGTGGACCGATGCTCAGCAGAGCGCAGGTAACGCCACTCTCATTACTTCAAATTGCAGGGTGGAGTTTCAATCATGCAGTTTGAACTAAATCATAAAAATAGATTTATTCAGTTTCAGACAGTTGCGACTGTTAGAGTTTTTATCTCATGATGTGTCAGACAACTCCGTAGTTTGCCATCAGATTAGAACATGTTGCCTGTTGTCTGTTGCCTCTACTGGAACTACCATTTGCATACGGTGGCATGTGTTTGGTTCAGGATATCTACAAGTATATATATATAATATATATCTTGGTAGATGAAGAGTTAAAGCTATGGAAAACTCAAATTTCACAGCCATCTTTGAAATGTGTTGCAGGTGCAGCGGAAAATACCACAATAAATAAACTATCGATTATTGACTTACATAGTACTTACTTTGCAGGTATACTACTATCGTCTGACATATACACCACATCTGTTGCTATTGGAGTTAAAACAGGTTAAAAATGAGCGGGCCGAACCTTTGAAAAATTTGCTCAAAATTGTTGTTTCTGACAGAGAGTGACAGAGTTACCGCCTGGCTCTACAGTAATTTCTTGGCAGCAGAGGAGAAGCCTGAGATCATTCATGTTAAATTGTTTTTTTACAGATTCCTTGATATCACACAACTGTGTGTTTGAATCTGTCATAATTATCATCTGTCATATAATTTGATGTAGTTTGTACTAGCAAGATCTGGTGACTACATGCATTGTGACCCCAATAGTACAGCTTGTTGACTAGTGTGCATCGAGCGCGCAGTTATCTAAGTTTGTTACGCACCAAGAAACAATCATGGCCAAACGCATTGTCAAAGTGGCCGGCACGAGTAAACAAGTAATAGCAGGAAAGTTACATAAATACTCTTTACTGCTGCATTTGAGTGAAAAGTATGCAATGTAAAGCATGAAGAGTTGATGTATATGTCACACTGTGATGTATGTGTTACAGTGTGATGTATATGTCACAATGTAATTAACACCAATGGTTAACATTGCACTACCTACACAGTCCATTCTCTGTCTTACCATCAACTATGGTCACTTTCTCAAGTCACTCCATATTTGGTATTGAATTATTATTAGCTTTCTATTATTTAGGGGCATGTGTTTTGTCACCCCTGAGTAAATCAGTTATCAACAAGTCCCAATAAATTTAATTCTACATCTGCAACATATGCAGTTATCAGCTCATGTTTGTTAGCAATATGCATCTTACGTTCCAGACGATATTTTATTGCAATAGTCATTTGGTTTTCATTTCAGTAGGCGTTTCCTCCACTTCATTCTGATTTTTTACAAGTTGCTCGGTAGCACTAACATTCTTTCTGCTGCCGACCACCTTTTATAGATAGTCTGTGAAGTATGATGTCTGTGAAGTATGATGTCTGTGAAGTACGATGTCTGTGAAGTACATGTATGATGTCTGCAGAGTATAATGTCTGTAAAGTTTGATGTCTGTGAAGTATGATGTCTGTGAAGTATGATGTCTGTGAAGTATGGTGTCTGTGAAGTGTGATGTCTGTGAAGTATGATGTCTGGGAAGTATGATGTCTGTGAAATATGATGTCTGTGAAGTATGATGTCTGTGAAGTATTGTTGTGGAATGTGGTCCACTGGGAGCTGAGCATAGGGTTGAGTTAAGCTGAGCCAAGCTGTGTTCAGTCAGGCGTGTTAACAATGTCGAAGTTCAGCCAAGCCATGCCAGGTCCACCCAAGTAGAATGGAGGCGGAGCTTACTAGCTAAATAAGCTCGAACATTTGTGTAGAAGAGCAGAGCTGTTCTGAGCCTGTTCATTGCGTGGAGTGATGGAATTCCAAGGATTCCTCGGCACGGTTGGCTACTACCGACAATATATCCCGAAGTTCGCCACTATAGCACACCCCTTGCACCGACTGACAGCAAAGAGAGAGCTATAGAAATAGGCAGAAGGAGAACAGGCCACTTTCAATATGCTGAAGGAGAGCATCAGCACCGCCCCGATCTTGGACTATCTGGATCTTCGGAGGTAGTACATTCTGGACACGGATGCCAGTGGATGTGGAGTGGGGGTCGTACTGTCTAAAGTACAGGAGGGCTGCAAGAGAATCATTGCCTACTACAGCAAAACCCTCCCCTCCTCAGAATGCAATTACCGCGTCACTCGACGGGAGCTACTTGTGATAGTGAAGGCGGTCAAACACTTTTGGCCGTATCTGTATGGCCAGGAGTTCCTCCTATGGACGGACCACGCATCACTCCGGTGGCTATGCAGGAGGAGGGAACTCTCAAACCAAGTAGTCCGGTGGCTTGAGATCTTGGCGGAGTTCCGCTACATCCTGGAGCACCAGTCAGGGACTCGCCACGGGAATGCGGATAGATTGAGCAGGCAAACATGCAAGGACTGCCGGCAATGCGCAAGCACTGGACAAAGGGACGGGGGCCCCTCACAGAAGGAGCTGGCAAGGAAACAGGGGCCATTAGCCACGTGGGTACCGACCAGTTGCCTGGATGGGACTCCTGCCCTCGATAGAGCGGGATCAACCTTGGGCAACGTCGCATACCCCGGGGCTGGCCGGCAGCCCGCATAAAACTCCCGCCCCAACAGTGGCAGGATTGAACCTGGGTGCCGGAGGTTCCCCCGAGGAGCTATCAGCCCCGCCAGTAGTGACAAGACCAAAAGGCGAACTGGCAAGGACAAAGGCTACCGGACAGGGACCAGTGGCCATCATGTGCCGTGCCATCGCCACAGGAGAAGAGGTGCCAGCAGAACACCTGGAGGTCACGAGCAGAGAGCTTGACATCTTGCAACACATGAGAGGCTTTCTGCGCATACGACAGGACAGCGTGCTGGAAGCACGCGTGGCTCCGCAGGGCCATGCCAGATGGTGCGCCATCTGCTCCACGGTATGGAGGACATGGATGTGGAGGACTAGAACAGAACCCTGACAGGAGAGGAGGAGGCCTGCCACGTGGCTACCGTAGGCTCTCTCCCAAGGTCTACATTGGAGACCATGGTCACCAATGGGGAGAGAGTGTTCTTGAATGTGGTACACTGGGAGCTGAGCATAGGGCTGAGTTAAGTTGAGCCAAGCTGTGTTCGGCCAGGCGTGTAAATGAGGTTAGAGTTCAGCCAAGCCAAGCCAGAGCCATGCCAGGTCCAGCCAAGTAGAATGGAGGCGGAGCTTACTAGCTATATAAGCTCGAACATTTGTGTTGAAGAGCAGAGCTGTTCTGAGCCTGTTCATTGCCTTTTACTTGATTCTTTCTTGTACACCTTGATGAACTGAGCAAAAATATATGTATTGTACTCATGCACGAGTTTTGTACTAGTAGAGGAAAGTTAAGGTTGCACAAACCTTTACAGTAGGATGTCTGTGAATTATGATGTCTGTGATGTATGATGTCCGTGCAGAATGACGTCTGTAAAGTATGATGTTTGTGAAGTATGATGTCTGTGAAGTATGATGTCTGTGAAATATGATATCTGTAAAGTATGATGTCTGTGAAGTATGATGCCTGTGAGGTGTGATGTCTGTGAAGTATGACGTCTGTAAAGTATGATGTCATGTACTGTGTGATTTTAAATAGTCAGCCATATACTGTATGATTTTAACTATTCAGCCATATACTGTGTGATTTTAACTGGTCAGCCATATGCTGTATGATTTTAACTAGTCATTCATATACTGTATGATTTTAACTGGTCAGCCATATACTGCATGATTTCAGCTGTTCGGCCATATACTGTATGATTTTAAATGGTCAGCCATTTACTGTGTGATTTTAACTGGTCAGCCATATAATGTGTTATTTTAACTGGTCAGCCATATACTGTATGATTTCAGCTGTTCAGCCATATACTGTATGAGTTTAACTGGTCAGCCATTTACGGTGTGACTTTAACTGGTCAGCCATATAATGTGTTATTTTAACTGGTCAGCCATACACTGTATGATTTCAGCTGTTCAGCCATATACTGTTCAGCCATATACTGTGGAACAACTGAAACAGTATTTAGGCAGCCTGAGGGAAGTTACCGGAACACTTACAGTCAACACATCATTGGAATCACTAGAGTTCTTCGACAATCTTGAATATATTGGGAGAAATGGTTGCGACAAACACTGCTTAAGGTAAGAATTATTAATATAGTTGAATGAGAAGCAAATATGCCAATTTACTTTATTTAAAAAGAAAAAAAGCGTAAGGTTAAATTTATCATTCAAACAATTTGTGCTTCCAAACTGAGAACATCCAGTGAGATGAGAAATCATATGTTTATTGTTGATCAGCACATCAGTCTAATTGTAGACATACTTGTACTAC